>NC_085993.1:6790329-7155329 GCF_030014385.1 Trichomycterus rosablanca | reverse complement strand
AGTGGAAATAGGGCACAGGTGGCTATTCCTCCTGATGAGTGAGTCTAGCTTGCTTGATTTCAAGATAAGTGTGGCAGACTGTCTTACACGGCAAAATAAGAGGTCCAGCAGGGAGACAGTCTCAAAGTGTTGAGTTCTGTCTTAAGGAGAAGTGTCACAGGTGACTAGCTTCACCTTTTCCACAAAGCAGCATGCTTCTGGACTGTACTGACTGACCACTGGCCAGAGATGGTCGCAGCAAGAGGGAGATGCAAAAATCCTGCTCTAAATATAGAGGGTTAATGTTTATACTATATAATGAAATCACTTTGATTTTAACTTATTTGTGGAGCTGACGTTGGATAAAATGTGGGTTTAACAACCATCAAAGTTCAACTTGTTCTGTTGAACAAATGTTCTGTTATGTGTGTAGCTAATTATTAAAACAGCGAACATTACCCAGATATCTAGTAACTTTGCTCCTAGCATCTGACAGTAACTATTACTATGCAACTGATAAAGTAGGCAGTGTAGCCTAGTGGTTAAGGTACTGGTCCAGTCATCAGAAGGTTGCCGGTTCAAGCCTCACCACTGCCAGGTTGCCACTGTTGAGCCCTTGAGCAAGGCCCTTAATCCTCAATTGCTTAGATTGTATACCGTCACAACTGTAAGTCGCTTTAGATAAAAGCGTCTGCTAAATGCAAAAAATGTAAATGTATTTTAATGGGGACGCCCCTCACTCACATGCAGGTAAGGTTAAACTAAAACGTGTGGAGGGGGATGTTTGATGTGCCAGGGGGATTCCGGGTGGGCAGCTTACACATCGCATTGGGGCTTATATGAAGGGGTAATGCAATCAAAAAATGAATTTCTGCATCTAAAATTAGCACGAGCTCATTAAATGCAGCAAATTTCTATTTAATATTTAAAAATGATATACTTATTTTTTTTAACGTTTATATGTGGGCTCTGATTTTTTCAGAGTCGTGTCTCCCTCGCCCCCCACTTGGGATTTCCGTCCCTGCACCAATAGTGACCAATTGCAGTGATTGTCTCCAGCTCATCAGTACTCAATTAACACCATTCAGGGTCACGGTGGATCCGGGGCCACCAAGAAACACTGAGCACAGCAAGCCATTACAAGGTTCCTTTACATTTAATCGCACCTAACGGTCAGTCCACATCTTCACGGAGAAAGACCAGAGTAAGGAAAGCCCACACGAGGAAAGGTATGCACAAGTCTTTGGTCAGTGACAGAAAAACAAGGATCGACCAAGAACCAAACGGCTTTACTGTGCAGAGGTGAATATCTTAATCCTTTTATTATTACAATGAGGTGAAAAACATTTTATCTTTTTTAAGGAACAGCAAAACCATGCCATGTTTACTAAACTCTGCAAATCACAGTATCATGATAACCTTTACCGCTCACAAGTACAAGCATGTCAGACTCCATGGCTCAAAATGTAGAATCTGATAATGGCTGTGCTCTAGTCTAGAATTAATGGTCATCCACATGTGAGAAGCCTAAAGTCAGAAAATCAACAACAGACATATTAAGTAATGTCAGTTACTCTAAAGCATTAACAGGTCTTTCTTTAAAGAAACTGTTGTGGACCTTAAGAAGTTTTATGCAATAGGCAGTCAAATGATCAAACGTTACAATGAAAATTTTATAGTGAATGGAGGAGTGTTCTAAATGATTTGAACAGCTCATTGAGTGGTTAAGCAATTAAAAACTTATGCACTATAAAAGCAGCATCCATGTGCTTTTGGCCATTATTACTGCTA
Source organism: Trichomycterus rosablanca (assembly GCF_030014385.1). NCBI lineage: Eukaryota > Metazoa > Chordata > Actinopteri > Siluriformes > Trichomycteridae > Trichomycterus > Trichomycterus rosablanca. Next base: position 7,153,559 of record NC_085993.1, on the reverse strand, counting down.
ACCAAACTATACCCATGCTTTTAACTTCATGGCTAGCAGTTTAAGGAAAACCCATTCCTTTTCCTACATGACTGTGCCAGATCCATAAGCAGATTGACAAGTCTGATATGGTGGAACTCAGGCAGTCAACATAGAGCCAAGACTGTATTGGCATGAAGTGGAATACTGATTGCATTGCCATCTCCAAAATACACACGTCATTGAGAGAAACAAATTCCCACAGACAGTGACTCAGACCAGGCATAATTCTATATAATTGTTCTTAGTTTTTGTACCTATACTATATTGGTATTGATAGAGTATTGAATCACAAATGAAAACATGGTTTGATTTTAAAGGCGTTGTGTTCACTGCAGTGTTTCATGTTTTTATTAGGGTCCGTCTTGTGTGTATTCAATCTTATATGACTAAGTTACTGAGAGCTATATCTTATATTACAAATATGAGAACATGGTTAAAAATAAAAAAGAATTTTAAATAACTTGAAGTTTAACATCCTGACAGGAACAGCTGGCCTTAAAAAGGAACAACAAAAGTGTATTTGTATTAGAAAGCATGTTAAATGCAGTGGATGTATGAAAAAACAGCACAATCTTTAATAAAGCCATTGTTTATTAGCTCAGCACCACACTAGTTTTAAGTGTGTTTAAGACCAGTCGGCGGTGGCTCCACCCCATTCTCCAGCCTGGGCGGTGGGGGCTGCACTCCAATCCTCAGTGGCAGGCTGTGCACTCCAGTCCTCGGCTAAATTGAACAGACCCATGAACAATAAATTACATTTAAAAGCATGTACAAAGCAAAAAGCATGTCATAAAAACTGCTTGTGTGCCCGTCTAAAGCAATCGGGTAGCCAATCAGCCTGATTTAAAAGCCATCTGATAAGATTCAGTCAGAATCAGTCATACAGATGACATTTTCCACTAGACAGCACAGTCATGCACACTGTATAGAACTCTCCACCCTGCTACAAACAGACTGGTCCTCACTAAGGAGTGCTCTCTACCAAAACTCTTCTAGTGCTATGACGAACAGAGCAGCTAAAGAAAATCAGCGCTGTTGGGATTGTGGGTGGTGCTAGTGTACCACGCAAAATCACACCTCAGAACAGGCTTACGAGAGTCCAGCAACCTGCATGATTGGGTGCTCTACAGACCCAATTGGGCTACAGAAAGAACAGCTGGATCCAGATTGACATCTAACCAGCGTTAAAATCACAGACTGAGCTCAACGACCAACATGCTTGCAAAGATGTAGTCTAGTGATGTGACGAAACTTACCAGGAAAACCTTCACCTGTGGGTGCAGGTTTGGCAGCAGCTGAAGCTGAAGGAAGAAAAAAGATAAATGTGAGCAAGCAGAAAGAATAAAAGGCAATCCTTCACATTTGTGGGCTAAACTGCAGGTGATCAATTATTTGCATTATTCTAGCAAAGTTCTACCAAGTGCTACAATAATTCAATGAACTAGTCACAGTGTACACAATATATATGATTCTGATTCTCAGAAAAACAAGTGTCTGACCTTCTACGACAGCAGGGAATTGCTGAATGGGCACAGATGGCACTTGGACACCCTCGGACCAGTCAGCCACCTCAGCCCCAGGAGCAGTCCATTCACCCTGGAACTCCTCCTTTCCAACAGCCTTCTCAGCTGCAGCCTGTTCCTCCTTCTCAATCTGCACAGAGAAAATAAGCATAAACCTCACACATTAATAGACTCACTCACAATTAAAGTGCACTTCAATCCAGATTGATCTTTTTTGAAAGCCCAGACTTTACCAAAACCTGCAACACCACATACAAAAAGAACATTTCTGACAAACTCACCTCCTCAGGATCTCTGTAGAAGTACAGATCAGGCATGACCTCCCATGGGTGCTCACGTGAAATGGTACCTCGCATCCTCAACACCTCCCGGGCCAACATCCACCACATTAGACCCACGGAGTGATGACCCTGAGCACAACAACACATCAGGATCATGCTGGGGTTCTACACAGCACTGACAGGTCAGTGAATGTCAGCACGAGAGTTTACCTTGTTGTTACAGGGGATGGCGATATCAACGTATCTGAGAGGAGAGTCAGTGTTGCACAGAGCGATGGTGGGGATGTTCACATAAGAAGCCTCAGTCAGCGGCTGGTGATCAGCACGTGGGTCGGTCACGATCAGCAGACGGGGCTCCCGGAAGGCAGCCTGAATCTGATTGGTGAATGTACCAGGCGTGAAGCGTCCAGCAAAGGTTGTGGCTCCGGTGGCAGAGGCGAACTTGAGCACAGCTCTCTGAAAGGAACACAGATCAGAAAGTCAGACGTGCTCAGGCTGTGAATGATGAAAGATGTCTGCGGAATATATGGAGATTCATTATTTACTGAAGATTCCTGTCACTGACAAATCTCAATGACTCCAAATGGTTTAATTGACATGTAGCTCAGGTCACTATCAAACCCCAGTCAGGGGCCACAGAGGGCCTCATGGTGTTAGCGAAAACCCAGCTAGCTTAATTTTGCACACCTCCGACACCCAAACACCAACGTTAGTGCCAGGCTTTAACAGTGTGCCACACAATTTAAACCTCTTTTTAAAAATGGAGCCATTATTTTTCACATGGTTGCTGTTTCGGTTGGGACTATTAGGTTGCTGGATGCTCACCAGAGCAGCACCTACCTACAGCATTAATCTGAAAGTCTACAGCATTTCTTTACCTGGCCGGTGTTCCTGGAGGAAATGACACAAACATCAGCTGGGTTCTCAATGGCAACGATGGCACGAGCAGCCAGCAGTAGTTTTTCCCAGGTTTTCTTCAGGTTGATAATGTAGATACCTGTCAAACAGAAACAACCAGATAAGGCTCATACATTTTCCTTACCTCAACTAGCGGTATTCTGGTCAGGGTCACAGCGAGTACATTTTTACTAAGGAGACAGGGCATGAGGCAGGAACACCCTAGGACCCAATCATCACCACAGTAAACGAACAGTTTAGGACATGTAGCTCAGGTCACTATCAAACCCCAGTCACTGGGCCAAAAGCCCTCATGGTGTTAGCGAAAACCCAGCTTGTTCACTTTAGCACACGACCTACACCTTAACACCAACGTTAGTGCCAGGCTCTAACAGTGTGCCACACTATATTACTGATAATGAAATACTTCTGTTCAAACATTAGCCTAACTTCAGTGTTAATCCAGATCGTTCCATAATAAAGAAAACAATGAAGATTTATCACAAGTCAGAAAATATTCACCTCACTGGATTTTTTGCTGGGGATCCAAAATGTGCCATTTCAACATAAACACCCAATTACACAAAATGCAAAAAACTTTAAAGACTGACTCTTATTCACAAAAGTATTCAGTTAAGTTAAATTCAACACACTGAAGCCCTTTTTGGCAGCAATTCTAGCTGCAGAATCTTTTTGGATGTGACTTCACAGCTGAATATAGATGGTTTATCCCATTCTTCATGGTAAAGCCACTTAAGTGCCATCAGGTTGGAAGGTGACTGTCTAAACTGCTTTCTTCAGATGTTGAGGTTTGAGTCTTGGTCTATTTACTGTCAGTGAAGGACATTTAAAGACTTGCCCAGAAGTCACTTCTGTGTTGTTTCAGCTGTATCCTTTCGATCATTTTAACGTTACAGGGATTTTAGCTTTGACATTTTCACTCTGAGTGATTAAATGTAGTGATGGTTAAAACGGGCCGTTTTGGCACCCCCAAAACACTGTGCAAAAGGGGGTCTGAATACTTTGATTCTAATGCAAGAACTCCTCAATCCAGACTCTCACCGTCACTTTTTCTCTTGTAGACGTACTGCTCCACCTGGAAGTCCAAGTTGGTTCCTCCGAGATGGGTTCCTGCAGCGAGGAACTTCAGCACATCCTCCTCCTTCATTTGAAGGACATCCAGACCTCCGGACATCGTGACCACTTTCCCTGCGCAACGAGTTTAGTGGAAAAGCTGCAAAAGTAAAAATAAAATTGTGAAATTCAGATTCAGAGAACTTCAATGTTCCAAAAAACTAATTTTAATATTTTAACGACATGTAGCTCAGGTCACTATCAAACCCCAGTCATGGGGCTCTGGGCCCTCATGGTGTTAGCGAAAACCCGGCTTGGTCACTATAGCACACCTCCGACACCCAAACACCAACATTAGTGTCAGGCTTTAAAAGTGTGCATGCACCACTGGTTCTGTTAAAGCAAGGATACATTCAGACTGGACTATAAAGATTTGTTGGGTCTCCAAGCAAGGTTATTTAACCTCGAAATGTTGCTTGGAATGTTTTATCTTGAGTCCAGTAAGTTTATCGATAACATTTAGCTCAAACAAAAACTGGTACAATTAGCAGCCGTCATTTAAAATAATTCAACTGAAAGCTTCAGATATCTACAAGTTGCGCAACAAGATTCATACTGTTCAACATTTAAGAGTAAAAACCTTTATACAATCACTATTTTATGAATTAGGTTCATTATGTTATGCATGTAAACACTCAGGTTTAAATCCATCTGATTAAGAAGGTTTCCATGAGCTGATGTGAATAATCAGAAAATCTCAGTATATGCATAAAATAAACCTGCTCTTGAAAATAAAACTTGATTTTGACTTGAGACATGCTTTCATTTAAATTGTTTTTAATATATAACAAAATTAAATTAGTATAAAACATGACATATTAGGGTTTTTTTTTATTACATCGTAAAACGCCACACTTTTATTTTAACTTCACCTTACTAAATTTACCTAGGACAGTTTTTACATATGTCGTCTAAACATCGACAACATTAAAATAAATTCTCTAAATCTTTATTCCAGCCTGTGGCAGTGTAGTAACTGACGCCTATGCTAAGCTACAATGCTAAGCTACAATGCTAAGCTACCATGCTAACTTCATACGGACACCATTCGCGCGGCCTCGTCATCCCACAAACAGAAAACTAACCAATCTTAACTTATTTGAGGAGCAAATCTTCATTGTTAAGTTTCAAAATACGCATTTCATCGCTTGACGCTACTTTAAGTGGCATTTTACGCAGAAAATGATTTTAAATAAACATAAAATTTAACATTTCTGCTCACCACGAGACAACGCCGTATGGAGTCTGTACCGCACGGCAAAAAGAGGGCGGGATCAGAAATGACGTCAAATATAAAGCTCAGCATGACCAATCAGATGTGTCTCTCAGACGGACAGAGCACGTAACAAATAGCATACTAGTTCACTTCGTAGGGTGTGAAAATAGAAAGTGTTTAGAACATGAAGGGAGCTCGTTTTGCACTCTACTTTACAATTACAATGCAGTTTGAGACGCGTCCTGGAAAAGTCCATTGAGTGATGACACTGCCCCCTACAATACAGGAGGGGTTCTCCAAGAGGAGATTTGCTCTGAGACACTAACACAACATTACAGAAATTCAAGATTTAATAATTATAATAAAATTAATTTGTTTATTTTTTAGGATTTTAACGTCATGTTTTACACACTTTGGTTTTATTCATAACAGAAACGGTAGTTACTCGTTACACAAGATTCATCAGTAAATAAGTTCAATATCAAACAGTTACGGACAATTTTGCATCTACAATTAACCTCACTTGCATGTGGGAACTGTGGGAGGAAAGCCACTACTAAAGGTGCAATGATTATTTGTTCTTACCATTGCAAATAAAGTGGAAATATCTGTAGAACAATGCAACAAAGATGTTTAAAAAATTTTATTAGAGCAAGTTTATTATACAACTAAAAATAGCATCTAAAAACACTGAGCCAGGCTGGTTTGTTTAAATTAAAGTCAAATTTCATTCTATGGCACTTTTGAATTTTTGTATACCTGTAAGTAATGGATAGTGGCTTCAGAAAAACCGAATCCTGGTGGTACATGGTGCTGTCAAGATTTCTGGGCAAAATGTCAGTTTGTTGTGAGATAAATGAACAAACAATAGCTTGTTCATAAAAAATGTTTATTGACATTTAAACAAACGAGGCACATCATTCATCTGAGCACAAAGAATCTAAAATAAAACATTAAAGAACACCTCCATCACGAAAGGAGATCTCCACCGAGCACGGCACCAAAACAGAGAACGCCCATCAGTGTTAGTGTGAACAGAGGTTCGATCATTCTTAATTAAAGTGCATTTACAAGCTAAGCCAGACTAAATCCGAAATTACACAATATACACCATATTGACACAATTTTATACACAGTACGCCATCACAGACCCTCATCCATCATCATTCACCATTTCACACAATCATTCATCGTCACCCACCATCATGCACTTTCACTCTCATACATGATACACCAATGTACCATCACACACCATTCAACATTCTCAAAAGCCACATTCAGCTTATTTATAACAGCATTTAAACACGCTAATAACAAATGCATTTTTCAGTGTTTTGACTAAAGTAAAATGATAAATTTGCTTTTTAAATAACTCTGAGGCACCAATACAATGTAAAACACAAAGACTTAAGGAAAATGTAGTCTTTCAATTTTAATGAACACATGCACATCACGTGGGAGAATTCAGGTGGACTGATAACTTCTGGTTAAACACTTTAAAGTGTTCATACTGAAAACAAATGGTAGTCATAAAATATTAGGTAACATTAACATAAGCAATTAAAGTCAAAAGTTTTTACACCCCTGTATTTTATCAGTCTTGAAAAGTCAGTGATTTTGGTGACTGAATGATTTACACACTTCTCCAAAAAAATAACAAAACAAAAAGAAAAACTCAGCAAACTGCAGTGTTGGAACTTATGAGCAGGAATCTCGGCAGAGCCACTGACCTGGCGTCCAACAACACAACTGGCAGCGGGTCGGACTGGGTCTTTTCCTGATCCCGTTGCAATATCCGATATCAGGGACTGGTCAGTACAAATATAGGGGGTGGGGTGAGTCACATGAAGCTTAGCATGGCTCTCTTTACACGATACGGCTCTGTGTGTGAATTCAACTCTGGCAGGTGATAAGAAGCGCCTGCAGATTGGACAAGTGTCGAAGAGGGCGTGTGGTGATCCAGCGCTCGCTGATCAGATTGGTGGTTGTGCAAGCAGCATCAGATTCACAACTGGAAATCAGAAATGACTAAATTGGGAGATAAAAGGGAAAAATCCAGGAAAAAATAAAACCATAATGATATGGGAGTGCTTGATTTCAAGTCATCTTTTGTTGAACTGAGCTTCACTTCAGCTACTCCTGCTTCCTCTCCCCTTTTAAAAATGCAGTAAGTGGATTAACTACTACAGTTTCCCCTTCAGGTGAGAATGATAGATGAGTGTGAGTGTTTGATGGCTAATAATGTAACAGTTTCTGGTCTAATTTTATCGGTGGGAATGGAATTATTGGCTCAATATCAAAGGTCTGATTGTCAGAGCTAAGTGCTTGTTGTGTGTGTGTGTGTGTGTGTGTGAGGGAGTGTTTAGTGTGTTTACGTGTGTGTGTAGGAGTGTAGGAGTGTTTGGTGTTCATATCAATGTACCGTGTGTGTGTGTGTGTGTGTGTGTGTGTGAGGGAGTGTGTATGTAGGAGTGTTTAGTGTGTTTACGTGTATGTGTAGGAGTGTAGGAGTGTTTGGTGTTCATATCAATGTACCGTGTGTGTGTGTGTGTGTGTGTGTGTGTGTGTGTGTGAAAGAGAGATCAGGATTTGAGACCCATGCGTGCCATCAGCTGTTCATACACAGTCCAGGCCATCGCCGCCATCAGAGTTCTCCTTAAAGAACGTGGAACTGCACCACGAAAAAACCCACCAACACCATGTTCCTAGGGAAAAAAGTGCATAATTTATTTAACAGACACTCCACAAGCAACAATATAGGATCAAAAGTATGTGGACACCTGACCTTGAACTTGCTGGTCATCAAATTTGTGTGTATTAATACAGAGCTCAATCGGCCTCCACGGACCTTCCACTAGATTTTGGAGTATACATGTGAAAATTGTGAGGTCAGTCAAAGACACTGGATACAAAAGTCTGGGTCACTATCAATGTTCCAATGCATGCAAAAGATGTTCAGTAGAGTTGTGGTCAGGGTTCTGTACAGGCCAGTTCCTCTACATCAAACTGCTTAAGTCGTGTCTATATGGACCTGACTTTGTGTATAGGGTTGCAGGCATGCTGAAATAGGAAAGGGCCTTTCCCAAACTGCTGCCACAAACTTAAAGGCCATAATTTATTGTATGGAATTGATTGTATAGATTTGTTTTTGTATTTCTGTAATGGGATTTGTTTTCTTAGGTGTGATTTAATGGAAAACATAGCCTAAAGTTTCTGGACGCTCCTTGATATGTTCTGTACAAAATACTTTATACTAAACATTATGTATATTTAGTACCAGCAGTGTAGCAGGTCGCTGGTTTAAGTCCTACATCTGCCTCCACTGTTGGGCCCTTGTGCAAGACCCTTAACTCTCAATTGCAATATTAAGGTGCTTTAAATAAAAGTGTCCACTAAATGTCGTGAATGCAGCATGTGAACTTAAACCTGTTGTCAGGTAATTAAGGCACGAGAGAAACAGTAAAGCCAAGATCAGGAGCGGCCACATTCTGTGTGTGAGTGTGTGTGTGTGTTTGTGTGTTACTCACAGTATAAATGAAGCGTACTGCATCTCTGGTTCGGCTGTAACATGTTGGATTCACCTGCATGTGTGTTTTCACCACGTCGGCCGGCTGCGTTACCAGAGATGCCAAAATCCCCGCAAAAACACCACAGCTGAAATTCAACAGAGGAGCCAAACCTGACGAGCTGAGCTCTGAGAATCAGACACAAGCAAACCATCAGTTCTGATGCTTTTCAGTCCCTTTTCTATTTATCCAAGCTCAAGCCTATCACTGGGAAGGGTTTTTAAGCATGAATGTCCCATCATATATATATATATATATATATATATATACACACACATATACACATATACACATATACACATACACACACACACACACTGACCATGTGGCAGTGCCCGCTTGCTCTGGCTGTAGATCATCACGTAGATGCCGGAGAATGGGGCGTCTCTGAGCAGTGTAGCTGTGAGACCCGAATACAGAGCTCTGGGGCCCTCTGTCTCACACACACTTCTCAACGCCCCCCATACACTCAAATATTTATAGTGTCCACTCTGAAACAAACACACACACACACAGTGTGCATTAAGACTGTGAACACAGATTTCAGTAAAGGGGTTATTACTTACGATGGGTGTCCACATACATTTGGCCACATTCTGTTATGAGTATGTGTGTAAGAGAAGTAAGGTTTACAGCGGCAGTACACATTTGGGCTTAGAACACTTTTGGACTCCTCTCAGTGTGTATTTGTACCTCAAAGCGAGTTTTGATGACAGTAAAGGGCAGCATGGTGACTCCAGCCACGCAGCGTGCTGCCGCGCCCAACAGCACAGACTCAAACGCCCCCGGTGCCTTCAGCTCAAAGAAATGCTGCTTCAGGGAGTAAAAGGTGCTGAAATAAATCCCTACACCTGGTATACAGCGCATAAAGGACTGCGGAGAAAGAGAGGGAGAGAATAAGAGAGAGGGAGAAAACACATTTGCATTAGGTATTAACAATGTTAAATCAACTGCCCTGTATGGCTATGTGAGAGGCCTGCTTACAAATCAGGAACTCAGCAAATGGGACTGATGGGACCAGAGTTCTGAAAAACTAGTACAGACTCAGTAACCATCACCTGTTCAGAGAGACCAGCAGACACAAACAGTCCTGGTTACTAATGAGGAGAGACTGTGCCAGTAGTGCCAGAGCAATAAGATAGAGACAGATCTGCATTTACAGATCTGCATATGAACATACACAATTTATTTGGGCGGCACGGTGGCTAAGTGGGTAGCACTGTCACCTCACAGCAGGAAGGTCCTGGGTTCGATCCCCAGGTGTGGTGGGGTCCTTTCTGTGTGGAGTTTGCGTGTTCTCCCTGTGTCTGTGTGGGTTTCCTCCGGGTGCCCCGGTTTCCTCACACAGTCCAAAGACATGCAAGTGAGGTGAATTGGAGACACTAAATTGTCCAAGACTGTGTTCGATATAACCTTGAGGAGTGATGAACCTTGTGTAATGAGTAACTACCGTTCCTGTCATGAATGTAACCAAAAGTGTAGAACATGATGTTAAAATCCTAATAAACAAACAAACCAACAAACACAATATATTCAGATAAATTCCTTACCAAAATTCATCACATATTCACTGAGTTTAAAGGGCTTTCTGGTGAGGAGAAGATACCATATGTTCTTGGTGAACATAAAGAGGCACTGGCATGTTCACTCAGAGGGACAGTAACCACATACCAAATATCAGAGACATAGACCTGTGAGCACATGCTCTCATTATTGTTAGTGATAAAGTACTGGTAAGTAATGGTAATAGGAGTGTTACTGTTGCAATTATATTTTTAATATTACTGTCGTTATTACTATTATTGGTAGAAATAATATATTTTATTTAGCATATTGGTATATTATTATTATTATTATTATTATGTAATATAATAATTCCTAATTGCTTTGCTAATAAATTATTTAAATCTATTTTACCTTTTGTTTACCATGTTCATTTCTTTATCAAAACTTTGGCAATACACATTTGAACACTTGTCATGCCAATAAAGCACGATTAAAGTAAAATGAATTGAGAACGAGAAAAAGAAAGAGAATACGAGATAGACAATTAGAGAAAATAGAGAAAGAGAATGAAAAAAGAGAGCAAGAAAACAAGAGAAGAGAAAAAGAGAGAGAAAATGAGAGAGACAGACAAAAACACACATTTGTGTTAGGTATTAACAATATTAACTATTCAAACAAATAAAGAGAGAGAATAAAAGAGAGAGAGGTGACTAATGTTTACCGGTGAAACTCCCTTCCACAGCCCCAAGAGTTTCTCTGTACGAACCACTGTGACGAACACACGCAGCATCCCAACCTTCGGAGAACTGAGAGAGAGATTCAGATTACTACAGATTCAACATTAATACTTCCTCACAGCTACACTTTCATTTCACCGCCACAGGAGATGCTTGTTTCTGATTGACAGAGAGAGTGCGTGTGTAAATATTATAATTTTGATTATTATTTTGCACTGTTTTTATTAATATTTTATTCTACTTTATATTTTTGCACATGTAACTGTTTTGTACATATTTGTTCTTATTGTTATTTTTATTATTTCTCTGTAACTTGCTTTGGCAATACGACTGTCCTTATTTGTCATGCCAATAAAGCTTCTTTTGAGTTGAGTGTGTGTCACACAAACACACACATGCATGCACGCACAACTAATTTTTATTCTTATTACTACATCATCACTGTCAATGTTACCATTTTTATTGTTACTATTTGCACTGTATTTATTATTATTTTATTCATTCTTATGCATCTGTAACTATTTTGTATATATTTGTTCTTTCTTATTGTTATTTTTTTTCTTTTCTCTGTAACTGAGCTTTGGCAATACGAATGTCCTTATTTGTCATGCCAATAAAGCTTCCTTTGAGTTTGAGAGAGAGGGAGAGAGACTGTACAAATTTGGTGTGTCTATGGGAATTTGTGCCGATTCAGTCAGTAGAGTCAGTGAGTTCAAGTACTGGCTCACAAAAGTTTAATTAATCCCAAAAGTGTTCAATTGGAATGAGACCAGGGCTTTGTGTATGCAGCTGAAGCTCCTTGCTAGTTAAACCTTGTCTTTATAAAGCTTGCTTTGTGCACAGAGGCATAATCATGCTGAAGGAGAAAGGGGACAGTAGCTGTCAGCATGTTCTACCAGGTAGTTTAAATCCTGGTTCTTCCACCAGTAAATGATGCACACATGCCCAACAGTCCACATGATCTTGGTAAAAATAGGATTTGTTGAACCAGTCGACCTTCATCCCTGGCCCTGAAGTCCAGTTCAGAAGTCTGTGTGCACATGGTAGGTGCTTTAGACAGTGGTTGTGTGTTCAATGCACTGTGTTGTGACACATTCACCTCATCACCAGAATTAAAATCATCTGCAGTTTGATTATCAGCAGATTTTCTGCTGGTCCGTATCAGACCCCACAGCCTTCATGTCCTCTGGCATCAGTGAATCTTGGCTGCCCAACAACTTATCAGTGGTTGATGTGTCGTCCCTCTTCAGACCAGTCGGTGGGTACACACCACAGCTGCCTGTGATACCTTGTTGTTTGGGAGATACTTTAACCCAGTAGTCTGGCCATACCAATCTGGTCCTTATCAAAGTTCCTCAAGTCTTTACGCTGATCAGATCTGCTGCATTCAACACATAAACTACAAGGAACTACCATCAGCCCAACATCTAACAGATCCCTCACCCTCAATTGTCCTAATGTTTTGGCTAATCACTGTAATGTCAATATAGACAATTTCTCACCCGGGACGGACGCTGTTCTGTAAAGTCTGCAGTCGAGTTTTCACCAGATCGAGGGGCTGGAAGAGTAAAGTGGAGCATGTTCCACTGAGAGAACCACACATAAATGCCTTCAGCACCGGATGAGCCTGAACAAAGACACAAACCGAGAGAAAGAGCAGTGTGTTAAAGTTACCAGGCGAAGATGAAAAACGCTCTTTTCTTAGAAACTTTAGCATATAGTGCTATGGAACCCCCCCATAACACACACCCACACCCACACCCACTTGTTTAGTCTATAAATAGGTCAAACTGAGTACGATCCTTCCCTATGATTCTCTGTTCCCATGCACCTTTAAACCAATCACTGGACACTTTCCCCAGACATTAATCCTGTCAGATATGGTCCAGAGAGACCACACAGACACACAAGCACAGTCGGCAATCCATGGCAAATGTGTTATTAACCAACCTGGTGATTATTCTGTCTAATTTGCATAAACACACACTAATTTTAGAAAAGCCCCAATCATGCCAACTGAGGAAACTGAGCGGGGTGTTACAGTGGCTACATTACCCGCTCTAACAGTGTGTACATGATGAAAATGGGTGCTGACAATTTTCTTGACACACAGGAATGTGTCAGACTGGATCAGTGTGCGCGGTAGTACGCACCCCCAACACACACACACACACACACACACAAACACACACACAGGGTTAATTTGTACAAAGTGAAGACGGTTGTTTTAGGATGTCGTACCTTGTTCAGGCTGCTGTGTGATTTTGGTGGTGTGTCGTTTTTATCCTGCATTTCTTCTTCTTCACTCATGACACCCCTGTCCTCCTTTTTTCTTTCTACAGTTCTATCATGTCTCTCCTTACACTGATCACCTCCCCTCTCTCTGTCGCTCCTCTCCTTCTACAAGCTTCCATGCTTTTCTTTCTACAGCTACTTGTCGTGTCTTCTCAGCAAGTCTTCTGACTGCTGCCGCTGAGGATCTCTCTAATTTCTCTCTCAGCTGTTCTGTCCCCGTCCTGTATTCTTTCTCCTATCGCTTCTTCTTTATCAACCAGCTTCTTTTGTGCTACTTTGCATGTGTTTCTCTTTTCAAATGTGAAATCCTTCTGTGCTTTACTTTCTCTACGCCTCACTCCTCTCCTCTCTCCTCGCAGACTTCAATTCAACCTCGTCTCCTGTTTTTTTTCTTTTTCTCAGCTCTTCTCTCCTGCTTCTCTATCCGTCACATTTCCAGCGTTGCTCTTTACTTCTTGCAGCCTTCACGTTACGTCCTACCTCTCCACTTCTCTCTGGATTTCTTCTCTCACTGCTGACGGCTGGGCATCTCTTTTTCTTTCTGTTTTCTTTCTTCTCTCTTCACATCAACAGGCTTTATTCTTTCTTTTGAAGGCACTCTTTTTCCTGAGCTTTTCTAAATGCTAATCACACAGCCTGTTAAACATCATTTCCTTGATTGATCCAAAAAATTTTTTTTTGCTCTCTTCTTGCTGATCTTCTGATTTTTAGTTTTTCTTTATTACATTTTCATTATTTTTGCTCTTTATTTGCCTCTGTATTAAACCAGAGGCTCTGTTCTGTCCATCTCTCCTTCACCTTATTCCACCTTTGATTGCACCTCTAAATGCCTAAGCCACAAGTTTCTGCTTTCCTCTCGAACACGTCTTGCTCTTTGCATCTCTGCCACATCGAGTCTTCTCAAAGGACCATGAGTCATGTAATAGCCGCAGGACTCGCTTGTTTATGTCTGTGTGTGCGTGTCTGTGTGTGTGTTTCACAGGAGACTGTCTCAGTAATTTTAGCGTAACATTTCCTCCATTGTTACTCATTCCTCTCCGTTTGTCCTCACTTTTTGATGTGCAATTATACAAATGGTTTTCAAAATGTTCTTCCAACATGGAGGTCTTACAGAATTCTGTAATGTGCGTGATGTGGAGAACATGAGCACCACAGCAGATTAAAATCATCAAAACAGATTTCAGATACAAACATGCCAAGCTCTGCGCATCACACTCACCCTCACATTCAGAGGCGGGCTAAAGACTACACACGTCTCCACCAAACATGTATGGAGGAACACTACACTATCTCTATTCCTCCATTACTAATACCAGCAGGAGTCAATATTGCAACAGTAGAAGAGTTGCCGTCGTTAGAGAAGCATACGTCTTCACAAAAGAAGCAAGCACATGGTCATCATGCCTCATGTTCACATACTTTTGCTCATACAAAGCATTTTTACTTCAAATTTTACAAAACCTGAAATATGACCGTGAGACTGTAGCTCTGATTTTTAGGTCGTAAGATTCTACCAGCACGCTGCTGTCCATCCAGTGTGAATAAACCCTAATAACTGTTTATTTTACCAACCCGTGGTTCTTCAGATGTGGATTTTCCATGAAAGATCACTCACCAAAGCGACCTCCATAGCTGAGGAAGAAGATGATGATGAAGAAAGAGCTGAGTGTGATGGAGAGGAAGCGCTCCACTCCCTCTTCTCTGTTTCTTGCCTGGCCGTCGTGTTGTTTCTCTGAATGACCTTTACCATAAACACACACAAACACCAATACATTTACTACACATGAGCTTTCATAAATCATACACATAAACTAGTTCAGACTTATCCAGTGGCTACAACCCAAAAGAGTACAGCAGCAAACATCACAGAACAATTCAACAGCAAACGCAGAACATTGCAGATCGCAGATAATTCAGCAGCAAATATCACAGAACACCGTAGAACATCTCACAGAACACCGTAGAACAATCCAGCAGCACATATCACAGAACGATCCAGCAACAAATATTACAAAGCAGCATATAACATTTCATCAGAAAATGTCACAGAACAATCTAGCAGCAACCATCACAAAACATCACAGAACAATCCAGCAGCAACCATCACAAAACATCACAGAACAATCCAGCAGCAACCATCACAAATCATCACAGAACAATCCAGCAGCAACCATCACAAAACATCACAGAACAATCCAGCAGCAACCATCACAAAACATCACAGAACAATCCACCAACAAACATTGCAAAACATCACAGAACAATCCACCAACAAACATTGCAGAACATCAAAAAAATCCAGCATCAAAGGACCTTCCTCATGCTGCTGCCACAAATTTGTAAGCATGTAATTTATTTACAAAGGGGTGTCCACATACTTTTGGTTATATGGTGTATCAATGTTAGTTACATGACATATGGGCATCAGAACTGAATACTGGAGCAACTGGTCTGACAAATTTTATTTTCTCTAGGATCATGTGAACAACTTTTAGCCAAGAGATGCAACATTGCAACCTACAGAAGTTGAAGGAGCTGCTGGTAACATTCTGGTACCAGATACCACATGAATCCTCTATAGTGCAAAAGTGCTGCAATATACTGTAGATATTGTGTTATTATTTAGATCTGTCTGCCTTATTCCTTTTAGGATGTGTATCGACATGTAGGAGCTTCTGAACGTCCATTAGAGCTTGGAATCCAGCTCAGGATAAACAAGAACTAAGAAGTGGGTAACAATGAGACAGATCTAAAGGTAAAATACTGAAGCTTACCTGAGTTAATCTCTGATTAAGGGCCGAAGATGCTGCTGATGCTTCTGCTGCTGGCGTTGATGGTAATGAAGAGTAAAGGTAGCTTGGTGATGAACATCATGTAATGGTTGTATTTCACAACGTGAGCCTGAAAATCCAGAAAATGTGACTGAAGGAGTAGATTTGTGAAAATGTCTCAGCAACAAGGGTGAGTAATCATGTAACACAGATTAACTCATTATTTTTTAATTATTTTAGGATTTTAATGACTTCACCGAAACGCTTTTTAGATATGTGGGCACCATTTTAATGACTTCATCTAAATGCTTTTAAGATGTATGTGGGCACCACCCGAGCACCCCTTTTTGTGGCTCTTAGATTACATTTGACCATTCAAAAAAAATTATTTTCAGCAAAAAGTGAAGTTTGGGTTTTCTTTTCTATCTTGATGAAGAGGCCACTGTTCAGTGCAGCCAAACTAACCTTATTTATATGGGCAAGCATACTAGAATCACCAGCTGTAGTCCAGCATAGTAAAGAATGAGAAATTAAGAAGTCATAATGCAAGGTTACACTGTAGAACTTTATACACCCTCAGATTAACGAAAAAATAAAATAGTAGATCCTGATTGTAAACACTTAATACATATCATTAGCATTGCTTCATTTACTGTTCATGTTTTGTCAGTATCACTGACAGCAAGTGACTGGATACACAACACAATGAGACGCCATGTGTTAGAATCATGTAATATGTATATATATATATATATATATAAATAAAATAAGATTTAAAAGCTGATGTAACCCTGTCACACAGGTATAACTGTACTGACTGCTCAACTAGCCAACAGGCTAACACTCAGCTACATGCTATTTCTTACGTAGCTAACGCTAATAGCTAGTCTCAACGGTTTACAGATGATATAAACCTTAACCTGCTCTCTAGTTTAAGACTACTCGCCAAAATCAGCCCTATGAGAGATATAAAGTGTACAAATGTACAAATATAAATAATTTCTCACCTGTATAAAAGTTCTACACAGACACGCCGGTAATGCTTCGTTTCACCAGCGGTTGGAGACATTCGATTCTTCGATTCCGGTCTTTCAGATTAAGGAGTCGATTCTAACTCTTCGGAATCGATTCAATACTGTAAACTTGATTCTGCTCAAGTTCACGCAGAGGGCATGAAGTCTCGTCTCTGAAATGAAATCATATTTAGAAATGTCGACTAAAAAAATGAAGTAACATTGGATTTAATGACAAAATCTATATATAATAGTAAAACTAAACATTTACACATGTCGCTAAAGGCAAGTACTTATCAAGAATATGGCAGAGTAATTGCAATAGGGAATTGAAAATGACTAAATTGAGGATGGGGCTGTATGCTATGACAAATATAAAAAATATATTAAAAAATAGTATGCCCTAAAATTACATGAGAAACAGGAGGAAGTAAAATTACAGATAAACGTACATATTATAAAAGTTTGTTTGCTTATATTTGTTTAGAAAATTAAGCGTTGTGAATGATTGGTGCTCTGCCCAGGGTGTTTCTGCCTTGCGCTGCCCTGCGTGTTCCCTAGTGGAACTGGACCAGCGTTTGATGAAGACTCAAGAACATTAACACATTTATTAAACTCTTAAAATCGAAATTTTTATTACAAAGCACTGGAATCAGAATCAGAGTCGATTCCGTTATTACTGGAATCGAGAAGCTTTCTACGCTAGTGACTTTTAAATACTTTTTAAAAATACTTTTAAAGTCTCTTATTTTGCACTACGCATGCGCACAACTATACTAAGGCTTCGTACCAATCAGTCCCCTGTTCCATACGTAGTGCACTACTATTAAAATTTAATATTATTGTAATGTTGAAATAGTGTAATATACGATGTAGACTATGCATACAGTGCTGCGAAATGTCTAGAGAATAAAGATGAGAAACGGGTTGAACCATTGTATGCAGCCGCGTCTGCGGGTCTTTTCAGATGGAACCGGTTACATCTCGCTTCCACCAGAACCACTGTCGCTTAAAACGATGTTGCTTAAAAAGCGCCATTTCTAACGTGTAGAAATCTTTCCAACAAAAGATTTTATTTATTTATTAGGATTTTAACATCATGCTTTACACACTTTGGTTACATTCATGACATAACAGGTAGTTACTGGATACACAAGATTCATCAGTTCACAAGTTGAATATCAAACAGTCCTGGACCATTGAGTCATTAACCTGACTGCATGTCTTTGAACTGTGGGAGGAAACCGGAGCTCCCATGTTCAAGAACATGAACATGCAAACTCCACACAGAAAGGACCAGGACCAGGACCACCTGGGGTTTGAACCCAGGACCTTTTTGCTGTGAGGTGACAGTGCTACCCACTGAACCACCTTCCAGCAAAAAGGGACATCTCCAGAACTATACTTTGTTAACTGTGTATGATCTCCGTTCTGTTAAGAGCTTCTCAGTCTTTCAACACCACATTCACATTCAGCAAGTTGCTGTCTGTATATTTTTGACTTTTTCAGAAAACCCACAATGAAAATCATTCAAAGTTTTCGATGTTTAAAGTAATGTGTAGTCATTGAAACTCTCTAGCAATTACTATACACATACTTTAGAAGCATATGTAAACCTCTTGACTATAAATATTCAGAACAGGCATTTTCTCTATAAGAGCTTCGGTTCCTCTCTGAAAGCTCTTAGTTTACAATAGTTTATTGTGGAATACATGCGATTCATAAAAAAAAAGAATATCTTCCAGTTCTTTAAGGGGTAAATGAGTTGAAGCTATTTAGTGTGCACTCCAGAAGTTTCTGGGAAAAAAACTAAAAACTTTAATGATGTTAAAATTTGGTAATTAAGGAGAAGGAGCCTTGACTTTAGCCTGATGTTGGTTAAACTCCCCTTGAACATTTCAAGCAGTATGGGGGTGTTGCCATCCTAAAATATGTAAACCAAAAAGGAAAACGTGTCTGCACCATAAGGTGTACCTGGTCCTGTAAATCCACCCAATTACTTTTACCTGATGTTGGTTATACCATTATGGATCATTCATCATATTAGACATCTTCAGCAAAAGATTTTCCATTAAAATGTATCTAATCTGGTGAAAGCTAAGACAGATCAAATAACACTTTAATAGAGTCAAATAAGGTTTAAAAAGAATGGCAGCAGACATTTCATACTTGCATCTTTAATATGTCTGTGATATAAAAATTGCAGCTGCAGTTTTGGTACAAAAGCAGTGATTAAAAATACATGGAGAAAAGCAGAATTCTGATCAAGTCATACAGATACACATGATTACATAGTGAAAGGAAGAAAATTCAGTCAATGATTCCATTTAATACAAGAACAAATAAATCTATTCAGACTTATCAAAGGGAATACAGATATAAAAATCTGGCAATAAGCTATTTTAATGTTGTATCCCTCCACCCAAATGCATTAACACGATTATTATATCACCTTTACAAGACTTCTAATAAACCACGGCTCAATCTTTAAATGTTTTGAATACTGCAGTGTGTTTTATAACGACAATATAGCCATAACAACCAATAAACAACAATCGCAAAAGAGGGTGGAATGTGAAACTGAAATGTGCATTGTTTTGCTCCGGTGCTAACATGCCTATATTAATGTGCTAATAGTCGAAAGGAACAAAAATTCTGATCGAAATAAGTACATTACAATGGTGCTACCAATATACCATAAAAAAACTATAAACCGATGAGATTAAAAAGTGAAGCAACTTTTTCTGACAAAGGCAAAAATACAAAAATGATAATCTAGAAAAATATGTTAGAACATTTTAAGCCCCTATTTATTCCTGTTTATGCTTAATGTCAACACATCAGGCAGATATACAGTATATTTGTACACCGTCAAAAAGGGACCTCTGTACCTTTGACCATAACTTTACCAATTTAATTCTGAATGAAACAGTGAATAAAAAAAAAAAAAGATCAACATTTGCCAAAGTGATTGTTATTGCCCACTGCACCTTAGCCGTGTAGTTAAGATACCTTGTGAAATGATAATTTTCACAATTACAATTTTTATATTAACACGTGACAACTTTAATTGTGAACAATAAAATGTCAATTTATGACTAAATTCAACACTTGCAATCTGTTTTTGCAATTGCAAGTTACAATGTTAATGTGAAAGAATTTTGACAATTCATCAACATTTGCCAAAGTTATGGGCTAAAGAGGTCCCCTCTTGACTCAGTGTATTGTTAATATTGTTACATGTATATAATGTATTCAAATTACTAAGGCAACCATTATTCCCAGTCAAGTGCAAGTAAAATATGTAGGTTGCCAAAGTAAAAATACTCCAACATCGACTTCCATCACAGTCACATGTCTAATCTAGTAAGCAATCTGGCAACCCTGCATCAACCCATTACAATACAGATGTATTACAGTATTGGCTAAATCTTTAAGTGCTGTGGGGTTGGTAAGTGTGATGGACTGAAATAGTGTGAAGACTAGAAGACCCAAGTTTGGTGTAATTCGATTAGTTTTTCCTACAAAAGCATTATTCAGGTGTCGTCTCGGAGGTCTCACTCGTCATGTCCACGTCCTCTTCACTGTCCACACCACGCGCCACACGCCGAACGTTCAGGGTGTAATCACCACCACGCCTGTAAATCACCACAAATACAGAGTAAGGTCAAAGCAATGTACATTAACTCTAATAAAAACATCTGCTGTTTGTGCCATTACTAGCTGCTAACACAGTTACTATAGGGATGCTAGCAAACTAGCATTAAAATGCACATAAGCTGTTATACAAGTTATACAGAAAATACGAATGTAAAGTGAAGCAAACATTTGTTTCAATTTTGCTTTGTGTTGCAGTAGAACCCTGAACTCCTAGTGCTAAAGCCAGCTACACTGATCAGTGTATCCTCAGTCCTGGGCAGGACCAAGACTTGGTGCTTGAGTTGTCTACACAATTGGTCTTGATCTCAAAACATTGCACATCTTGGTCTGGCCTGTGATTCAGTCTTTGTTTTTACATTTCTTGAATCATCTTTGTCTACAAAATTAATGGTTAAGTCTTTTTTCTGAATTTTTTCCCTTTATCTGCCAATTTAATCATTTCCAATTCCTCATCTGATCACGTCCCTTAAACGTGTGTCCAATTTGTGGCTGCTTCTTATCACCTGCCCATGTTGGGTTCCCACACAGAGCCGTATCGAGTAACAAGAACCACACTAAGGTCCATGTGACTCTCCTCCCCTTTTACTCAAACATGTGCCCAGACCAATTAGGGAGATTGCATATTGGAGCTGCAACATAAAAAGGCACCATGCAACCTTCCATCCCTCAAACACAGCAAACTGCAGAGCTGGGCATCCACCCAAAGATTCAAACTGGCAAGTTTCAACACTCTGCAGTGGTTTGCTAGCTTGTTAGACTTCTGCTACAGCGAAGTGCCCTCGAGCCAAGAATTTAAAGGTTAAGACTAAGAGTTGCACTACAGCAATGCACAGACACTTTAATATCCGGGTGAGAATCTCTGCTTAAACAGGACCAGTACCTCAGTTTGGTCTTGAGGACGCTGACCTCACGATTCATTACGTCGCTGGCCTCTGTGGCATCCTCAAGCTCTCTTTGTAACTTCCTGCGGGAGGCGTTAGCGCGTGTGGCTTCCTCCTCAGCTTCCTCCAACTGGCGCTTCAGCTGCTTCATCCGCGTGTTAGCTTTCTCCATCTGAACACCAAGAAAAAACATTAGTCACTAAAAATCTGGGAAAAATGTGTATGTTCAATAGTTTTAAATGGAACCAAAACAAATAGCTGAAGACAGTGAAATAAACATGATCCCTGACCTGATCTTTAAACTGATCACTGTTGCGTCTCTCATCCTCAACCTGCAGCAGAACCTCTTTTAGTCTCTTCTCGGAACGTCGTACCAACTTCGAACTGGCCTGCTTTTCCCTGCACACAGTCATAACAGAACAATCAGACAATGCACTCACGTTTTGTCAGTACAGCATCTGATACTAAAAAGAGCTCATACAGAACCAAATAAGGACAAACTCATGTAAAACAGGCGAATTAAATATTTTAATAACTCGTACAGTAATAATTTGTACAGTTGAAATCATTTACAAAGCATTCAATGCTAAAAGCTGCTCTAAGTTCCCAAACCTGCCGTTAATGAGTTTTTAAAGGCACTGCACTTTAGCATCAAGTTTACAATTACTGATAGGCCACTGAAAGAGCGATGCTTCACATTAATACACATTCGATACTAAATGGCAAAAACAGTGCAGCGGTTTAATGCACTAATCCACCACTGTTGAGTATTCTCACAAAGGTGTTGCAATCAGAAGGTGGAAACGACTAGATTGGTGGGAAAGAGGTGGAGCACAAAGCAGCACTCACTATTGCAAAGCATCATCCAAGATCTGGTTGTTTTGTATCTGAGGCCTGAATTTACCAACAAACTCCAAATATTTAAACATTTGTGTCCATATAAAACCTGATTTTACACCCCAGGTACATTGAGATGTTTAATTGTATTAATGAAGCTGCAAAAGCAGAATTCCCAACGTCACAGCTAAATTACAAACTCAACCACAATGGTGGACCATTTTCAGCCAAAATCTCTCAATCCGACCAGTCTGGTGTGCTGGGCCTACTCAGACTATTAGTCTCCACTGACCGTAAACAAATGAGCAGGGAGTACCACAGTAAAGAACATTAATGTGTTCACTGGACGTTCTGGCGGAGCTGCTTCCTTAGCTGCACTGTGTTGTTGAGTATAGTTGATGTGTAAGTGTGTGTTGCTTACTTGGTCTCCTGGTCCAGCTGTTCCTCCAGCTGCAGCATTTTGGCCTCCAGGGCAGCGATAGTGGATTTAAATTTGGATTTGACAGAACCTTCCAGTTCCTGCAGTTTGGTCTTGAGGTCCTTGTTCTGTTTGTCAAGCTGCTGACGAGCCGTCTCGCTCTTCTGAGCCGAACTGCGCTCGACCCCTAGCTCTGTAGTCAGAGTGTCCACCTGTATGTACACACACATGGTCGAAGAGATGTTTCACATGACAACACTAAAGACAAGAAAAAACTGGACTGACATCACAATGTGAATTTCATTATCAGGGGCTAGTCTGCTAGGACAGGACATTGAAGAAAGCTGACCCATCTGTGCAGCCAACCATCACAAAGTGATGATGCCATAATGACATGACTAAGCTTACAGAACTAAAACATAAAAAATATGGACCATATTAATGAAACAGTAAGTCATTTGGGATTATGTCCTCATGATGTATTCTTGTGGGTACCTCTTTCTGGTAGATGTTCAGTCTAGTGTAAGTGCTTGTACCTGTAGGTTTGCTTTCTTCAGTCGGTCATTAACAAGCTCAGCGTTACACTGTTCTTCGTCCAGTTCCTCTTCCAACTGAGCAATCCGAGCCTCCAGCTTCTTCTTCTCCTCAACTACCAGCGACCTGACAAACATTGAAATGGTTTTACTTTCTGATTTATGGTCATTACATTACACAATATAAAGCTGGATGTGGGACAGAAGATCAAGACTTACATCTTCGAGTTCTGGCTGGTGAGTTCATCATGCATGTCGTCTCTCTCCTGCTGAATCTGCTTCTTTGTACGATCAGCAGCCGACAGGTTCTACACGAAGAAACTGAAGTTGTCAATCCTTTTTCATTATATTTGATGAACATTAACAAACCATAAAGGTTTGTATTAGATCGTGTAACTTTAGCATGCTTTGTTTACAATATTAACATAAAAAAATATAAGACAAGGCCAAAGCAACTCTAAGCAGTTCAGAAGACACTGCTGTATTTACGGAGCAGAGTCTGGATTTTCCCCCCCCATTTATTTCCCCAAGTCATTTCCGATTCCTGATCGTGAATCTCAAGACCACATGAGATCAGGGTAGACAGACAAACAAGGACAGTAAGAGAGATAGACGAACCTCATGTAGCTGCATGTTCTCGGCCTCCAGACTCTTAAGTTTGCGTTCGTTCTCCTTCGCGCTGTTCAATGCTGCATCTCTGGCTGCACGAACCTCCTCCAGCTCCCTCAGCTGATCCTTTAGCTGGGCCTAAACACACAGTTCAGAATTAAATGTGGAGCAATGGCAGAGAAAACATCCAGAATGAGGAACCAGGCTCAGAAAAGGAACACACGCTCCCTCTGGAAGCTTTGGGTTCCGTTTATGAGCCTGGTTTTATGAGCATGGAAAAGTTTAATACCTGCAGTTTCTTCAGCTGTCTCAGTGCTTCATCTCGAGCTTTATTAGCTTGGTCGATCTGAGCCTCCAGTTCAGAAAGATCCAGCTCCAACTTCTTTCTTGCTGCTATAGCTTGATTTCTCTGTTTCTTCTCATCCTCCAGTTCAGCTTCCATCTCGCGTACCTAAACACACACACACACACACCATTCGCATTCTTATACACCTGTGAGCCAAAACTTTAAGACCAAGTTCTTAATATGCTGTCAAACAAACTAGCTCTGACTCGCACAAAGACATCTGAAGAAGTCATGTGATCTCTGGTACCAGGACAGGTCCTTAGACTTTGGCTCTGGTCTTTGAAGAACTTCAGTACATTGTGAGCTGGAACTTTCTACAGTGCATCCTGGTGCATATCTTTCTGTCCAAATGGTCCAAACTAATTGAACCGCCTATCATCAATGCCTGTGCACTCCTTGTTGGATCATGGACAGGAGTTAGCATGAGCACTGACTGGCAGAGAAGGGTTCAAAGCACTGTGTGTTGTGACATTCACCTCATCACCTAAATTAAAACGATCAACAGAGGATCAACAGTAGATCTTCTGTTCATCTCCGTCAACCAACAACAGGCATTTTATTCCTCCCATATTCTGTCTTATCACACGTCCTGCACCACAGGAGCTAGATTATGAAAGCAACAGAGATTTCCCTATTTCATAAAGTTTATTAGGACTACCAGGGTGAAACCTGAGGTCAGGAACAACCACTAGCAAGCAGGGAGGAGCAATTTGGGTAAAAGGTTATAGCCATTAATGTGAACGTAGGTTTAATCTAATCTAAACAGCGATTAATAAAGCTTTTCATAAAATTATTCCAGAGTTCAGTCACCTGTTTGACGAGTTGTTTCCTTTTCTCCTCTCCCTGTTCATCTCGTCCCTGCAGGTCTCGCTCAAACTGAGCCTTCATGGCCTGCAGATTCACTTCCAAACGCAGCTTGGCATCTTCTGTCAGCTGAAGTTCATCCTCCAGTTCTTCCAGCTGGGTCTTCATCTCCTCCAACTGCTGCTCCATTGCCCGCTTGGCACGCTCCAGCTCATGAACCTGCACAAGGAACAGACGCACACCATCAACTCACATGTATAAAGGGTCTCATTATATTTGTATATACATACACTACATGGCCAAAAGTGTGTGAAAACTCATAATTAGGTTTAGGTGTTTCATCCACACCCATTAGTAACATGTATAGAAAACGTTGTGCTTTCAACCTAATTTATCTTGCTTTTAGCACAGGGCCAGTCATAAAATGGAAAAGGGTCGCTGCCAAACCGGTGCCACAAAGACATGATTTGACGAGTTTGGTGTGGATGATCTCCATTGGCTTGACAGAGCCCTGAACTCACCCAATCAGAAGACATTTGGGATGAACTGGAACCCAATTCCAAACCAGGCCTGACCTCACAAATGCCCTTTAGACTGAAAAGGCACAAAGTATACTTACGCTCTTTCCAACATCATCTTTGGAAGACATCAGATCCTCCATCTCAGTTTTCAGGAGTTTGTTACTGCGTTCCAGTTCATTCCGTTGGTCCACTACAGCCTCGAGATCTTTCACCAGGGTAAGAGCCTTGGTTTCCTTCTCTCTCGCTTCGGCTTCAGCTCGATCTCTCTCCTCAGCATAACGAGCAGATATAGTCTTCTCCTCAGCCAGCAACTGCAAATACACAAATGTTACAGCAAACTCCTGACCTCAGATCTCACAGCATTCATTTTACATTCCATACCAAACACACTAAGTTACATGAAGTTATTAGAAATCTGTGATCATAGAATATCTAGAATATTAAAACTGGCATTCGGCTGGTGAGGTAGTCTAATACAGTAACCCACAATTGGCTGGATCAACAACAGTCACACCTAGTGCGTACACTTAGCCTTAGATGGAGTGACATAGCCATGCAATGACAATGTAAACAAGGCTGGACTGAAAGACAACTATGAAAATACTCAAGTGGCAAGGGCTAGCAATGCAAGCTGGACTTCACAAAGCATTGTTCTCCAGGGCACAACTAGGAATGAACATTGCATTTTTTGCACTGCAGCAATAAGTGTGCTCTAGCATCTGTACATCTACTAAAGAGTACTACTGTGTGTGAATCTCCAGTTTGTCATAGACTAATAAATGTTTTCAGTGCTAAATTAGCTCTGCAGCTTTATCATTTTAATTTAGGGCTGATTTGTGGGCATATTAAGTGCCCCCATGAGTATTGATGTTTATCATGATTATTAGGTTTGCCCAACAGGAGACATGCTTGCACTGCACTGGCCTCATGTTGCTATAAAAAGTACATTCCTGGCCTAAAGCTGTAAGATCTACAAAAATGCTGAATTGAAGAAAATCCAGGTACTTTCATTAGCTCAGTTTACTCAATTTGGGACACAGAGTTTATTGAGAAGTTCATGACTGTTCTTGATAAAGGTAAATTAGGTATACAACTAAAGACCATGACATTAAATAAGTTATGAAACCAGTCTAAAAATCAAGCCATCTGCTACATGATCAAGTATGTCAGTCTGCAACATTTACAAAAAGTCTGTGAGTCTGGTGGGACTGAAATCAAGAACCAGAAATAAAGTAAAGTAAAAGCTCACTCTGTTCACACTTGTTAATCCGTACCTGATCGAATTTTTTCTGCTTCCTCTCCAGCTCCTGGACGATCTGACGCTGTTGATCCTGACCCACCAGCAGATCATCGAGTTCTCGTTGCAGCCTCACCCTGGTCTTCTCCAGCTTATCATAAGCTGAGCTTTTCTCCTCCAGACGCTGGTTCAGGTTCTCCATCTCTCTCTGCAGCTTCCTCTTTCCTTCTTCTGAATTCTCTAGAGTTGCTGCTTCCTGCTCCATCTTCTTCTTCAACTCTGATAACTGAGCAATATAAGGAGGACAAATACAAAGTAAATGGTTAAAACTACCAACGTTATTAATTTGGGGAGTCTGAACCCCCTTCCCCCACAGTTCATTTGTTGTTTTGAAGCCAGAGATGATTGTAGTTTGTCGATTGCTTGCTCCATGTTTAACTGCTTTTCCTGCTGTCCTCAGGTCAATTGTAGTGTCATGTTGTCAATTGTGATGTTAGCTCTTGTGTGCTGCTCCTGTCCAGTGACCATTAGTGGTTCCTTGAAGCTTTTACTTGTAGACGATGGAAACAGTTGTACAGACAGCAATGCTGAAAGTGCTGTGGCTCTGTAACCTTTTATGTTCACATGTTTCACATTTTGGTCTTTAGAGCATTTGGTAGCTCCTTCAGCTTCACCATGATTGGTTAGGAAGATTTTTTTCCACATACAGCACCAAGGAAAATCACTTATGATACAGCATTAATATCTAGAACTTGATTTATTAGGATGGTCTCGGTACCTGAGCCTGTGCGGAGTGCAGTTGTTTCTCCACACTCTTCTTTCCTTCCTCTTCCTCTTCCAGAAGCTCCTTTAGCCGGTTTTGTTCATCCTCCATCTGACGCACACGAGTGGACATGGACAGCTTCTGACGAGTCTCCTCTTGCAGCAAACCCTGAATAACAACACAGTTTATTTTTAGTTACTACATTTCCAGTGGGATGATTAGTTCATTGGTTATGCAGATTCAGTCTTTATAGTCAAGAGAAACTGAAACTTGCTGGGGGTCGATTTTCCGTTTTACTGAGGCTTCAAAACAGACTGAAGCCGCTTCACTAGTTAAGATAGCACTAATAAACAGTTTGTGATGGTTACCTGAGTATCCTGTAGTTGAGACTCAACAGAAGACCAGTCTTTAGTTGCTTTGATGGATTTACTCTCCACTTCAGCCAGAGTGCTGCTCAAGTTGTCTAACTCCAACTAGAAGCAAAGTCAAATCAAATAAATATGCAACACAAAAACAGAAAGTCATCCTAAGACTTCTGAAAGAGCAATACATTAAAATCTTATGATGACACATTTATCTTCACATCTAACCATCCAGATGTATAACATTTCTAAAAATCTACCATCATCCATCACACTTAAACAGCCAACAAATCAACCACTGAAAGAAGAAGAAAAAAAAACACCACCACACTAAATACCTGCATTTTGCTCATCTTGTTGGCCATTTCCTTCTTCTGTTTCTCACTCTCTGTATGTTTGAGCTGGAGTTCCTGTAGCTGAGATTCAGCTTTTTTCCTACGATGTTCAGAATCGTTTTTACCTTGAGTGAGGGACTGGAGCTCGATTTGAAGCTCGTTGCGTTCACTCTCCAGAGTGTGTTTATTTTTCTCCACTGATGCTTTGTTCTGAAATAGATGAGCAGATTGATATAAAGAAACATATCAGATTTTGAAGAGTTGAAAGTTAGGATTCAAACTGGGTGCAGTAAAACACTATGCTATTGCTGGTTGGGTACTTGGATGGTGCAGAAGTCGTATGCTTTAGCCTACAAATTCAGGGCAAAGGGAAATTGTGCAAAACATTGTGCCACCAGCTTGGCCAGGTGGTTGGGCACAATCAGCCAGGTTAAGGGGGCACTTAATTGGTACTGCAACAGTGCCTCCTATGGACTGGTTGGCGCATTAGCACAAGTTGCAGAGGAACACTGAGCATAGCAACGTCTCTTATACTGTATGCTTTCTGTATGAATTCAATGCTGGAGGTACATGTTAGCCAGCAGCCCTCCTCGGCCAGCATGAGTGTTGTGCAACCAGCAGAGGTTGCCGGAGTGTAAAGGGAACTGAACATATCCAGTTTGGAAAACACAAAAGAAAATGAGGTATTATTAAAATTAATTGATTTCTGGATTGAAAATTTACCAGCAATGCTAATAATTCATCTAGTTAACTGGAGATCAGACATGGTCATTTACCCTCTTGGCCTGTTCCAGTTGTTCGTTCAGCTCTTCAAAGGCCTGTGTGTGTTTTTGGCGCATTTCGGTGAGGAGCTGCTCATGAGACTGAGCTTCATCTTCCAGAGTTTTCTTCAGCTGAGTAACCTCAGTCTCTCTTTTAGCTCTGCAAACAGAAAACAAGGTCACTCTTGTTTTACATGGAGTATGGACACTCATTTAAATGATTACGTTCAAGTGTTTCAGCCACATCCATGTGAAGTCCATAAATTGATGACATGCATTGGTTGTGTAATAATCAAAGAGGAAATTAAAACTGTTGGTTCCAGTAAATGTGGAAGAGGCTGGAGCACATAGCCAGTTCTAATCCTTTAGATTTCAGTGTGCTGATTTTAATGAGTTTACTTTTTACCTGAGTTCTTGCTGAGCAGCAGTGGAGTCCAGCGTATCCTCCAGCTCAGTTTTCAGTGCTTCCAGTTCCTCGCTCAAATCTCGTCTTTGTTTTTCGGCTTTATTACGAGCCGCTCTCTCCAATTCCAGATCCTCCTGAAGTTCAGAAACTTGAGCCTCCAGTTCCCTCACCCTCTTCTGAGCAGCATTTTTCAGTGATGTTTCCTGCTCCACTCTAAGCACATAAAGACACGAGGATACTTTTCTAGCTCTAGAGATGAATTTGTACTTAACATGGAACAAATGTAACAAAACACAAAAAGTTTTAGCACAAGACTCCAGTGCTAATTTGCAAGTGTCAAATAAATCTGACCCAATTACATGCAGATTGATTGTATAATCAGGGGCGACCCTACCTGGCAAGAGCTGCCTGTAGCTCCTCCTCTTTTTTGGCGAGCTGGGCACGAAGTTCAGCGATTTGAGCCTGAAGGTCAGCAATGAGATCATTAAGCTCAGTGGAATCAGTTTCTAGCTTCCTCCGGTTCTTCTCCAGTTCCTGTCGAGCCTTTTCCTCCTTCTTCAGACGGTCTGGAATTAGAAAATAAACATTTTAATTTAATTTAATTTATTTATTTTCCCTCCGACACGTCCAATCTGCGGTTGATTCTAATCACCTTCCAGTGTTGGGTTATCATGTACAGAAAGCCACACAATGCTTCATGTGACTCCCCACCCATGTTCGGACCAGTTCTGGTGATCGCAACTCTCCCTCAAACACACACAAATGTGTCAGAGGCTCTTCTGAGATTAAAACTAGGAAGTTCCAACAATTTGCAGTGGTGTGTTAGCGTCTTAGATCATTGAACCACCCAAATCCCGAAAAAATTATTTTATTGCTTTGATTCATTGGGATTCAGTTCCTACAGATACTGTTTATAGGTTCTCCTCAGAAGATGCAAGTATGATGAGTAAAATTAGAAATCGGTTTTTAAATTATATTTTTATTAACTAGTTAATTTAATAAATAAGAGTTTTCTTTGTAAAACACAGGTTCACAAACTTGTGGGCATGACACAACTTTCAATCTAAAGCTGTGAGGCAATGCATAAGAGAAATAGCCATAACTATAGAATACACCATGTAGTGATACCTACAATGCAGATGGAGATAAAAAATTTATTGTCCCCAAAGTGCATTTAAGAGTTTATGCACCAATGTTGGACAAGAACCTTTGGCACACAAATATCCAAAAATCTCAAAACTCTTGTTGCAAACCATTCCAGTAGAGTGGAGGCTTGAACACAACACGACAGGACTGGTTGAGATAACATGCTAAGCTTTATTTTAAAAGATCGAACATTTTAAATATAAAACGTTTTGCTTTCCCACAAATAAATTATATGATTTGTTGGAGTGGTGATAGAATGAGTGAGAAACACCCACCAAACCATCCTGTTCAAATAAAAAAATAAAAAAAACATGTATAGAATTTTTGTTCAACTCCATCAATAAATTTTCTTCTGAAATCTTCATGTTCTTTAGTCAGATTGCACGGTTAGAACCAGGTGGGTAAAATAAGAGTCAAGGATGGTCTGCATACCTGCATCACTCCACTGGTCACAGTTTGCTAATATTTCTCAGCTTCAACAAACAGTTTTTACGCTGAATAACACTGGAAATGGACAGTGAAATGAGTGATGCTCTCACCCTCCAGATCGGTGATCATGGCTTCATGTTTGTTTTTGAGTTTCTGCAGGGATTTGGATTTCTCCTCTTCCTCTGCCAGGTTAGAACTGAACTCTGCAACTCTTTCTTCCATTTGTTTCTTCTCCTACAAACACAACAGATCATGAAAAAGACAGTAAACCAAGTGATTTCCAACAATGACACTACAAAAACAAAACCTGCATAAACAACAACACTGTTCTGAACCAGACCAAGGCATGGTTACTGGTTCTTGGTGCTTCATTGTGGATCTTTAGGCAGCTTTTCCTTCAACAATTCCAAACTGTCTGTTTTAGTACATTGGTCCTCAGAAATTATTCATGCTGCTCTTAAAATCCTGCATTGTCTCAATTTGGATACATCCAACTCACCCATGTACTGTCAGCACCTTAAAAAACTAGTATCACTATGCAAACACAAAACTAGTATCATCACTCCAAACCTTATTAAGCTTGACATTCTGATCATCGAGCACCATGATGTCGTCATCTAGTTTCTTCAGTTTGGCATCAGTGGTCACTTTCTCCAGCTGGAGTTTCTGCCTTGCTGCTTCCTCCTCATCCAACTGCTGCTCCAAATCCTGATAATTTAAAGACAGTGTTATTGATCTCTGAATATTCTTTATCTTAGAGCTACAGGTTCAGACAAAGACCATCATTATCTACAGTAAGAAAGAATCATATTGACATAGCCACAACACAGACAGATCATAATCCTACTGAAGATCTTCCACTTCCTCTCTCTTACCGCAATGTTCTGCTGCATCTTTTTCTTCTCATTCTGCATTTGAACAACACGTTCCTCCTCCTCTTCCACGCGATTCTCCAGGTCGTGTAGAATCTCCTCCAGTTCCTGCTGCCGAGCGGCCAGTCGAGCCCTCATTTCCTCTGCCTCGGCACAGAGCTCCGTCTCGGCCTGAAGTTGCTCCTGTAGTGCCTGCTTCTCAGCACTGAGCTGAGGGATGGAAAAAGAAAACAAGATAAAATACAGCCTCGTAAACCAAGCAGCGTTGGCTCAGCTGTTATAAAACTTGACTAGTAATCAGAAGATCACAGGTTCAAGCCCTACCAATGCCAGGTTTTCCCTGTTAGGGCCTTGAGCAAGGCCTTTAACACTAACTGTATGGATTGTATTCCTTCACTATTTCAGGACTCCTATATGGAACACTTACTGATCTCAAATGTGATTATCAAGGTTAGTCGAAGCAACTGCCTTCATACTCTTTAATACATATTTGGTTGATGTCAAGCCCAGATTTAGAGGATGTGTGTACCTGCTGCTGTTTGGTCGTGTACTCCTGTAGTTGCTGCTCAAACTGCTGCTGCTTCTCCTTCACCTTCTCCAGCTCTTCCTCCTTCGCCTGCATCTCCTCCTCCTGGCGAGTCACCTGCAGCAGAGGCTTCACCTGCATACACACACACACACAGGTTCAAGTTTTCATTATTTGAATGCTTTCTGCAGTGCTTTAATTGGTTTACCATCTGATAATTGTATCACTGGTACACCCTATCATACTCCCTACCATACACCTTGAGATTATAGAACATTATATACATCTGTGGATCACATGTGTATCCCCCCACCTTGGTAAAGAGTCTCCACCACTGCCAGTTCCGGAGTTTCAGATAAGCGGCACAGTTCCTCTGAATCACCCTCATCGCTGTTAACTGCTGCTGACGTTTAGAAAATGCCCTGCACATACAAACAAGAACATTAAGGATATTCTGATCTAAAGTAAAACTTCAACCAGCCTGAAATTAGAACTGCTTCTTTACAAAACTCTGTAGAATCAACAGCTTGTCACTTCATTACACTTATTTAAATAAAGTGTTCTAATAATATGACTTACACACCATCAGCATTTTTAGACTGTAAGCATTTTTCTGTTTTTTGGTCTAAAAATAGATTATTTGACCCTCCAAAAACTTTAATTACATTTTAGTAAAGAAAAGATTTGGTAACAGTTTGCATTTTGCTTTTCTAAATGAATTTATTATTATAAAGTGAAATCAATCAAAAATTAAATAAATTATTAATAAAAACTTACTTGCGGGCAACATAGCCACGACACCAGGCCTGGAATTTAAGAATGACGTCTGTGATTTTAATATCACGCTCCTCCTCCAGGTGAGCCAGAACTCCAGCACGAAAGAACACCTTACTCTGTCCGATTCGATAGAGATTAGAGTCCAACTCCAGAGCTTTAATCTGATTGGAGAAAACAAGGAAACTAGGAATCCTTCTCTGAACTCGACAGATTTTTTCCAAAGTTCCATTTCAAACACTTTATGATAAATATCTATTACAACATTTACAGCAGATGAGATTGATATTGATTTATTAAGCTTAAGATGTAGAGTGAGCATTAAATATACGTACAGTATGACGTCCTGTTATTTGGTGCATTTTAAATGTTTAAAAATCAATTTCTGTAAATAAACGTACCATTAACACACAGGCTTGTTTACCATCCATAAAGCCTTTGGGAATCGCATTAGGAGTGAGCAGCTCATATCTGAAAGGGAAAAGAAAAAGAAAAGTAAAATGAGATGCTACAGTAACTATAGAAAAAGGTACAAAAGTAATGCAAAACATTAACATTCAAGAGGATGCAAATTGCATCTGTAACCAGTAAAGATAAACTGCTCTTTGTCTGGACATGTATTGTACATGTACCATTTACTAGATGACCTAGTAAAACACCTGAACTCTAGAATTACAAGGGGCATCTACATACTTTTGGTCATAAGGTCTGTATTGTACCTCTGTCTGAACTCCTGGAAGATGATTCGGTTAGGGAAGCCCTGTCTGCAGATCCTGATTCCCTCCAGCACACCGTTACACCTCAACTGATCCAGAACCAGGTGAGGCTCCAGCTTCCCTGCCTGAGAGAGACAATGAATTATAAAACTCAAGCGGCTCTAAATAAATAAATAAACTACACCTTACTGATGTCAATTCAGTCCCTGATCATAAAACGACACAGCTAATACTATGTTAATAGTGAAACTGCTTATGTTTTTATTTTATGCTAGAATTACATTATCAGCTATTGTTTGTTGCATCAATAAATAAATTGCTCAGAATTTACTGACTTTAGCAGTGAAAATGCACTTAAATGGCAGACATACAGTAGGACCATGCAACTCCCTATGCATTCCTTCACCAATTGTACAAACACCTCAGACAGGAGGAGTCACTGTTGCAGCAGCAAGAAAATTTTACCCCACAGATTACTTAAAGCTCAACATCTACCCTCCAGCAAGAAACCAGAATCATCTAGAGCTTTTGAAGCCCATTAAAAAAAAAAACCCTCTGATAATCCAACAACATTGTTAATAACGTTTAGTTAACGCTTGTATCAGATCAACATTCTAAATGCTAAACAGAAGGATGGTAAGCAGAAACAGTTCATCTTACTGTTGTACATCACTGCTACCTTCACTATGCTTCACTGTTTATTGCTGAATAAAGCATGAAAGCATGTTTTAGAGGGTTGCTGCACACTTGTCGGATATGGGATGCAAAATTTTGGTAGTTTGGAGCTTCAGCTAGGTTAAAAAATATTAGTTATATAAGTTACCTATAAGTTTTTGATTTTTCTAGAAACACTTTTCTCCTCTTACCTTCTTCTCGTGGTTGGGAATGATGCATCGGACAAAGTTAGGGTTGGTGTTTCTCAGTGTGGTCATCAGATTGGCGAGCTGCTCTTTATAAAGCTGTCCGACAGTTCTGAACATTCCCTTACGGGTTTTAAACGCCCCAGGTGCCGAATCAGACATCCCTGCTACCTTATCCAGTCCCACAATTCTGTCCACTGAAGTTGAGGAGAGAGAAAAAATGTTAGAGATGTAGAATTTAATACTCGATAGCACATACAGAGCTAATGTGGCCAAGTGAAAGAAAATCTTACCATCTTTCCAGAGTTCAGACACAAATTTATCTGATGACTGATTAAGCATTGTGGTGACGTTGTCGTTTAGAGGATCCATGTTCTTCAACAACCACTCCACTGCTTTATAATCCACCTAAGAAAAACAAACAAACAATCCACAGGTTAAAAGTAAGACATGCAAACGGAGAGTAATTCCAACTAACGGTACAGATTATCTTTGGTATCACACAATTTACAACACAGTCCCATCATAAGTACAGACCAATTCCCATTTCTTGATAGTCAAACTTGCCAGCAGCTAGTTTTTGTTAGGATCTTTTATGTGGGTGAAGGAACATGCTGGTACATTACAAGTAATTTGTAGAACATTATTTGTTCTGAATTGAGACAAATTGTATTTGAGGAAATTACCTTTCTATCTAAAACACACAAAATTAAGTTCAAATAAGAACGTACACAGAGTGATGTGGGATCCACAGTATATAAATGTCTCATGTACACATACATGCCATTAATAAATGCTGCAAGCCCAAACTCCTTGAGTAGCTTTACTCCATTGATTATGCGTCTGTTTCATTTAATGCCAATTTCAAGACTTTTTAGATCACTGTTTAGTTAAACATTCTTTGATTTACCCAATTTACTCTCTTTACGTCTTTGGTACAACCTACTTGTAAAAAGTGAATTAGAAAGTGTCATCTGCAAATTATCTCTAAAGTAGGATGCAAGTGCACCACATGCACCTGAAGTGATTCATCAAGTGAGTTCAAAATGCCACACATGTCCATAAATGAAATATGTCCAGTTTGAAAATTGGCTGAATCCTGCAGGACTTTATGCTTTAGAAACCAGACAGAACTCATGGTATTATGTATTGGTAGTAGATTAAATAATAAACATGCTCAAATAATTAAATCAACATTTCTGTTGCACCTTGCCAGCGTAGTGAATGACACAGAAGTCAGAATCATCCTTGAGCTTCTTTGGTTTCTGGAATTTGGGGTGATTCCCTTGTTCCTGCACCAGTTTATCAACAAAGGTTTTATCTGTAGCTTTGGGGAACCAGCACTCCTCATCCAGCAGCGCCAAAATTCCAGGAGGACCCGCCTGAAGAGGGGAATCAGAGTCAGTGATGATGTTTAGGACCCTGTCACTAATAAAAATCACACAGTTGCAAAAATGTAGCCAGTTTACGATGATGCCATTAATAAAAACTCACGGGTCTCTCAATGAGGTCGATACAGGGCTGCAGGTCGAGGCCGAAGTCGATGAAGCTCCATTCGATGCCCTCGCGCTGGTACTCCTCCTGCTCCAGGATGAACATGGTGTGGTTGAAGAGCTGCTGCAGCTTCTCGTTAGTGTAATTAATGCACAGCTGCTCAAACGAGTTCAACTGCAGAAGGGAAACCAGAGGAAAATGTCTATTATGGGAAATCTGGATGAGAACAGAACCAAACCAGGGGAACAATAACATACGTTATTGCCAAAAGTATGTGGACACCCCTTCTAATTATTAAGTTTAAATGTTAAGCTACACCGAATGCTAACAGATGAATAAACATAAATAAAAAATAAATTATGACCTAATTTCGTGACCGTGGTTTGGGGAAGGCCCTTTCCTGTAACATCAAGGTTAGGATAAATTGAAACAACAATTGCGAGCAAGACCTTTTTGTTCAACTTCAGTGCTTGACTTGACAAAATCTCATTAAACTGAATGGAGCAAATTCCCAGACAGACTTTTTATATGATTTTGGAATCTGGTGTCTTATCGTCAGGTGTCCACATATCTTTGGTCACAACATGGATCAGCATTATAAACAATGCTACTTCCAGTTACCACAACCACCACCAATATAACCAGAACAGAAAGTCAGTAATGGTACAGGGTTTGAGTTTCCAATCTATAGAAACACTGAACACCAGATCATTGTGTATTACCTCAAAGAT
Organism: Trichomycterus rosablanca; assembly: GCF_030014385.1. Taxonomy (NCBI): domain Eukaryota; kingdom Metazoa; phylum Chordata; class Actinopteri; order Siluriformes; family Trichomycteridae; genus Trichomycterus; species Trichomycterus rosablanca. Next base: position 7,116,578 of record NC_085993.1, on the reverse strand, counting down.
TTCAAAGCCAGCAATGTCCAGGATGCCGATGAATGAAGCCCCTTGGCGTTTGGTTTTATCCAGGGCTTTGTTCATGCGAATCACTAGCCAGCGGAACAGCCGTTCATACATGGCTTTGGCCAAAGCTTCAGTTGCAAACTCTGCCTGTTCTTGTGTCTGAGCTTTCTGGACATAATCACGTCCCACTTTGATCCTCGGAGAAAGGATGGCACGAATGAAGTCTGTCACGTTCATGCCCAGCAGGTGGCACACTTTCTGTGCAGCTGAAAAGAAATCATTTCCATTATTAGTAAATTCTTTTAAAACCATCATTTTAAATCTGGTTCCAGTCAGAACACATAAGTGCAGAAGTTTGGTTTCACTAAAATTTAATTCCCATCCCTTTTTACATTCTGTATGTCAATTTCTTACTCAGAGAATCTAGAATCAGTGTGATGTACAGATCTGAGTATTCAGACCCTCATTGTAGATTGTGTTCAGTTATTTAGCAAGGTTTGGGTGGATTGTGTCTATGATTTCATGTCTAAAATGTAGAAATTCTACAAAATAGAAAATAAAATCCCAATTTTAATTTTTTAGACACAAGTGACTAAAAAACAAGTAATGAAGTATTAAGAGCTTTTATTATTGTTATTATTTTCAATGCACTTTTTCCCCTTTTTCTCCCCCTTTAGTGCGTCCAATTGCCTAATTGCATCATGCTTTCTCTCCCTATGCCAATCCCTGCTCTGACCGAGGAGATCGAAGCTAACCCACGCCCCCTCCGACACATGGGCAGCAAGCCGTATGCATCTCATCACCCACACATTGACGAGTGTTGTGCCACCTAGTGTTGTGTACGGAGAGACACACCCTAAGAGCACTCCTTCCTCATCTCCGTGTAGGTGCCTCTAATCAGCCAGCAGAGGTCGTAATTGCACCAGTCTGACAGAGAGACCATATCCAGCTTAGTCGCGCCCATCTGAACAACAGGCCAATCGTTGTTCATGTGGCCGCTCAGCCTCAGCCGGCAAGGCAGAGCTGAGATTCGATACAATGCATTTGAGATCCTAGCTCTGGTTGCAGCATGTGTTTTTACTGCTGCACCACCTGAGCAGCCCCAAGTCTTAAGAGCTTTATTTGGCCAGTGGAAACACAAAGAAAAGCCATGTGTATTTAATTTAACAGTTTTGCTAAATGCCACGCCCTGCCTTCCTTAAGTCAGATGAGTCTAATGCTAATCAATACTTTTTGTTGTTTTATTTTCAGTTCAAAACCTTTTTGTTCTTTGCATTAAATGACTGTAAAAGTTGTGATTTCTTTTCAGACAGGGTGAAGGTGATGTGTCAAAGCTGTAATAGGATGCAATCGTTTATTACCGGTATCATCAGGCATGGAGGCCTGATCAGAGTTACGCTCTTTCTTGAAGGTAACATTTCCCAACTGGAGAACTGACGAAACCACCTTCAACAATCCTGAGAAACCCAGAGAGAATTGGATGTAAAAATTAAGCATTAAACATAACAGATGAGAAATAATTCCTGTTCTGACAGTTAAGCTGAATTCTACTGTTCTTACAGCATTTTTACTTCTAGTCAGTTATTTCTACATTTCCTTCCTCATCTGTTTACCATCTGTAATAAATTCTCCAAGCTCACCATCCATCTCTAGAGCTGACCATCTTCAAACATCTTAAGTCAGGGTTTAGCATTACTACCATATTACCCTCTGACAAGAAATATTATAATTTAACAAATTAACTTCATCCTGATTCATTCAACCCAAGCCATCATCCACAATATACGGTCAGAAGTATGTGGACACTACTACTAATAACAGATTTTTAAATTACATTACACAGAAAAAGGGGGGGGGGGGGGGGGGGGGGGCTCCAAAAAGACATGATTTGAGAAGTTGTGTGGAGAAACTACAGTAGCCTGCATACAGCACTGAGCTATATCCCACTGCAAGCTTTTGGACAAGGAGGTCTGGCCTATTTTCAGTTCAAAATCTTTACGTTCTTTGCATTAAATGACTGTAAAAGTTGTGATTTCCTTTCAGACAGTGTGAAGGTGATGCGTCAAAGCTGTAATAGGACATGATTTGAGAAGTTGTGTGGAGGAACTACAGTAGCCTGCATACAGCACTGAGCTCAACCCCACTGTAAGTTTTTGGACAAGAAGGTCCGACCTAAACCCCCCCCAAACCAAAGGTCTTTTTTCCCCCACACAGCCCTGCTACATATTAGCACCCATGGTTTTAAAATGGGATGTCAAACTAGCTTATGTTCAGGTGTCTACACAATTCAAGACATATTGTCTATATCCATCTTTGTTCTTCTTCCACATTCATTCAATTATTTTTAATAGCCACTTATTCTGATCAGGGTCAGTGTGGGCCCAACACCTATTCACTGGCTGCAAGGAGCACACAAATTAAGATATCCTTTATTTGTCATGTATACATATACAGGTGTACAGTACAATGAAATTCTTTCTTCGCATATCCCAGCTGGTGTTGGAAGCTGGGGTCAGAGCGCAGGGTCAGCCAACTTACGGCACCCCTGGAGCAGACAGGGTTAAGGGCCTTGCTCAAGGACCCAGCAGTGGCTACATAGCAGAGCCTGGATTTGAACCGCCAATCTTCCGGTTGATAGCCCAAAGCCCTACCCACTAGACTACCACAGGCCCCAAATTAAATTAAATTACCAAACTACCTGGATAGAATCCTCAAAGGCACAGGATGAACATACCAAATCTTTCACCGAAAAGCAAACCCAGGTCCCCAGGCCCTGGAGCTGTGGGGCCCTCATACCACTTATCTCAAATAAATAGCCACAGTAAAATATCTGTCCCAGTGTTGCGAGTGTTGCTACTGAACCTGTCTGCTCATCCTCTGGAATGCTCATGATCTTGAAGGCATCCATGGTGTCACTGTACAGGTCTTTGTCCTGCTGCCCTGGGATAGTCACCTTCCCATTGGAAAGGAACCGATATTTCCCATAATCCTCCAGGCACAACTCGGCTAAGGGAAAAGGATAGGAAACAATTATAGATCTTATTGCATTTTGCTTTGTGGTGCCACAAAGAAAAAAAACCCAAACAAAAACAAACAAAATCGACCACATTAAAAACTGAAAAACCTTAAATCCATACAGACAACTAAAGTAATTTAGGGGCAGTGGTTGCTCAGTGTTTATGGCTCTGGACCATCAATCTGAAGGTTGAATGGTTCAAATCCCAGCCCCACAGCTTGACTCTTGATCAAGGCCCCTCTCAGCTTTAAAGATGCTGTATAATGTTTAACTCTATGCTTTGGTCCTTTTCTCCCAATTTAGGGTGCTCAGATAGGAATAAGGATCCAATTTATGGTTCCTGATCATAGCTGCCAAAATTGAGTACTAGCAACCAAATTTACAGAACCCAAACTGCCACTCAGATGCTCATTTTAGGGTGCCTATACAGATTAAAAAAGCAATTCTTTGTTGTCCAACAATTAAGGTCTGGTTTAGGATTTTATTGAAGTATGGTCCTGCAATAGACAGCAATCATTGGGATCAGCAGTGATAATTTTTATCTTTTATTATTTTGAAAAAGAGGAGCATTAAATAATGTTCATTACAGCGCAGCTTGTCTCCGGCTCCTGACAGCAGGTAGTAGAAGATGTGGAAGGCACGCTCATCTTTAGCCTGTCTAATGGCACGAGATTTCTCCAGCAGATCTGAAACATTGTCAAGGAGAATCAAGAACCAACTCATTCTGGTATGTGGAGACTTTACTCCTCCTACTATGTGGTTCCTGTGAAAGAATTAAAATGCTTTTCCTAAAGTTGATTGAAGGATACAGGTCTCAATGTTGGCGCCAACGATGTAGCCGTTCACGTCAAAGTTGATCCTGATGAACTTCCCCTGTGACGGGCAGGAAATGTAAACAGTCTAGATTAAAACCCAAACACTAGTCCCTTCCTGCATTAATTTCCCTTATTCATTATGGTTTCCTCTTGGTCAAGCTAGATTATCTTTTCTATGCAATTCAACAGTCCTAAAAATTCTCTACAAGTATAAAGTACATGGAACAGTGGTCTCTTTGTCCTGACAGACAGATGTAATCCAAGAATTAGAAGCTGCTGGAACACAGGTGGCACTGTGCACAGTCAGGCAAGGGTTAACAGGTTGCTGTGCTGAGCTCTTGCTTTTCAGTCAGCTCTCCTGCTATTGTCATATATTTCATATTTTTATTGATGAGAATGTAATGAAAATTAAATTCAAAAGAAAAAGAAGGAAAAAAGGACATCACACTACCCCTGTTTGTCCTGTACCAATAATGAATTGTCCAATACATGATGATATTCAACACACCATTTAACAACAATACATTATACTAGCAGGGTGTCCTGTAACCCTTTTTATCAATCCTTTTTGCATTGAACTGAATTCTTACTTTAAATTCTTACTTTTACATTTTTCACATTTCACAAGGTCATCAGCTATGTTTAGAAAGAAATATTTAAGTTTATACTCATTAAAAGGTAATGATTTGGCTCATTAAATTAAAATGCAACAAAATACTTTAAAAAGTGAACAGCAATAATTAAGTTCATTGATTAAAAAAAGATGAATCACTCATTAAAGTAAAACTATCCTCGTGCTGCACAGTAATTCTGGAGATCATTTTAAATCTGTAAGAAGGACTTACGAATCGTGAGGAGTTGTCGTTTTTCACAGTCTTTGCATTACCGAAAGCCTCCAGTATTGGATTCGCCTGCAACAACTGCTTCTCCAGCTCACCCTGCAACAATACGACCAAGTGAGTAAGTCAACTTTAGCTTTTTATTCATAGCAGAAATAGCTGTGTAATACAAGAGCTATAAGTAATTGTTTTTGATAATTTGTAAATATGCAGCCAGGCCCAGATTATTTATTTCCTTTATGACTGCTCAGTATGAATTGTGCAGGATAGAAATTCGCATCCCAGGAATCAATGAGGCAGCCGAGAATAAAGCTCTGGCATTTCACTGCTTTTATTCATTAAAAAAATATAAAAATTTACTTTTAAAATGTAGCAAATTAATGTTTGTTTTATTAGGATTTTAACGTCATGTTTTACACTTTTGGTTACATTCATGACAGGAAACGATAGTTACTTATTACACAAGGGTCATCATTTCACACAAGGTTATATCGAACACAGTCATGGACAATTTAGTATCTCCAGTTCACCTCACTTGCATGTCAGAGCACCCAGAGTATACCCACGCAGGCATGGGGAGAACATGCAAACTCCACACAGAAAGGACCCGGATCGCCCCACCTGGGGATCAAACCCAGGACCTTCTTGCTGTGAGGCGACAGTGAAGCAAATTAATGAGGCACTGAAAAGCTGAAAAACTGAATAATGGAAAAAATAATGGAAATAATGAATTCTTACATGTGACAGACTGGTGCTGCTCTAAAAAAAGAAAAGGAGAAGAAGTTAGTTAACAATGAACACAAACAAAACAAAGATGGCGAGTAACAGAACTGCGACTTACAGGATCTTTTTTGGTTTTTGAAGACGATGCAACATATGCCAAATACTGAATCACTTTCTTTGTGTTTTCAGTTTTTCCAGCTCCAGATTCACCACTGAGGAAAATCATCATGAGAGAAACACTTAAACTACCAACACCATACACTTTTTTCATGCATGTAGAACTTAGGTATATGTATAGGATAGTATGTTGCTCACCAGACAGTTGCTATGAAAACACATACATCGATCAGCCATAACATTAAAACCACCTCCTTGTTTCTACACTCACTGTCAATTTTATCAGCTCAACTTACCATATAGAAGCACTCTGTAGTTCTACAATTACTGACTGTAGTCCATCTGTTTCTCTGCATGCTTTGTTAGCCCCCTTTCATGCGCTTCTTCAATGGTCAGGACCCCCACAGGACCACTACAGAGTAGGTATTATTTAGGTGGTGGATCATTCTCAGCACTGCAGTGACACTGACATGGTGGTGGTGTGTTAGTGTGTGTTGTGCTGGTATGAGTGGATCAGACACAGCAGCGCTGCTGGAGTTTTTAAATATCGTGTCCACTCACTGTCCACACTAAGACACTCCTACCTAGTTGGTCCACCTTGTAGATGTAAAGTCAGAGACGATCACTCATCTATTGCTGCTGTTCGAGTTGGTCAACTTCTAGACCTGTGACCATCAGTGGTCACAGGACACTGCCCACGGGGTGCTGTTGGCTGGATATTTTTGGTTGGTGGACTATTCTCAGTCCAGCAGTGACAGTGAGGTGTTTAAAAACTCCATCAGCGCTGCTGTGTCTTATCCACTCATACCAGCACAACACACACTAACACACCACCACCATGTCATTGTCACTGCAGTGCTGAGAATGATCCACCACCCAAATAATACCTGCTCTGTAGTGGTCCTGGGAGAGTCCTGACCATTGAAGAACAGGGTGAAAGGGGGCTAACAAAGCATGCAGAGAAACAGATGGACTACAGTCAGTAATTGTAGTACTACAAAGTGCTTCTATATGGTAAGTGGAGCTGATTAAATGGACAGTGAGTGTAGAAACAAGGAGGTGGTAATTACCAAAGTGAAAACATTTCAATCTAAATACAGCAGCTAAGCAGACAGTGAAGATTTCACAAATTATTACACCAGACTTCAGAAATGTTGGCTGTGTGATCTTCAAAATCATGAAATGAAGCTTTCTGTGACCACCACAACACTGATGGATTACATATACTCAGATTGCATATCTGGTATTAAACACAAATGTATTAAATACAAATGTATTTAATTCTTCTAAGGTTAAAACTTCACAAGCAGGGGACATGTACATGGCTTATTAGGATTAATTCTTGTGTGATTAAATGTGTCATTCAGGTTTATCATGACCTCCGAATTCTTTATTACGTCATGACTGACCACAGCTGGAGACTTTGATGGCCACATAAATAGGGCAAGACTGACTGCACCCAAAGCTAGCTTGACTGTGAACATTGTTGTCCCAGCAATCCATCTCGGTAAAGAGACAACAGTTTAATGTATTTTTTGTTAATGCAGTGCAGTCAAACTAGCCCAATTTATATGGACACAGAAATCAGCAGCTATAGTCAATATTAACAGTAATGAGGAATCAGGAGACCACAAAACTCATCATTTTAGTTGCTGTTTTTATATTTTTGACCCAGCAGATTGTTTTGACAATCTTACATTTGTCCCAGAAAGAATCTCTGAAATGCCAAGAAAGTGTGTGAGTGTGTGTGTGGAGCTATTGAGTACTTTTTGTCCACTCCACTGTTGAAAGCAAAGCCACTCCCTGCTTGTGATTATTGTATTTAGACTGAATAAATTCCAATGTGATAAAGAGCTCCAGATTAAACAGTGGGTCTGATACAAGTGCAGTCAGAAAAGTACACATTAAATTATTTATTTCATGCTCAAAGAAGCTTACGTGCATAGGATGGACTGGTCCTCTCGATCTGGAGAGCAAAGAAAAACAAAAAATAAATCAAGATAAACAAAATATGGGGAAAATGGACACATTTTTGCTGTTTCAGTCACACCCCTTGTTAACAGGTGCACACAATCAAACTGCCATGCAATCTCTGTAGAAGGTAGCAGTGAAATGGGTCGAGGTGAGAAGTTTAGCAAAACAACATCCTGTGATGCCACCATTTCAACCAGCCATAGCAGAGAATCCCAAACCATCAGAGCACAAAGATTCAAAATACAAGACAAAATTAAACGATTCTCTCCACCAGTGAGGGGCAAGCCATAGCCTTGTGGTTAAGGTACTGGGACTAGTAAACAGAAGGATGCTGGTTGAAGCCCCACCATTGCCAGGTTGCTGCTGTTGGGCCCTTGAGCAAGGCCCTTAACCCTCAATTGCTCAGACTGTATACTGTACTGTAAGTCGCTTTGGATAAAAAAAAAAAAGCGTCTGCTAAATGCCAAAAATGTAAATGTAAAATGTAATGATCATACATTCCCATATAATTTGTTTTTAATGGTTTGTCACAAGCCCCTTCAATCCAAAAAAGGTTTCAGCATATCATATTACATCTTCTGTTCTCGGTGTTGCCCAATCCTGGTCCTGGACATCGTCATTACAGGTAGGCAAATAAACCATTAAGCTAACAGACGAAACAAATCTTGCATAAATTAGCACAGCATCTACTTACCCTGCATCATGCTCCTGTATGCTGAATCAGTGATGGCATAGATGTGTGGAGGCATCTCATGTCTCTTTTTGCCCTTGTACATCTCGACAATCTCCTCAGTGTAGATGGGGAGGTGTTTATAGGGATTAATCACCACACAGAAGAGTCCAGAGTACGTCTACAAGCAGGGAGAGAATAGATTAGACCCAACATCTTAATACAAGACCTCTAAAAGTGATCCATCCAGGGGCCTGCTCCACAACGGCTTCCAAAAGGCTTGAGGATGTGCGTTTTTTGTTATGAGGTAGCATTCCAGGACTAGTGACCAGTCAAAAGCTACCTACACCACACTTTACAGGTACATGTGTTGGGTCTGAATGATCTATTTCTTCAGTATAGATTTTTGCTTATCATAACCAAAGAACTCAATCTGACCACACAAAATAGACCCAGGCTTTAATGTGCTGATTTTAAAACAAGTGCTTCGCTCTTGCGTGGCAGCCTGAGCCTGAAGGCACTGTGAATCTCGCTCGTCACCCAGTTCCAGCAACTTCTAATTTAGAGCAGATCTGTTTTTTGGTGTTTCTAGAAATACATCTGACCATATGGAGACCATCCATATCTTTTCAGAACAAGGTGACAGTTTGGGTTTTCTTCCCATCCTTGGAAAGGAGACCACTTTTCCATGTACTTTCTTAAATGTCACATCACAAAGACATATTAAACTTTTAGTTTTTTGCTGTTTGAATTGTTTTACATATTTTTGTAAGTGGGTGTGTTCCATTTGTCTGTGCTAGCTTTGTTCAGAAACCACATCAACACATGCAGAACCTGATTATTTTCTTTCAGCCGAACCCAAAATGTCTTAGCATTAAGTAATGTGTGCAAAAATTTGGTGTTGAACATATTTAGTTCAACATATAATTCGCACTTAGATTTAAGGTGGAACCAACAAGACCTAAATGGAACCATTACACCAAGACAAGCAAGAGCATTTCAAAGAAACCTTTTTTTTTTTTTTTTTTTTTTTTTTTTTTTTTTTTTAAATTTGCTTACTTTGAGAAACCATACGCAATTTATTTAACAATACTTACATAGATAAGGCCAGAGTAGTATCTTTCCTTCAGGTTGTGCAGAACCGACGCCTCATTTAAACAGGTAAGCTCAGCCATGTCCTCCACCTTGTTAAATTTGGGTGGGTTCATCTTCTGGATGTCATCTTTATTCACTTTAATTTTCTTGCCAGAGTCGGCGAGTTCCACGGTGCACTCATCACCCTTCTCCTCCTTCACCGAACCAGACTCAAAGCCCATTTTCTCTGATGGAACCCACACCAGCTTTTTGGAGGCCCAGTCAGCCTGAGCCAGAGGATCGGTGATGGCACTGCGGTCGCCATACAGGAACTTCTCAGCGTCAGACATGATGGCTAAAAAACAAACAGAACTGGTTAGAAGGAGGTACGAAATTCTTATTTATTTTACTTGCACTGGTATGGAACATTCCAAAGTTATACATGAACCACCAGCAGATGCTAAAGCTTCTGCCCCATAGAGCCATAGTCCATATTTCAGTCAATATAAGCATGTCATCCATTATATGGCCAAAGGTATGTAGACACCCCTTATTAAACTATGGGCATTGTAACGGCATTTAAACCCCCCCCCCCCCTTGCAGCTATCAGAACCTCCAGTTTCCTGGGAAGGCTTTTTGCAAGATTTTGTAACATGCCTTGCTCAGTGTTCCAATTCATCCCAAAGGTATTTAGTGGAGTTAAATCAGCGCTCTGTGCAGTCCACTGGAGTTCCTCCACACAAAACTAGTCAAACGATGTATTTCTGCCTCTGTGCAAAAAGCAAGGACCATAGTCACAATGGAACAAAAAAAGTGACTTTCCCAAAGTGTTGCCAGCACATAAACAAGTTTAAAAAAAATTGACTGTAGTAAGCAATTCTACTAAAATGTTGCATCCTACAGCTTTGATAAACAGTTGTTGCTTAAATTCCTCACATTCTCATCATGCTCGGTTGTCTAACAATTTTCAGGACCAGTCCTGACACGACACCCACAGTTTACCATCATTTCCCAACAAAAACAGCACTGTGGCTGTGTCCTAAATAGGCAGTAAGATTAGAAGGAAGTGCTAAAAGCATTACTGAGGAGAAATTCCTGAGCAGGTTCAGACAGAGGAAGCTAATCACACCCCACATCCAGCACACCAAACCTGCAGTCCTGTAAACTAAAATACACACAATAGCCAGCAAACACATTTAAATTACACTAAACATTCCACCATACTGAAAGTAACTCCTCAAAGAAAAATAATTCATGTTTATATTAACCTGATAAATTGCTTGAAGTTCGCCGAATATATTAAACTGCAGAGTCTGTAAACACTTCATGTAATATGACACTTTAGCAAGAAGATATTCAGTTTAAGGTTGTACTGCATGTTGGTAAAGCTTCATAACTATATTAATAATTATAACAAGAGTTATGTATACATACAAAAAAAGTACATTAGCCTATAGCAAGCAAGCTTTGTTGTAGAACATGCTACTTTCCAAGCTAACTTACTAGTTTATAATTTACTGTGCTGGATTTAATGCTGAACTCTAATGTGGAATTTAGCTCAATTAAGCATGCAAGTTAAATATAAAAATATGCATTTAATTCAAGCTCATTTGTTTGCTATAATGCTAATGTTTATGCTGGTTAGCAGAGTGGTTGTAAGCAGCACTTTGGAAGTTCAGCAGTAGAAATTGGATTTAGCAGTTATTTTGTTTCTTGCATTTAATAATTAGCTTCAAGTTACTCATTAAAAAGTTAGTGTTATTTGTGGGTACTGGACATTTGATGCACCAAGTGAGCAGAAGAGAATTTAAGAAAAATTACTATTACTAAAAGTTTAATACTTCAGTGCACATGTTAAAAGATAAGATCCCAGTTTAAATACAATTTGTGATTTTTTAAAACGGAAATATTAAATTTTCATATATGAAAATAACACAAAAAAAATAGGAACAGGAGGTAAAAAAAAAAAAAAAAAAAAAAAAAAAAAAAAAAAAAAAGATTTGTAAATTATTTTACCTTCCTAACTTTATTAAAAGTAAACTATTTCATAATGTAATGCTTAAAACACATTTCAAGAGTTTTTACACAGGCAATGTGACTTTCAACCACAGCATCGTCTGTTACCTCTTTTGGTATTGCAGTTGATTTTATTTCCCCATATTTTCTACTGTGACTTTTTTTTTTTTTTTTGGATTTAAGTTAAAAATGTAAGGTTCACTACATGACCCTTCTGCAAGTTTCAGTGCAATTTTCATTTGCCAAATATAACTATACAATAAGAAAAATAATGCCCAGAATGTATAAAATTTAGTAAACAGACATTGTGCAATAAAATCTGCAGTAAAAGGCAAAAAAAAGGGTTTTATTTAAGGATGTGTTTTCTTACAAAAATCAACAAAACATTAAATTTAACCGGGGTGTACAAACTTTTGCATGAACCTCATTAAACCCAATATAGCCGAAAATTTGCTAGGTCACTGGCATAGTCTCCCAATTGCTTATTACTAATTATCATCAACCACAGCTGGTAATTCTGTGTATATATAAATACAAATAGTTTGACAGCACCCACTGAATAGTAAATATAACAGTCCATCTGATCAGCAGGAAACATCAGTCAAGCTTTAAGGTGCCAGTTTTGGAAAAGAAACTTCTGAGCTACAACCACATAAAGCTTGCTTTACTGTGTACAGTGACGCTCATGTTCAATTAAAATGTTCCATCAGCTTTTACTTTATTGCCTTGTAGCATGGCAGTTTAGAATTTATCTTAAATTAAAAAAAAAAAAAAAAAAAAAGTTGCATTTCCTTTTAATGGGTGATTTTAGACTAGCTCTATGGGCACTGAAGTCACCATCGTTAGTCAATCAACCAGTAATGAGAAATCAGAAGGTTATGACCAAGTCAAATGACATTACAGAATTTTCTACATTAGCACATAAAAGTTGCTGTTTAAAAATTTTTGACCCAGAAGTTTCTCATGAAACCCACAATGTGCAATGTGAGAAACTCTCCCTATAAGGGGCGGAGGGGCGCAAAACATCCTGAGGAGTTGAGACGTGGCATGGAAGCGATTATTTTTGGGGCAGAGCCCGGGTGCCTGATAAGAGTGTGACAGGAATTGCAAGACCAAACAGGAAGTTACTCCATCGTGAACAAACGGATGTGGTAACATTAGCAGCATTGCACATGATCTTGAACAACACCCCCGATTACAAATTTAAAGAAGACCATCCAAAATTATGGATTAAACCAGTCAACATGTTACAGTGTGAACTGGATCCAAATTCCTCAATATTAATAATGTTAGTGTAATACTGTAATTTTACAAAACAGGAATTATTAATAATCATTATGTTTTAATAACCAAACTGATTGGAGGGGGTGGGTTAGACACCACAAATAAATACATTAGTACCTTATTGCAAAGCAATGTATCTTTGAAGCATTAGGGATTTTATTCTTAAAAGTCTTTAATTTAAAATTTTAAAATACTTCGGAAATTTAACAGAATTTGTCAGAACACTGACAAGATCATGCAAGTACCTTCACCACCCTCTGCACCCATGCTACCATCATCCTGTTTTTGGTGCTCACTGAGGGGTAAAGTTTGAGCTTCGGTAATAAATGTTTATTAAAGGGAAAATGAAAAGACTGACTTCGGGATATGGTCATGTCCAGACGTGTTCATGTTGAATGCGTGTCCTACAGGCACTGAAATTTGGGGTGTGTCTGCTTTACACCATCTGACTACACAACTCTATTTAAGATCACTTTAAATCTGATTAAATCATCAAGCATTTAAACACAACCAGGCTAAAAGTTTACATACACCTATAAGAAACAAACGTATCTCCTCAGTCTTGGGAATTTATGTTTTTGCCACGACTCTTTTATAATGAACTTTTATTTATTTTATCGAGAGCTTTCTTCTAAACTACTGAGTCAAAAATATAAAGACAGCATTTAATATTTGGTTCTAGGTTTTAGCTCTTTTCATCGCAATCAGATGTTTATGATAACCATCAACGTTTATGATACTCATCAACCAGCTTCTGGTACAGCCCTGGTTGATTTTTATTTTTACTACTTCAGTTCAACCAAATGTGACTTTGCTTCCTGGTACAGATTAGACTTTTTAATACATTCCTCATATTTGTAAAATGGTTAAGATCAGGACTTAAGGACAATCACTCCAAAAGCTTAACTGTAGACTGATTTATTTAGTTTACTTTTGTCATGCAATCTGGCTCAACGTCTTGCTGGAACACCCAATTGCGTCCTAAAAAAACTTCTGTTCATTATTCCAACCTTTTTCTGCAATGCACAACTTCCACAGGCAGCATAACACCAACAGGTAATAATACTACCATACTTCTGCACAGTGTGACAATAAAAACACAGGTAAATATAGTGCTCAGTGTAAATGCAAAACTAATCTGAAACTACATCCACTTGCCCAGCTTGAAGGTGCAAAATATGAAGCCGTGAGGGTAAATATCAAGTTGCTGGAGCCACACCCAAACCAGAGCACAACATATACATGGAAATACTTTATGGAGATATCGATATGTGCACATCTGCACCCAGTAACACTAAAACACAACATTAAACAACTGCAACTGAAAAACACACCTGCATACAGCTCTACATACAAGTTCTGTTGAGTGTTTATGTGAAATACAAGCTTGTGTATGTCGGAATTACAAATATCAATCAACAAAGACGTATTCACAAGCTCAGGTATTAATTGAACTTGTTCAGGTGTTGGCTCAGGTACAAAGTGCACCTTTCAACTTTACACCTAAACTCTACAACAGTTTGTGTATGGTACACAACAACAAATGGAATCAGAAACTGTGTGTGTGTGTGTGGTATGGTATAGTCATGTAACTTACCTGGTTGTGTGTTCGTATTATTTTAATGTAACTCACCTGGTTAAGAGTGTATGTGTAAGTGTAACTTACCCTGGTGTTGTTTGAGTGTGTGCATATTTTGTTAATGTAACTAACCTGAGTTGAGTGTGTGTTAATGTAACTCACCCGATTTAAGTGTGTTAATGTAACTCACCTGAGTTGAGTGTGTGTTCATGTAACTCACCTGAGCTAAGTGTGTGCTAATGTAACTCACCTGAGTCGAGTGTGTGTTCATGTAACTCACCTGAGCTAAGTGTGTGCTAATGTAACTCACCTGAGTTGAGTGTGTGTGTTAATGTAACTCACCTGGCTGAGTGTGTGTTGGTATAACGCACCTGGTTCAGAGTATGCACGTGTGTGTGTTGCAGGGACTAGCTGCTCCTCTCAGTAGGGTATCCGGGGTAGAATTTTGGGTAGAACTGGTAGACAGAGTGACTGTGGTTGGTAGTGTTGGTGTGATTGCTCAGTTCTTCTCTTACTCAGCTTCCTCTTTCTCCACACTGCTGATAGGCGGAGCTAAATAAACACTGACCACGCCCACTCGTTATCTCTGCAAATCAAGCGATCTGATTGGCTGTTAGACGTAACCCTTTAAACTCCTTACCTGGTTTAAACAGTTTAACATGGTACTATTTACACACAATTCTAATAATCCTAAATAGATCAGTTATAAACAAGTTTATACTGGATTGTTCCAGAGATAAAAAATCTAATTATTTAGTGATCCTACAAATGATTTTCATTAGAAGAACAGAGGTGTGTGTGGAAACAGGTGAAACTTTATATTGTACTATATATGTTCATATACTTTATATACTGTATACACTGTTCAGCCATAACATTAAAACCACCTCCTTGTTTCCACTGTCAATTTTTTCAGCTCCACTTACCATATAGAAGCACTTTGTAGTTCTACAATTACTGACTGTAGTCCTTCTGTTTCTCTGCATGCTTTGTTAGCCCCCTTTCATGCTGTTCTTCAATGGTCAGGACCCCCACATGACCACCACAGAGCAGGTATTATTTAGGTGGTGGATCATTCTCAGCACTGCAGTGACACTGACATGGTGGTGGTGTGTTAGTGTGTGTTGTGCCGGTATGAGTGGATCAGACACAGCAGCGCTAATGGAGTTTTCAAACACCTCACTGCCACTGCTGGACTGAGAATAGTCCACCAACCAAAAATATATCCAGCCAACAGCGCCCCGTGCGCAGCGTCCTGTGACCACTGATGAAGATCTCAAAGATGACCAACTCAAACAGCAGCAATAGAAGAGTGATCGTCTCTGACTTTACATCTACAAGGTGGACCAACTAGGTAGGAGTGTCTAATAGAGTGGACAATGAGTGGACATTTAAAAACTCCAGCAACGCTGCTGTGTCTGATCCACTCATACCAGCACAACACACACTAACACACCACCACCATGTCAGTGACACTGCAGTGCTGAGAATGATCCACCACCTAAATAATACCTGCTCTGTAGTGGTCCTGTGGGGGTCCTGACCATTGAAGAACAGGGTGAAAGCAGGTTAAAAAAGTATGCAGAGAAACAGATGGACTACAGTCAGTAATTGTAGAACTACAAAGTGCTTCTATATGGTAAGTGGAGCTGATAACATGGACAGTGAGTGTAGAAACAAGGAGGTGGTCATAATGTTATGCCTGATCAGTGTATATATATAATTTTCTCTCTAAATAAATGTGCTGTGTTACATGTGTACACATTGTAGCCTGTAAATATGCAATTTATGTGTAAATAACATTAATTCTGGTGTAATCTACTTTAGGCATGTGCTATTGCAAAGAATTAATAAGCAATGAGCAGCCATCAGAAACCAGGGTTTTTAATGACCATGGTACACTACATTACCAAAAGTATTTGGACACCTGACCTTGAGCTTTTTGGACATTCTATTGCAAAAACAAATGTGACCTCTATGTAATCTTTACAACTATATATAAAAAAAAGCCATTCTTCTGAGAAGGCTTCTCACAAGATGTTAAAATATGTCTGTGGGAATTTGTGCCAGTCAAAAAAAGCATCTCTATGGCTGGGCACTGATGTTGGTCAAGAAAGTCTCAGTTGATGTTCCAGTTCATTTCAGTTCAAGCTGTTCAGTGAAGCTAAGGTTATGGCTCTGTGCAGGACACTGGAGTTTCTAGAGGCCAAACTTTTCTTCATGTCTGTATCAGAATCAGAGTTACCAGTATGTTTGCACTTACAAGGAATTGTTTCCGGCTGATGGCAGCTCCCTACAATATACAGACAATACAGTATACAAAACACTAAGCAAACAATGTACAAATGATAACATGCTAGGTCAAATATGCATATATATACAAAAAATAGAAAAATAGCATGAAATAAATAATAAAAATTGGTAAAATCTGGATTGTAAGCCAGGCTTTTTCTTTCAACATCAGTGCCTGACCTCACTGATTCTGTTCACTGAATAAGCACAAATTCCTTATATGCAGATGAGAGATAAAGAGATAGATAGATAGATAGATAGAGAGAGAGAGAGAGAGAGAGAGAGAGAGAGAGAGAGAGAGAGAGAGAGAGAGAGAGAGAATGTGTGTCTGTTGTGGAATTTGCTGATGTGTCTGTACCTGTAGTGTTGCAGTGATTTTCCACCTGAATGTTTTTTCACTGGGTTTATCATGTTTAACATCACTCGTATTTTCTCCTGCAGCAATAGGTTCTGATCCACTGATCTATTTTAATAATGACGCTGATTAATAAACAAATAAACCTTATTTTATTTTAAGCAAAGTCAATTATTTTCAAGCAAATCAAGTAAAATGCAATTAAGTTTAGACAGTCATCAAAAAATCCCTTTGTGAAAACCACCTATATATCTCTTATATCTCTTCTACACGTGTTACAGCAGCATGGCTGCATAGAGTGCTATCAGGGTGCTAGACTGACCTGCCTGCAGTACAGACCTGTCTTCTTTTAAAAACATGTGGTGCATTACAAAGAGCAAAGTAGGAGAGTGAAGCTCTGTGTGGTTATCCCTGATCAGGATTTTTGATTAGTAAAGATTAGTTCAAAAATGAATCAATAGGCGCCCAGGTGGCACAGCGGGATATTCCGCTAGCACACCAGCACCAAGATTCTGAACTCCTGGGTTCGAAACTTGGCATTGGCAGCGGTCGGCTGGGTGCCATCTAACGAGCATAATTGGCAGTGTCTGCAGGGAGCGATCACCAGAATGTGTGGGCGGGGTCTTCAAATGCTGTGTAAGGACCCTGATTGGCGGATAGAGGCGCCTGTGCAGAGTGCATGGGTGAAAAGGGGTTCCGTTAAGGGCTGCGTATGGGTCGGAGGAGACATGATCAGCAATATACTACCTTAACTCCTTAATACTTAATTTAATTATCAAATAAGTTTGCACTTTGGTGAAGTTCTGCCTCATTGAACAGCACACCTCCATGCTGCTGCTGCTGCTGCTGTTGCACCTGACTGGTGCCAGAAGGTGATCGGGGCTATTTTAAGCAGTGACAAAATGCAGCCGATTTGAGGAGCAATTTTATGCACAGCTGGAGTCTTATATCGCTCATCCCTGCATGCACCGTGTAAAAGGAGTCGAAGGACACTGAACACCAGGGACAAAACACAAAGTAAAAATTCCCATACATTTTTAAGTTATTATTATTATTATTGAATTTATTAATCTTCAGTAACTGCTTCATTCTAGTTATGTTGGATCTGGCACTAATCCGTAATAATATTATTATCATTATTATAATGATAATAAACATTGGGCAACAAAGGGCCCAATGTAGGAATTCCCTGAACAGGCCGTTAATCCATTGCAGGGCTTCATCCATCCCATTTTTAGACAGCCAATTAAATCTTTATAGACGTCCTGCCAGCTAATAGCACCATTTAGATTTGAACCCTGATCTCTCTCTGCAGTGGTGACTTAGCACAACAGACCACTGCTCCCCTTAATTATTATTTGTCACTATTACTGGCACCCCTGCATTTAGTAACATGTGCAACCTCATTTTGACACATAATAGCACTGTGTGTTAACAGCAATGATTGGTAACACTGGCGAATATGTGCAAAAGAATGTAGACACTCCTTCAAACTCTTGAGTGCAGATGTTTCTGCCACAGCTATTCTATCCGGTGGGTCAAATTAATCATTTAAAAAAATCTATGCTGGCAACTTTGTGGCAACATTTTGGCTGTTCCTGTTCCATGACATAGCCCCTTTAACACAAATTTGATGAGTTGATGTATAGGAACTCCAGTGGTCTGCTTAGAGCCTTGACCTCAGCAACACTCAACACCTTTAAGGATAAACGTAAGCATTGCTCACATGCCAGGTCTTCTTCGTATTATGTCAGTGCCTGACCTCATAAATGCTCGTTTGACTAAATTGGCTCACACTGCTCACATTACTGAGGTCCATCCGTAATTGGAAAGAGTGTCCAAGTTCTTTGACCTACACTATATACAGTACATTATACTACATTTTCAGACAGCATTCTGTTGAATTGGGTTAATCTGTTAGTACTGTACCTGAATACTATTGCACAGTATAGCTCTACCACAAGGGGGCGCAATTGACCAGGACAACAGTTAAACGTGCTCAGGCTTTAACGTTCACAGAAAACATTGCTAATTAACCAGCTTAAATAATCTTAATATATTTTTTCTTTGACCCCAATAAATCTTACATACATTTAAAACATTTCTCAGATTTTCAAGTATAGAGAATTTAATCAAGGTTCCATGCAATCAGGTTAACTGAAGATACTAAAGTCTGCCTGGGTATGAGTGTGTGTAAATGTGTGTGAGTGTGTTTGCCCTGTGATGGACTGGCAACCTGTCCAGGGTGTTAACTACCTTTGGACCCACCACTACCCTGAATAGGAAGAAGCGGTGGTAAAAGGATGATGAATCAATGTATGTTTATTGATACAGTGATATAGAGATATAGATACAGTGTTTATGTGTATAGAGGTATAGAGTTTATACTTTTTCTATATAAAATGTAGTCTACAGGTTGACTCAACTGTATCTAGCTCAGTTTCTCTACAGCCCTCTCTCCTCAGAGAGTTGAAACAGAGCTATCAGCATGCCTTCTCTCTGCATGGCTGCCTCGTCCAATCCTTTCCAACAAGTTCATTCTTCACTGTCTGTTTAACGAGCACTTCTCCTCTCTTTCAGCGGAGAGCTAATGGACTCTCTTATCCAGACCTGCTAACTCTCACTCACAGGATCACATCCACAGCTATGTTTAGAGATCCAAAATCCCTCCATCAGGGACAGGAAACTATATTTAATACATATAATCGGCCAGAAGGCTGTGAACAAACCTTTTATCCACTTTGCTAGCTAATGTGCCACCCTGCTGTTACAAGTATGAATTTGTAGGTTTCATATTTTAAAATAAATACTGTTTTTTTTTTAATCAAAATACAGCAAAGATGTGTTATCATTGATACTGTATAGTATATTGTAGATCATTACACATGGCCTGAAATGATCTGTTGTATTACACAACTGTTTTGTTTAGACTTTTTATTGTTTGTCTCATAAGGCAAACCAGTATTTTATACCACAATTTAATTTAAGGACAGTCATCCTTTCCAAATTCAAGCATGGTATTTTTTGTTTAATTCAACACTAGAGGTGTTTGTTTAACAAGAAACCAAATATTGAATGTTTCTGGAGCTGATTTACTTTTTTATTTATTCTTTTGAAAGTGTTTAGCTCTATATTGAAAAATTTTGTATTTTTTACATTTTATCTCGTATAACAACACACATTTTCAGCTTTAAAGCATCAGGCAGTGGTAGCCTAGTGGGTAGAGCTTTGGGCTATCAACTGAAAGGTTGAGAGTTTGAATCCCAGCTTTGCCACGCAGTCACTGTTGCGCCCCTGAGCAAGGCCCTTAACCCTTTCTGCTCCAGGGGCGCTGTACAATGGCTGACCCTGCACTCTGACCCCAGCCTCCAAACAAGCTGTGATATAAGAAGAAAGAATCTTGTTGTACTGTACATCTGTATATGTATATATGACAATTGAAAGCATTCTATTCTATCATTATTTCCTTAACATCTTGGACAGAGATCTATTATAATGCTACATTAAAGTTTATATCTTACAAATATTAATATTTTTTAGGGTTTAAATTGTTCTCATTTGTGTGACTCTTGCCTGACAGGTTATTTGGTGTTTTTGTTCACGTGAAAAGATCATTTCTGGACATCCGATGTGCTATATAGTGTGTAACTATACTATCTGACATGCACTATTTGGACACATTTAGTACAGTACTGTGTGATTTGAGACACGGTCTTAATTTCAAACTACACTTTTAAGAGGCACAGATTTTGACAGCAGGTTTTACTAATACTGTATATTAGATGACTGGTCCTAATGTTTTGGCTTCGCAGTGGAGATGTGAATCTACAAGTACACTTGTGTTAATTTCACAGTTAAAAATACAGGCTGTAGATGTTTTAAAAGAAGTGTTGGTATTTAAATAGTGCTTGGCTTCACTGGCTGTGTTCACATCAGTGCTTTGTCCATGTCAGGTTCCCTAAATGCGGGATTATGTGCAATAAAAAGTTTGGGGGATATTCCGCTAGCACACCAGCACTGAGATTCTAAACTCCTCAGTTCGAAACTTGGTGTTGCCACCGGTTGGCTGGGTGACATCTGGTGGGCATAATTGGCAGTGTCTGCAGCAGATACTAACTGGCCACTGTATCTGCATGTTGGGGGTCGGACTATGTGGGGGTGAGTGGTTCTTCATACGCTGTGTTAGGACCCTGATTGGCAGAAGAGACACCTGTGCAGAATGCAGGAGCGAGAAGAGAAGGGCTGTACATGTGTTGGAAGAGGCGTGTACAGCGACGTGCTCTCCTCTGATGCAAACATGTATCCCTCAGCAGTGGAAGACAAATTGAGTGTGCTAAATCTGGAGGAAAATGGGGAGAAAATGCATATATATATATATATATGCATTTTCTCATATATACATACTGTATATATAAGTTTGGAATTTACCCTACTAATGTTATATTCTTTTTTTTTCCTCAGAATAAACTTCACAGTAAACTAAAATTATATAGTTTAATTTATTTATTATTCATGACCATACCGTTTGCAAAAACTAATTTGCTTAACATTAAGAAATCAGCAAAGTGAAACAGGGATGGTTAAAAAAAGTTATCTATGACCATATTTCACTGGGGTAAAATTGTCTTAGTCATTTTTTAACATGGAACCTACGTGTCAGAGAAAGGCTCTACAAAAAAACTTCTCACCTGAAAATCCCCATATCTACAGTTAGCACGATAATTAAAAAGTCCCAATCAACTGGAATCATGACAAACTTCGAAGGAGTCGTACCTACTCTGAAAGGTGTGAAGGCGCCAACTAATCTGCAGCCTAAGTGGCCAGGGAAGTAAGCATATCCAGACTTGGACAAGGCAAATAGTTCCTGGATTCTTTGGGATCATTAACATGCACATCTGGGTCTTAAATGTTAACTTTGTGCAGAACGATGGGTTATTTCAAAGGGTGCGCAATTTTCCCTGCAGCTGTTAAAAGTCTATGCATGATTAATGCATTAACGTGTGCTCTGCAAATGAATGTTTGGTTTACTGCTGTGTCATCAATCTCTGTAGGAATTGTCACACCTGTAAAAATGCTGTAATTGTGTAAATAAGCTGCGACTTCCAAACTGCTTTGTACTGCAGATTTTTCACAATTATTAAGGAGCTGAGTAAAAATAATAATTGGTCCAATAACACTGATCCAAGGACATGCAGTCAGGTTAAGTGGAGCTACTAAAATTGCCCTAGAAGTGTGTGATGGACTAGCAACCTGTCCAGGGTGTTTCCTACCTTATGCCAGGTTAAATGTAACCACCATGACCCAGAATAGGATAAAGCGGTGGTAAAAAAGACAATAATGTATAGATGTATGTTCTGACCATTGGAGGTTGTTGGACCACTGAGGGTTACCAAACCTCTTACAATCACTAATCAAGTGCAAGGATGTGTCACCCTGGGTTATGTATTCCTTTATTTGTTTAACCATCTGCTCTATCATATTGGGTATCAGGGTCCCAGTATGTCCAGTACCACCTAAAAACACTGAGCGCAGGGCAGAAATTTACCAATTACTAGGGCAAGAGTCATTTTAGCTCCTGGCATGTTTTTAGAAGATGAAAGGAGACTAAAGTCCTTAGAGGAAACACAAACAGAAATGGACAGACCATGCAAAGCTTTACACAGACAGTCAGTAACCGATAACAAAGATCAAACTCAGAACAAACAAAGGAAAATATTTTATTCAGTTCTATGTTGCACCCTGGTCCTGGAGGAATGTTGTTTCGTTTCAATATGTACTTGTATAAAGCTGAATCAACAATAAAGCCTCTCTTGAACTTGAACTCTCCTTACTGTTTGCAGCAAGTGAATAAGAGTGCTGACAGAGAGGGCTCATTATTTGACAGATAGTATTAAAGTTGGCTTTGAAGGTAAGCAACTGTCACTGTTGATTTTGTAAACTGCTAGTCAGGCAGTCATTTCCAAACAGCGAGTCATTTTAGCTTTTTGTTATGCCAAGTTCACACTACACGACTTTCCAAGTCGTCAGGTCGCTGTACAGTTCACACTACACGACTGGATCTCTTGTAATCGGGAGTCTTTCAAGTCATTGTGTGTTTCACACTACACGCCTGACCGGCGACAGGGGGTTTCACACTACACCATCTATCACCGACTGGAATCGCAGGTGAGCTTCTCTGGTCTCTCAAACTACGTTCTGTCATGAAAACAAACGCGAGAAGTGAAGAGGGGTTTAATGAAACCACGTCCAAAAATGCATGTGAACAAGTAGCGAGTGATCAAAGTTTGTGCGGTAATATGCAGCGTAGAAAAAATAAATGAATCTGAGTGGATTTGGCTATGCGAGCAGCATGGATTGTTCTGTAGTGAGTTGGAGGTTAATAAATATTTTTTTGCAATGTGATGTTGGTGTTATGTTTTGTAGAGAACGATAAGGTCAGAAATACTGTATAAAACGTGTGTGTGCCGATGTATTCTGATATAAACTATATTATGCCCTGTCCCACATGTTTACACTCCTACCCCTGCGTTTCCCCTCACCCTGTATCTTATGTTCTCATTGGCTGTTCGACATAGCACTCATTACCAGTCGGGCAACTCAGATTCAGATATCTAACATGCTAGAAATCTCGCTTCGGTCGCTCGGCGAGCCGCTCGGATTGAGTTGTTGAGTAGATCACACATAGTGATTGAAAGCCGAGTTTCGATCGCCAAGCAAACACAGAATTGCTCCCGAGCTGGCAAATCTAGCGCCGACAATCAGGGCAAAAATCGTGTAGTGTGAACTAGACATTAGCTGAAGTCAAAATCTGAACTGCTCACAGCTCTTCACCAAACCGTGGTGATAAATATATCAAATTATAAACAGTGACATCATTTATAAAAATAGAGGGGTCCTGCCAGGACTGAATGTCTCCGTGTGGTGCAGGTGACTTTGAGAAACTGCTGATCTGTGTTATATTGACAGTGTCCAATATCAGAACCAAGGATCAGATGGTTAAGGTTAATGGAAGAATGTGGTGTAAAATTCAGAGATGAGGTGAGATGGGATAGGTGGTGGTGAAGGGGAGCTAGAAAACTAGACAGAAGTGGTGATGGAATCAGCTAGGGAGGTACTTGATGTGACATCTGGACAGAAGAAGGAAGAGAAAGGAGACTTGGTGATGGAATGAGGAAGTGCAGAAAGCTTTAAAAAGGAAGAGGTTGGCAAAAAAGAATTGGGATCTCAAGAGAGACGTAGAGAGTAGACAGGAGTAATAAGATATGCTGCGTAAGGCAAGGAAAGAAGTGGCAAAGGCTAGGAAAAAGGCATATGGCAAGTTTTATGAGAAGTTGGACACTAAGAAAGGCAAAAAGGACTTGTACCAACTGGCCAGACAGAGAAACAGAGCTGGGAAGAATATTCAGCTAGTTAAACTGATACAAAATAGAGTTGGGAATGTGCTGACAAATAAGGTGAGCATACTGAGAAGGTGGCAAGAGTTTTTTGAGGAGCTGATGACTGAAAAAAATGAGACAGAAGGTTGAATAACATAGAGATGATGAGTCAGGGATAGTCTCGGATTAGAAAGGAGAAAGTGAGGGCATCTATAAAGAGATTTAGGATTGGGAATGCAATTGGCCGAGATGACATAACAGTCCAGTGGAGGCTTGGAAATGTTTAGAAGAGATGGCAGTGGAGTTAACTAGATTGTGTAACAAAATCTTGGAATGTAAGAGGATGTCATAAGAGTGGAGAAGAATTAGGATGATGTGCAGAGAGCCACTGCAGGGTCATAAAGTTGATCAGCTTGAAGATCTGAGTAGTGAAGACTAGGTGAAAAATAGAGGTGAGGATTTGTGAGCAGCAGAATTGTTTCATACCAGCAAAGTTAATCACAGATGCAATGTTTACTTTGAGAATTTTGATGGAGAAGTACAGGAAAGGCCAGAAGGAGTAACATTGTTTGTTTGTAGGTGCAGAGAGAGGAGCTGTGGTATCATATGAGGAATTTGGCAGTGGTAGAGATGTATGTGAGGGAGGTTCAGGATGACAGTGAAGAGATGTCAAGTATGAATAATGGACAGGTTTAACGTGGAAGTGGGAGCACATCATGGGTCAGCTCTAAGTCCTTTCTTGTTTGCAATGGTCATGGACAGGCTGACAGACAAGGTTAAGCAGGAGTCTCCATGGAATATAATGTTTGCTGATGACATTGTGATTCATAGCAAAAGTAGAAAGAAGAATGAGGAGAGATGGAGGAGTGCACTAAAGAGAAGGGGAATAAAGGTTAGTAGGAGTAAAATGGAGTACTTGTGCATTAATGAGAGGGAGGGCGGTGGAAAGGCTAACTTGCTAGAAGGTAAGGTGATAAAGGGAATTTGGGGTTGCAACTGCAAAGTGTTTTCACTTTGTCTTTTTGGGAGATTAACTGTAATTAAATGTAGATTGGTGGGGAAAATGCAAAATACTCTGATCAGCCATAACATTAAAACCACCTCCTTGTTTTTATTAGCTCCACTTACCATATAGAAGCACTTTGTAGTTCTAAAATTACTGACTGTTGTCCATCTGTTAACTGCCATCCATTAGAGCAGGTATTATTTGGGTGGTGAATCATTCTCAGCACTGCAGTGACACTGACATGCTGGTGGTGTGTTAGTGTGTGGTGTGCTGGTGAGTGGATCAGACACAGCAGCGCTGCTGGAGTTTTTAAATACAGTGTCCACTCACTGTCCACTCTATTAGACACTTCTACCTAGTTGGTCCACCTTGTAGATGTAAAGTCAGAGACGATCGCTCATCTATTGCTGCTGTTTGAGTTGGTCATCTTCTAGACCTTCATCAGTGGTCACAAGAGGCTGCCCACAGGGTGCTGTTGGCTGGATGTTTTTGATTGGTTGACTATTCTTAGTCCAGCAGTGACAGTGAGGTGTTTAAAAACTCCATCAGCATTGCTGTGTCTGATCCACTCATACCAGCACAACACACACTAACACACCACCACCATGTCAGTGTCACTGCAGTGCTGAGAATGATCCACCACCCAATTAATACTGGCTCTGTGGTGGTCCTGGGAGAGTCCTGACCATTGAAGAACAGCATGAAAGGGGGCCACAAAGCATGCAGAGAAACAGATGGACTACAATCAGTAATTGTAGAATATGGTAAGTGGAGCTCATAAAATGGACAGTGAGTGTAAAAACAAGGAGGTGGTTTTAATGTTATGGCTGATTAGTGTATATGTAATTAAAATCAACACAGAAAAGTGTGCAAAAAGAAGTCTTAAGACCTACAGGTTCAAATCTACAGGACAGCAAATACGGATATTCGGTTTTAAAAAAGAACCAAATGTGTGTTGCCCTGTCTAGGGTGTTTTCCCACCTTGCACACAAGATAAATTAATTATTAAATAAATACGTTTGCATTGAGGTGCAGCTCTGCCTCATCGAACAAAACAGGTTGGAGGCAGGTGAGCTGCGCTCCTCCATGCTGCTGTTGCACCTGACTGGTGCCAGAAGGTGATCGGGGCTATTTTAAGCAGTGACAAAATGCTGCCGATTTGAGGAGCAATTTCATGCACAGCTGGAGTCTTATATCTCTTATCCCTCCATGCACCGTGTAAAAGGAGTCAGGGGACACTGAACACCAGGGACAAAACACAAAGAACAAAATTCTATACCAATAAAGTTTCTATAGGTTCTGAGCTGTTCACACAAACCCACTGTACACAAAGTGTCTTCCATCTGATGATGATTTTACTTGTTTTTCTATGTTATTATTATTATTATTACATAATTTATTAATTTTCAGTAACTGCTTCATCCTGGTTAGGTTGGATATGGCCCCACTCCATAAAAAAAATCTGGTCAGGATTGCAGCAGGTCTGATTTTACCAGGAAACACTTGGCGCAAGGCAGGAATACCCTGGACAGGACACCAATCCCTCATAGCGCTTTTTTGGAGGGACCAGAGTACCTGCTGAAAACCTGTGTGGGCACTGGTAAAACATACAAAACCCCTCACAAACAGTGAACACATGGAAGGATTAAACTCAGGTCCTCAGGACACATGCTGCTGTGCTGTGTATTCATTTTCATCAGCTTTATCTTGGTTCTGGTCATGGTGGGTTTGTCACCACCTGGAAATCACACTGGAAAGAACATTAGTTTTTTAAACGACACAACACACTCTTTAATTCAATCACTCATACCTGGGGCAATTTAGAGCAACGACTTACTAAAGGTTTTATGTGGGATTTAAATCAGGAGACTGAGAACACCACTTCAGAATATTACACGGATCCCTTAACCAAGCTTTAGTTGACTTGGAGGTGTGCTTGGGGCCATTGTCTTGTTTAGGGTCTATGGTTCATTACATAATTTCACCACAGAAGGCAGAACTCCTCAAAGTTCCTTGGTATTTCTGTGAATCCATTATGCCAGTCAGATGGTCAAATTTGCCAATTCCTGCGACAGAAAAACATCCCCACATATTCACTGACTTACCCCCAGGCATGATTGTGGGGACTTGATCGTCTGGTCAAAAGCTCGTCTTTCTTTCCCCAGACAAACCACTAATCCATATAGCCAAACAGTTCCAATTTTGATTTGTCACTCCATTTCCAAATTCCTTCAGACATATTGCGGTTTACCATGTGGTGTCTTTGCCAAGGGTGAAAACAACCCTTTTATACAGAGAGGAAATTTGTCTGGACTGTTAGATATCATCCAAGAACCATCAAACTTTGGTTTGCAATAAAGTAGAAGTTGCAGGAACATGGTCTTACTGTTTACAGTCAGGTGAGCTTTAAATCACTATTGTGGGCGGCACGGTGGCTTGGTGGGTAGAGCTGTCGCCTCACAGCAAGAAGGTCCTGGGTTTGATTCCCAGTTGGAGCAGTCTGTGTGGAATTTGCATGTTCTCCCTGTGTCTGTGTGGTTTTCCTCCCACAGTCCAAAGATGTGCAGGTGAGGTTAATTGGAGATACAAAATTGTCCCTGACTGTGTTTGACATTAAACATTTGAACTGATGAATCTTGTGTAACCAGTAACTACCTGTCCTGTCATGAATGTAACCAAAGTGTGTTAAACATGACGTTAAAATCCTAAAAAAAAAAAAATATATATATATAAAAAATCATTGGATTAGAAACCGTCAAGATGCCTGCACCTTTCGTAAAGCTTGGAGATTGGTGCTGACCACATACACAAAAATAACACAGGAACAGGGATGTCCTTCTTTATTAGACAGCTTCTGAATTCATTTGGACTTGAGGTTTTGAAATACTGTACAGTAGATCCTTGAGTTACGAATGGTTTACCATCCGAACATTTTGGGTTACGAACGATCTATTTCAACTTAACGTACAAACAAATTTTGGAGTACGAACAGAAATTCGCGAAACACGTGACGTCACGAACAAGTTGACTCCAACCATCTCTCTCTCTCTCTCTCTCTCTCTCTCTCTCTCTCTCTCTCTATATATATATATATATACAGTGTATCACAAAAGTGAGTACACCCCTCACATTTCTGCAAATATTTTATTATATCTTTTCATGGGACAACACTATAGAAATAAAACTTGGATATAACTTAGAGTAGTCAGTGTGCAGCTTGTATAGCAGTGTAGATTTACTGTCTTCTGAAAATAACTCAACACACAGCCATTAATGTCTAAATGGCTGGCAACATAAGTGAGTACACCCCACAGTGAACATGTCCAAATTGTGCCCAAAGTGTCAATATTTTGTGTGACCACCATTATTATCCAGCACTGCCTTAACCCTCCTGGGCATGGAATTCACCAGAGCTGCACAGGTTGCTACTGGAATCCTCTTCCACTCCTCCATGATGACATCACGGAGCTGGTGGATGTTAGACACCTTGAACTCCTCCACCTTCCACTTGAGGATGCGCCACAGGTGCTCAATTGGGTTTAGTCCATCACCTTTACCTTCAGCTTCCTCAGCAAGGCAGTTGTCATCTTGGAGGTTGTGTTTGGGGTCGTTATCCTGTTGCAAAACTGCCATGAGGCCCAGTTTTCGAAGGGAGGGGATCATGCTCTGTTTCAGAATGTCACAGTACATGTTGGAATTCATGTTTCCCTCAATGAACTGCAGCTCCCCAGTGCCAGCAACACTCATGCAGCCCAAGACCATGATGCTACCACCACCATGCTTGACTGTAGGCAAGATACAGTTGTCTTGGTACTTCTCACCAGGGCGCCGCCACACATGCTGGACACCATCTGAGCCAAACAAGTTTATCTTGGTCTCGTCAGACCACAGGGCATTCCAGTAATCCATGTTCTTGGACTGCTTGTCTTCAGCAAACTGTTTGCGGGCTTTCTTGTGCGTCAGCTTCCTTCTGGGATGACGACCATGCAGACCGAGTTGATGCAGTGTGCGGCGTATGGTCTGAGCACTGACAGGCTGACCTCCCACGTCTTCAACCTCTGCAGCAATGCTGGCAGCACTCATGTGTCTATTTTTTAAAGCCAACCTCTGGATATGACGCCGAACACGTGGACTCAACTTCTTTGGTCGACCCTGGTGAAGCCTGTTCCGAGTGGAACCTGTCCTGGAAAACCGCTGTATGACCTTGGCCACCATGCTGTAGCTCAGTTTCAGGGTGTTAGCAATCTTCTTATAGCCCAGGCCATCTTTGTGGAGAGCAACAATTCTATTTCTCACATCCTCAGAGAGTTCTTTGCCATGAGGTGCCATGTTGAATATCCAGTGGCCAGTATGAGAGAATTGTACCCAAAACACCAAATTTAACAGCCCCGCTCCCCATTTACACCTGGGACCTTGATACATGACACCAGGGAGGGACAACGACACATTTGGGCACAATTTGGACATGTTCACTGTGGGGTGTACTCACTTATGTTGCCAGCTATTTAGACATTAATGGCTGTGTGTTGAGTTATTTTCAGAAGACAGTAAATCTACACTGCTATACAAGTTGTACACTGACTACTCTAAGTTATATCCAAGTTTCATGTCTATAGTGTTGTCCCATGAAAAGATATAATGAAATATTTGCAGAAATGTGAGGGGTGTACTCACTTTTGTGATACACTGTATATATACTGTATATGTATATACAGTGAGCAAACATTCGGACAGCGTATGGTGTTTTTCCGGTGTTTTCTTTATATTTTGTAAAATTCAATATTAAAATGTCCCCAAAGAATGTGCAGACGAAGCGTAGTGCTGAAAAAATGAAAAAAAAAAATCACTATTTGTTGTGTTGTATAATTACTCCTGCCAGTAGCTGTCACTGTGTATCAGACAGAGGGGACAGTGAGTGAGAGAGAAGAAGGAATTTGGCTCAGTAAAGTATTCTTTCTTTCGTGCAATTACACCTACAAAATACAACACTATTGAAATAAAGAAGGAAATAATAGAGAAATATGAGAGTTATTGTTGTTTCAGGTAGATACATTTAATATAAAAAGAAGGAAATGTATTATGGTGTATGGTACAGCAACGTACTGTACTGAAATGTGGTGTGTTTTATGTACAGTGCAGTACTACTGTGTATTGTTATTTATTATTGTTTATTACAGGAATTCTGGTCCAATCACTTGTAATCTCACGGTTGGACTACTGCAACTCCCTCCTGGCAGGAGCTCCCATGTCCACTATTAAACCCTTGCAGCTCATTCAAAATGCAGCTGCCCGTCTGGTTTTTAACCAACCCAAACACTGCCACATCACCCCACTGCTGCCACATCACCCCACTGCTGCGTTCTCTTCACTGGCTTCATGTAGCTGCACACATTCAGTTTAAAACCCTGATGCTCGCCTACAAAGCCAAAAATGGACCAGCCCCAAGCTACCTTTGCGGTCTAATCAAACCCCGCTCTGTACCACGCAACCTCCGAGCCACTAGTCTCGCTCGACTTGAGCCTCCACCCAGGACTAAAGGAAGACGAGCATCAAGGCTCTTCTCTGTACTGGCACCCAAGTGGTGGAATGAACTTCCTCTGTCTGTCCGAACATCTGAGTCTCTTGCTGTCTTTAAAAAACAATTAAAAACCTTCATCACCTTTTTACTAAGCGCTTAAGCTGACTTGTACTTATTTACTAAATTTCTTTTTCCATTTCCAAAAAAAACCCCAAAAACAAACAAAAAAACCCCCCACTTTGGTTCTAACAGGTTTCAGCAGATTTGTGTTCTTCAACTGTTTACTAAAACTTGAGAAATGAAATGTTTACTATGGAAGCACTTCTGTAAGTGGCTCTGGATAAGAGCGTCTGCTAAATGCAGAAAATGTAAAAATGTAAATGTAAATGTCTATTCTATAATTTAAGATTTAAGGTAGAATATACTTGTATTTATAACAAAAAAAGACCATTTAAGACATTAGAAAGGTTAGGTAAGGGGGTGATTTGGGAGGTCTGGCACGGATTAATTCTATTTTTCATTATTTCTTATGGGAAAAATAGGTTTAACTAACGAACATTTTGACCTAAGAAGTCAAGGGTCTACTACTGTATTCCAGTTCTTTTCCGTGTGCTCCTGTACTGTAGATGGCAGTATGTGTGCTAGATCTTCTCCAGACCTCACAGACTGTTAAAGCGAGTAATAAACACACTAATCCAGTGGAAACCTGCGCGCACACACACACACACGCACACGCACACACACACACACACACACACACACACACACACACACACACACACACACACACACACACTGGAGCATCTCATGTGTGGCACTAACCCTCGCACCTGAGTACCAACCCGCTCAGCCTGGCACAGCTCACTGATGCAGCACATGCACCGCTGACATGCACTGCAACTGGAAATACTGAGGAACACGACCTGCAGTCAGAACCAGTCCGGTTTGTGCGTGTAACTGGTCCCCGTTTCTGATCCTGCATTTGTGGCATGGCATGCAGATAGATCATCTTCATCCTCCTCTTCCTCATCTAGTGTGATTTAATGGGGCTCCTGAGGATCATGATACCACCCAAGTTTCAGCTGCTGGGGCTGCTGGGTTTTGCTCTGGCCATGCTCTTCATCGAGAACCAGATCCGCAAACTGGAGGAGTCCCGAGATAAACTGGGTAAGTGCTGGTTACCAGTTTGCAGTATTGCTCATACAGGCATTTTGCGTGTGCATGTTGGTGTTCTGCTAACGGGACTTTTTACACTCGGTGCAACGTTGAACACGAGTGTAAACTTGTGGACACACACCTTTTTGTGCATGGACTAGAACACCATGTGCTCATGTTTTGAAGTGATGTTTAAATTCGTGTTTTTGCGCTGAAAATGCAGAATTTGTAGAATTTGCATTTGTAGGTGCAGGCTCGTGCGAGCTCGTGCTTACTGGTTTATTTAAAACGGGTCTGTTTTCTTCCTGCGAAACACGTTTGCAACTTGGTGTATGAATTCATAAATGAATGCATCATTAATTTTATGTGCATTTAGAATTTGTGCAATTGAGTTTTTTTTATTTTGCGAGGAAAACCCTTCAGGATGTGCAAACGTTCGCGCGCACCAATTTTGTGCAGATTTTGCGCGTGCACCGACCATCCAGCGCTCACACCGTTATCCTACAAACATTGTTCTTTTGGAAAGTACAGTTATTGTTTTACAGGGCGGCTCAGTGGGTAGCACTGGGTTCGATCCACAGGCAGAGCAGTTCGGGTCCTTTCTGTGTGGAGTTTGCATGTTCTCCCCGTGTCTGCGTGGGTTTCCTCCAGCAGCTCCGGTTTCCTCCCACAGTCCAAAGACGTGCAAGTGAGGTGAATTTGAGATACAAAATTGTCCATGACTGTGATTGACATTAAACTTGTGGACTGTGAAGTGTAAAACATGACTTTAAAATCCTAATAAATAAATTGTCTTACAAGCAACAGTTATGGCAGAACAGGCGTGTGCTTAATATTGCCAAAAGTATGTAAACATCAGTCCTAATTATTTGGTTCCGGTGTTTCAGACGCACCCATCACTAACAGGTGTATAAAACAATTTACCCAATTACATTATACACCGCCAAATTTGTGGTGACAGTTTGAGGAAAACCCTTTCTGTATCAGCATGACTTTACCCCTGCGCACAAAGCAAGGTCCAGAAATGACAGGGCTTGATGAATTTGGTGGGATGTTTGGGAGCCATTTCTCTACTTTAGTATCACTGTGTTTTTGGACTGAATATGCCAGTGATCGGAGTCTCGCTGGTTCAAACCCCACCACTGTTGGACCCTCGAGCAAGGTTCTTAACCATGGATTGCTTTGATTGCTTTCATTCACAAAGTTTAAGTTGTTCTGGATTAAAGCATCTGCTAAACATCGTCAACGGATATACACAAATTCTCATAGACAAACTTAAATCTTGTAAAAAGCCCTTCCAGAAAAATGGAATGTGTCCTGTCTGACCTGGAATGATCATTGTTTTGAAATCTGAAGACCAGCTAGTTCATGGCCTGGTGTCCACATAATTCTAGCCATATTCTGTCACACATTCACAAATAGGTATTCATAGCTAAGCATTTTAATTTGGTGCAAACTATCATCTTCTTAGTGCAAAATTAAAAGTAAAACTCTTGAGTGTTGGTGGTTAAAGGGATTCCTTATTATTGCTGCACTTGCTGCCTTTATTGGCTGGTTGAAGGTGCCTGCACAGAGATGGTAAATAATAGAGAGCAATGTGTGACTGTGGGTTCGGACGTGATAATGATCCCTGTTTAAATCCATAAAAAAAGACATCTGCTCTGATATTAACTACACTACTATTGCCAGTAAGAGCTTTAAGATACAGACTGCATTTTCTTTTTTATTTAAGTTTAGTTAAAGCTTGTAATGAAATCTACTTTCTGACTACTGAACTGGTTTTTCATTTGAATGTTCTACATTACTGCCACATTATTATTATTTTTATTAATAAAGCATGTGAGACTTGTTTATTTTTTTAAAAATTATTTATTTATTTTTTTAATGCATTTTCTCCCCATTTTCCTCCCGATTTAGCACACTCAATTTTGTCTTCCAGCCCTCCTCTTCTCGCCCCTGCATTCTGCACAGGCGTCTCTTCCTCCAATCAGGGTCCTTACACAGCGTATGAAGACCCACCCACCCACACATAGTCCGGCCTCCACCCTGCAGATATGGTGGCCAATTAGTATCTGCTGCAGGCACTGCCAATTATGCCGGCTAGATGGCGCCCAGCCGACCGTGGCAACACCGAGTTTTGAACTGGGGAGTTCAGAAACTCGGTGCTGGTGTGCAAGCGGAATATCCCGCTGCGCCACCTGGGCGCCCCGAGACTTGTTTATTTAAACTGTGTTAAGCTGTGTTTGTTGATAAGACACTATAATCTTTCCAGTTATAAGTACATCCAACATGGACAGACTTGTGCAAAACAATGCTGGTTTCACTTTTTGTGTGGAAAAAAAATATAGCACCAGTGCCCTCTGCTGTTTAAAGTGAATATCGATTCATCTTAAATGAATAATCGATTCAAATCGTGGCATATGTGCACCGATTTTTAACTGTCTTGTGGTGCATCGCTACATCCCTAATAATTAATTTCTTGTTGATTTCTTCTGAAAGATATGAAGAGCTTCTTCCTAGCACATTGTCAGCTATATCATGTCAGCTAGCATTTAGCGAAGCTCATACTGCTAACCAGCTAACCTTAACAATCTAGATAAAATTAATAACAAATAAGAGTGGTGTGAGATAATCATGTTGACAAACAATGAAGAATTTTATTCTTAGAACAGTTGTATATTAATAAATAACATGTGCTGTGTCCCAAATGATGTACTACATTACTAAAAACAGATTTTACTTTAGTAATTACTATTGTAGTGACACTTTAGAGTGTTTGGCATGTGGATTGGGACTCAGCCTTGTTTCCATAAAGGCAAATGAATCTCCTAAAAGTTAGGAGAGCGAGCGACCAGAGCATGTCTGCAAATCAGAATAGTTTTTCTGTGAGATGCTTGCAGTTATTTCTCTCAGAGCGGTCTCTTACACTCCTTTTGGAGATCTGTGCATTGATGCAGAACTATTTCAAGATTTAAGACTCATCTTTTGTGCTTCTGACAGACGCAGTGATTGTAAATGGATGTGGTCAGAAATCTTTTCAGTATTGAACTGAACCGCAGTAGTACGTAGAAGCAGCTCTCTCTGTTGCACGCCGGGTGGTACGAGATGAAAGGCTGGAGCTGGTGGTAATTGCGTGCATCATGTAATGGCGTGTGAGATGTTGGAGGGAGGGGATGCAGCGCAGGTGCACTGAATTCAGCTCGCCTCTGTACAAACTGCAGTAGGAAGCAGTCTGAATTCACTGAGTGCTTAACAAAGTGGGAAACCTCATATACAGCTGATTTCATAGCTTTAGACCTGCTGCTTTTCTGTTCTGTAATTTGCTGATGAGAGCAGTACAGCTTTGTTAGAGTGCACTAAACCAGCTCTTTTTTTTCTGATCTGTATTTTTGGCTCTTTTTGTATTGGTACTGTTTAGTTAAGAGAATCCCACAAAATTGAATGAACTTGACTGATTTGCATTGAAACAAAGCAGCATTTTTAATTTAATTTAAAATAATTTAATTTGCTTTTTCATTTTTTTAACCTGTGCTGTTATCGAGCATAGACGCCTTGTTGAATATTTTGATAATGTTTTTTTCTCCCTATTTTATTTATGCATTTTCTTCCAATTTAGTGTAGTCAATTTGTCTTCCGCTGCTGGGGGATCCCTGCATGCAGTCGAGGTGGGTATATTGCTGCTCACGCCTCCTCCAACCCACGCGCAGCCCTTTGCGGAACCCTTTTCCTCCTATACACTCTGCACAGGCACCTCTCTATCTGCCAATCAGGGTCCATACACAGCGTTTAGAGACCCCACCATAGTCTGGTCATCTCGCCCTAGCAGAACCGTGTCTGCTGCAGGCACTGCCAATTATGCCCGCTAGATGGTGCCCAGCCGACTGATGGCAACACCGAGTTTCGAACCGAGGAGTTTAGAATCTCAGCACTGGTGTGCTGGCAGAATATCCCGCTAGCACAAGGTTTTGACAAGGTTTTTTTTTTAAACAAATAACTAAAAGTCTTTAGTTTATGGTTTATTGTAAAAAGTGCATTGGATGCTGATACAGTTGTCCACACCTCATACTACTGCACTTTACACCATGTGTTGTGCCAAAACATTAGGACCACCCCCCAAAATGTGCAGGTATGATTGACCTGAGTGACTTTAATAGGGCAAAATTGTTAAGGCCAGACGACTGGGTACAGAACAACAGAAGAGCTACTGTGGCATAAATTGCAGATCATTTGATGATGTGCATATGATGTTTTTACTGTCAGCATTAATTGAACAATGACTTTTTTAGTTGGTTATTGGTTAACAGCTTAATTATTATTACCTCTAATATGGATGTCATTATTCACTGATAATTTTTTATTACAATTAAATAATTGAGTTGTTGGAACTGTGGTTTAAATAATGGGGGGTGGTTGGGGTGTCTGATCCTCCTAATTAATACCTGGACCAACCAAAAAAAAAGGTAAACTGTAACCTTCGGCAAAACTTAGAATCTAGCTGATGTTAGCATTCAACAATATGCAGTCGACACAATCTAATTCAGGAACTCAGTAAGCAATAAAGTGTATTAAAAAAGCTCGATAGTGACTTACATTAACATACAGCGCTTTCTTTAGCTTGTGCAACTGCAACTTTAATAAAGACGCAAGCAGTAATGGAAGTGAAGGCAGGCAGATGAGAAATGGTATAGTACATTTTAAGGGTGTCTGAAATCGTCCGGAATCAAATTCTTCCACTCATGAATATTGGATGGAAACTTTCCCCCCTTCCCCATCCCCCTAATATTACTGTATAATTCACACTCTGGTTGGAGTCCTGATGTAAACACTGAAATATTACAAAACCTTTTTTTTCACTAAAAGCACTTGGCATAATTAAATAAAAGATACATTATGCAGAACTGCCCATATTAATCCAGTTAGCTAATTTAATTTGGATTGGCACACACTGTTCTTTTTTAATTTGACTGAGTAGATTTGTCCTCCTTTTTTTCCTTCTGAAAGATCCGTCATATTCTAGCAGTACCCTCACTGCTCTCATTCCTTACAGAACCTAAATAATTTATATAGCGATATGAATCACTCTATTAAGACAGGGGCTGATTAAATGGAATGGAACAGAGCTGTTTGAGGAAGCCACAAACTGATGGATGAGCTCTGAGGTTTCTCACTGTACTCGGCTCTGAACACGACACACGAATGAAATCCGGCTGAAATATACTCGTTCAGAAGAATTATATTTGTAGCTGCTAGATTTTTTATTATGTGTAAGATTGCTTCATAGAACATACAGGGAAGACTGTACAGAACTGTGTGAGGTGGTGCTCACAGAACAATCTAACCCTGCACATTACCAAGACCGAGGAGTCTTGTGGAAAGGGTGTCCAATTTTTGCTGTTAGGTGGAAATATCTCTGAGAATTTGACATGGACAGCCAACACAACCCAGGTTGTGAAGACAGTGCAGCAAACACTGAACTATCTGAGAATACTCAGGAAAACACAGTACAGTTGTACAGTAACAGAATGGATAGCCCTTCAAAGGAGTTTGTTTGTTTATTAGGATTTTGTTTTACACTTTGGTTACATTCATGAACAGGAACGGTAGTTACTCATTACACAAGGTTCTTCAGTTCACACGGTTATATCAGACACAGTCATGGACAATTTTGTATCTCCAATTTACCTCACTTGCATGTCTTTGGACTGTGGGAGGAAACCGGAGCACCCGGAGTAAACCCACGCAGACATGGGAAAACATGCAAACTCCACACAGAAAGGACCCAGACAGCCCCACCTGGGGATCGAACCCAGGACCTTCTTGCTGTGAGGCGACAGTGCTACCCAATTAGCCACCGTGCTGCCCCTTCAAAGAAGTATAAACAATGCCCTTGCTTTGTCTCCTACAAAACAAGGTATCCATAGAAGACTATCTACATCTTTAAGTATTCATATCACCTACTCAATAAGCTGTTTGATCTCCTACCATCAGGGAGGTGTATATAGGATCATCTATGCTTGAACATCAAGGCTAAAGAATAGATTTACCTAAGAGCTAAGATTCTGATCCAGACAAGCATTAGTCTCTGAGTGTCCAGAACATATCAGGATAGACATAACACATCTAATATTTTAGTGGTTCACAGTCGTTTTTGCATCGTTTCAGCTGCTCATCACGTCACAATACACACAACGCAATCACTACTGTTGCCCCCCCCCAAAAAAAAAAAGATGGATAAAGGCATCTATATTTTGTATTGATTGGTTGATTACTTTATTGATTCCTGAAGGGAAATTGCGGTGTTACAGCAGATAAAATTTACATTTGTCACAAACATTAAACAATGACATTACAATGTAGTACAGGAAAGGATAAAAAAAAGTTTAAGACAGAAATGTAATACAAGTAAGATATAAAAACAAAAAAAATTGTTAAAAATATAATAATATAAAAAAATAAGAATATACAACATCTAACAGAACAAAAATTAAAGGGGGGGGGGGGGGGGGGGGTAAGCCTAAAAGGTGCAGTTATAGACTTTGTGTGCAATTAAAGCTGTGCAAATACAAAACAGTATCTTGTGCAAATTGAGAATCAAGTAGTACCATTTCCAAGGTTTATTGTCTTTTGCGGGTACTATACGTTCTGCGTC
Organism: Trichomycterus rosablanca; assembly: GCF_030014385.1. Taxonomy (NCBI): domain Eukaryota; kingdom Metazoa; phylum Chordata; class Actinopteri; order Siluriformes; family Trichomycteridae; genus Trichomycterus; species Trichomycterus rosablanca. Next base: position 7,078,123 of record NC_085993.1, on the reverse strand, counting down.
CTTCTCTTGCACCAGTGGGAGTCATTATAGGTTGCCACAGCTGTGGGCAGAAATGACTTCCTATAGTGCTCTTTGTTGCGGCAAAGTTGGCAGAACCTTTCACTGAAAGTACTTTGCTGCTGTTGTGTAACGGGTGTGTGGTATGTATGTATGTACACTTATGTGCCAAAACGTTAGGTTCACCCCCCTCTCTCCAAAAAAGACCTGAGTGACTTTAACAAAAAAGCAGATTGTTATACCCAGACCACTGAGTTAAAGTATCTCTGAAACAGCAAGTGTTGCTCACAGGCAGCTGCGGTGAGTACCCACCAGCAGTAGTCTGAGAGGGGACAAACCAAAAACCACAAACAAGTTGTTGGACTCATTGGTGCTAGAAGCCATGAAAGCCGCGTTGTCTGGTATGGACCAACAGAGGAGCTACTGTGGCTCAAATAATGAGGTGAATGTGTCACAACTCACAGTGCATCAAACCCGTCTATGAATAGGGTGGCATACTCGCGGGTCAGTCAGAGTGCCCATGCTAATTCTTGTCCTATGTTGAAAGCACCTACAATGGGCACACTGGCATTAGAACTGGATACTGGAGATCTGGAAAAAGGTCGACTGGTCTCCAAGATCAGATGGCTAGTCGTGAATGTGTCCACTGTTCATGTACAATGACAATAAAAAGTACTCTGATTCATATAATATAGTTTATTAGGAGATGGAAACCTTCAGCTTTTATTTTACTCCATAAAGCAACGGTGTGTGGGTTATAAATCTGATTCATAAATCAGATTGTGTGTGAGTCACTGAGCATTGTTCAAACTAAGGGGCAAATTAAAATGTATTTGCTTCAGGTGGATATATAACCACTTGACTTTAGTATCAGTCATGATCTATTTCAAGATTAAGTTGGGTTTGGTTGCTTTAAATATGTTAAATATGGACCAGAAATACCAAGTGAAATGCAGTAATACACACTGGACAGGGTGTCTGTCCATCACAGGCAACACATTCACTCACTCACACAGGCCTAGGAACAATGTATTAGAGTCAGTTCACCTACTGTCAGTTATTGGGAGGCGGGTTATCTGAATTTTTTTTATATACACTGATCAGCCATAACAATAAAACCACCTTCTTGTTTCTACACTCACTGTCCATTTTATCAGCTCCACTTATCATATAGAAGCACATTGTAGTTCTACAATTACTGACTGTTGTCCATCTGTTTCTCTACATACTTTTTTTTAGCCTGCTTTCGCCCTGTTCTTTAATGATCAGGACCCCCAAAGTACCACTATAGAGCAGGTATTATTTGGGTGGTGAATCATTCTCAGCACTGCAGTCACAATGACATGGTGGTGGTGTGTTAGTGTGCGTTGTGCTGGTATGAGTGGATCAGACACAGCAGTGCTGCTGGAGTTTTTAAATACCGTGTCCACTCACTGTCCACTCTATTAGACACTCCTACCTAGTTGGTCCACCTTGAAGATGTAAAATTAGAGACGATCGCTCATCTATTGCTGCTGTTTGAGTTGGTCATCTTCTAGACCTTCATCAGTTGTCACAGGAGGCTGCCCACGGGGTGCTGTTGGCCGGATATTTTTGGTTGGTGAACTATTCTCAGTCCAGCAGTAACAGTGAGGTGCTGCTGTGTCTGATCCACTCATACCAGCACAACACACACTAACACACCACCACCATATCAGTGTCACTGCAGTGCTGAGAATGACCCACCACGTAAATAATACCCACTCTGTGGTGGTCCTGTGGGGGTCCTGACCATTGAAGAACAGCATGAAAGGAGGCTAACAAAGCATGCAGAGAAACAGATGAACTACATTCAGTAATTGTAGAACTACAAAGTGTTTCTATATGGTAAGTGGAGCGGAAAACATGGACAATGATTGTAGAAACAAGGGTTTTAATGTTATGGCTGATCGGTGTAAATATTTTTCAATTAAATGCCAGGTCTAAAAGGATTGCAAATCATTGTCAGATGCTTTTATTTACTTTTTTCTTGCTGTCCCAACTATAATGTGCTGTATAAGTATTACTAAGAAAGAGAGTGATTTAAAACTAATTAAAATGGATGAACGTTCTGGATGAGCGGGAGAATAATTCAGTACTGTATGCTTACCAAAGCCGCTGTAATGGAATGCATGACTAGAAAAGTCAGTTAAAAATCCTGCACTTGAGATGCACTTGTGTTTGTAGAGAGATTAAATAACTGAGGAATTGATTATAATCAGTTGGATGGGAATTACATGCAGTATTGACGTTCCGTCATGATCGGTAAACTGCTGGGCTCGGTGCATAATCAGAAATTGTTTGCTGATGTTTGATTGGACAGTTCTTGAGCATTTCTAATGGTATCTGTTATTATCTGCATTTTAAATCATTGTATGTTTAACTTTTAACAAGCAAATTGAAAACAATATCCAATATTTACGCGCTGCATCACGGACTGAAACACCCGTCCTGTTAACAGTAATTCATACAGAACTGCTGAATCTCTTATCTACATAAACAGTGCTGTTTGTATCATCCCAGTATTATTGATCACATCAGCAAACACTTTCATTTTTATTCAAAAACAAGCTTGTAAAGGTATGTAGCTGTTCCATCGACCATGCAGGGCTTGGGTGTACGAGTGTCACTGTCCACAGTCATGTGAGCTTTTCTCTCAGTTTAGCGTAATCCTCTGCTGGGGACCATGACAGCATCCAAGGAGGGTGTATGTTCGCTTGACACACACACTCCCTACAATGTTTGCGCAGTCCCATACTTCCATACTTTGGTGGATTTGCATGTGAGGTCGGCACGTACGGAGAGCCATGCCCCTATCTCTGTGCTGCTACACTTTCTGTTCAGGCACCCTGGGCAACCGAGGTCCTTACACGGTGTTGATTACCCCACCCCTTAGTCCGGTCTTTCCCACCCAGCAGACAGAAGGCCAGTTGAGCCTGCTAGAGGGCGCCCAGTCATGTGAGCTTTACATAAAAAAACTGTATGTCTATGAAAAATGTATGTCTTTGAAAAAACAACAACATATGTATAAGTTAACCATGTCATGGTCACTAACACACCAACCTTGTGTGTAAACCTTTGACTTCAGCTGTTCCTGTAGTTGTTTTGCTGTTGTTCATTTATTCTTTAGCAGAGCTGAGCATTACTTTTGAGTCTCTAACAGTGTGTCAGAGCTGAGTGTATGAAGATTAAGTGATATGACCCGTACTGACTGAATGATTAAAGGACTATTTTAGAGCATCCATTGTGCTGTAATAGCTTCAGAACGGTACTTCAGAATTTTTTGATACACACTGAAAAGTGAGCATGTTGTAGGTGATGGTGATCAAATTTTCTTAAGCAGAGAGAGAAAGAGAGAACACCTACATGGCCAATTCAATCTTGAAGGACGGATATACCCCAGCGTCCAATTAAATACTAATGCTGTGCAATTACAGCTTAAGCACCGGTCGGTTCTTATTTTAATGGCAGCATCTTGCAGTTTTCAGATTACTAGTATTTCTTTTATTTTTTTTAAATCCAAAGACCTTTTACGTTTTCTTTTTCAAATCATACAGTAACAATATATAAGGTGAGGGGAACACATGTATTCCACCCCTCTTGATTTTATTTAATATTTAATACATGCTTATATTAAAATTATACTTATATTTAAATCATTATATTATTAGGATAGTAAGTTAAACGTAAATAATAACATCAATTATTTGCAAACCCTTTTTTTCTCCAATTTTCTTTCCTAATCTAGTTGTATCCAGTTACCCTGATTGCGTTACGCTTCACCTCTACCGATACAACCCTCCACTGCTGACTGAACCTTGTGACTGACACACACCTCCTCCGACATGTGCAGTACCGACTGCATCTTATCAACCTACATGAGGCGAGTTCATATGCGGATCAGATTTGTGTACGGAGAGCCACACCCTGACCAGCATTATTCCCCGACTGTGCACAGGCACCAATCAGCCAGCAGAGGTCGTAATTGCACCAGTTATGAGGAACCCTGGTCCGGCTTGTCCCACCCTGTGAACAACAGCCAATCGTTGTTCATGTAGCCACCCAGCCCAGCCGGATGGCAGAGCTGAGATTTGATACGATGTATTCGAAATCCCAGCTCTGGTGTGCTAGCGTGTTTTACCGATGCGCCACCTGAGCGGCTTGAGTGAGAGTATGAGGGTATGTTTATGAGTCTTAACATGTTTTTTTTTTAGAAGTATTCCCAAGCCCATGTGGTTATATTTATATTTTACAAGCATGCAGATTTTCTATGTAGTGCTGTCTGAGTGACCAGAAGTATGTTTTACATGGCATCTGCATGATACCTGTGACCCATGATCACTGTGGTCTTTGTTCTAAGTAAATAAAGATCTGTCTTTTACAAGGACTTTTCCCTGATTAGTATTCAGCAACGAATGTAAGTCAAGCTTTAAGGTGCCAACCTAGGAGCAGGGGGTTCTGTTTTACATGGCAGCCTTTTGGCATTTTTGTGGCTCTTGGAATATGTCTAAACACTGCAGGATTATACCCACATGGCTTACCATTTGTTACATTTGTTCTCTAGATAGTAGGGCTGTAACAGGGTATACGTTTTTTCCCCGATTTTTTTATTTTTATTTTTTTTATTTTTTAAACAAAATGAAGACAAATTATGGCAAAGTTTCACTTTATTATTTCTCTTTAAAATAAAAAATAAATAAAATACTGTATTTATGCTTATATTTTGATTATCTAAATAATGAATGCCCTTTTTATTTCTGAGGTAGGTACAAACTATGCAAAACAATGCTGCACATTTCCCTTTTTGTGTAAAAAAAAAACTGAAACGAAAATTTAAAACAAATCCCACATTAAATAAATAAATGAATAGTACAAATAAAGAAAGTATCCTCACATAAATAAATTTGGCTGGAAAATTCAGAACCTGGCAACCCTGTAGTGACGTCAACCAGGCGAGGTGAATAGCGCCAGTGTCCTGCTGTTTAAAGTGAATATTAATTCATTATACAGGTACATGTAAACTGATTTGAATTGTTACACATGTGAATCGATTTTTAACTGTCTTGTGGTGCATTGTTACATTCCTACTAGATAGTGTTTAACACGACATAGTAGAACATGTATAATACACTAGTTAATTTCATATGTTCTCAATTGAGTTTAATGAAAATCCTGTATTGGCAGCATGTAATTTACAATGAATAATGATAAACATAATTAGACATTTAAAAGTTTAGAAGTTTATACCAAAATGTTCGTTCATTTTTAAAGAAGCTGCTGGTGATCACAGTAAAAATCCTGATACACATATGCCCCATTAATTCTAGTTCCTCATCAACTACCATCCAGATATTGCTAAAAACAACCCGTTATTCTGCCAGCTGGAACAAATTTGGATTTAAGTAACAACAGTTTGACCTGTGCAATCTTATTTTAACAATTACAACTCATGCAGCGGACATGCTGTGGAAATTTCCCAATGGAACGTTCTTACATCCTACCAGTTGTGCTTTCTGATGGCCTTGTTAGCATGGATTGAATTTCCTTGTTCCCCCCAGAGATCTCAGGCGGCCTAGGAAAAAAAATACCCAGAAGCCCACGGGGCAGCTCGGAGCAGGACATGGAGATCCAATCTTTAATGAGAGGACTCGCTCCGTTGACTTTTAAACAATGTTGAGTGTGTTCCCAAAGTGGCTTTGCTCTACCGTCTCTGAGCTCTGTGTCTGGGTGAATGCCCTCTCTGGGTCTTGTGCCATTTTTATGTATTTTTGTAGTTTTTACCAGTTTCTTTTCTGATGAAATCGGGATGTAGTCATTTTGCAATGCCATACACTATATTGCCAATGGTTTTTGGACACCTGGGCATGGTCTGTCCATACTGGACATCCCATTTCAATCGAATTTGGCTGTTTTTGGTTTGAGCCCTACAGCATACACTGGCATTCCAGTGTGCAGAGCCATAATCTAAATGCAACCAACATCTTTAGGTTCAAACAGAACACTGACTGAAAGCTAATGCCCAACATCTGATTTAATTATGGCTAAATTAAAATAATTCTAAATCTAATAAAAAGCCCTTCTAGATGGGTGGGAGTTGTTATAAAAGCAAATAGTAACCAATTCCATGGTAATGTATATGGTTTGGATGTTGGGCAGTGGTAGGTAAGCAGTTAAGCTACTGGATTAGTAATCGGAAGGTTTTTGGTTCAAGCCTCACCACCACCAAGTTGCCACCATTGGACCTTTGAGCAAGGTCCTTAACCCTTACTTGTTCAAAATTGTATTCATTCATAATTGTAAGTTGCTTTGGATAAAAGGGTCTGCTAAATGCTGGAAATGTAAAGATGCTGTGTATGGTTTACCTGATGTTACTGTGTTTACACTTCTCTGGTTCTAGCATTTCGTTTAAACCTCTCTTACACTGACAGATTATGTTCGCGGCTAGCGTAAGTGTGCCTGAAAGGTTTAATTTAGCTTCTAGCAGACAGTGAATTTACAGCTAATGAAGGCAATGAGGGAGGAATCCAAATGTGTCTCAGTCAGCACATTATTATGGATTTATCTCCAAATCTGGACCATAACTCTCATGGCACAGCCGCTCAGAATGATGGTACACAGAGAAATTGTGAGATGAAACAGGTATTCCACCCTCCTCTTTTCTTTTATACTCCAGTTAAGGTTGGGGCTGCTACAGTTTTTCCACACCAGGGTCTTCATAGTGTGTATTTCGTGACCTTGCTTTGTGTACAGGGGCACAGTCAGGCAGGACATAAAATAGCCATACTGTTGCCATAATAGTATAGTATCGGGTAGTGCAGTGGTCAAGCATTCCAGTACACCATTCCAAGCATTCCAGTACATTCCAGTCAAGCATTCCAGTACAAGCATTCCAGTACACCACTACTTAGCCACCAACCTGGCTGGGCCACACAATTACTTTGGCTGTGTTTGAGGGAAAGAAGGTTGGGCAGGGTCTCTACCTGCTGCTCCTGTGATTATGCGATCTCCAGGACTGCACGATTTTTGGGTCACAAAAAGCTTAGCGTGGCTCAGTGTGGGAACCCAACACTGGCAGGCGATTAGAAGCGGTTGCAGATTGTATGTGTCGGATCGGGCATGTGGTGGTCTGGCTTTCTTTTATCAGATCAGGGTTGTGCAAGCGGCCACGTATTCACAATTGCGAATTAAAAACGACTAGATTGGGAAAAAAAAGTAGGTGTGGCTAAAATACTTAGTAATAATTTGGATGGGCCATATAGCACATATTCAGCTTGTGATTGTGCTGGGATGTGCAGAGCCTTTGACTTCTGATGGGAATATCTAACATAGACAGGGGGTCCTGATTTTAATTTTCTCCTGCTCACTGAAGTGGGACAGTAAGTGCAGTGCTAGTTTTGTGCAGCATTGCTGCCTGTCAGCAGAGAGTCAAGTGATGCTGCTGCTGTTGATGCTGGGTAGTAAAGTCTGGCATCAGTCTTCACCAAAACTGGTGCTTTGGTGTCATTTAATATACATTTTTCCATAGTGAGGATTGAGGTACTGAATGTGCGTATTGCACAATAAAAACATCATTTTAACTGCATTTTAAGTCTCAACTAGAGACCTGCAAATACCGGTCAAAATTATGTTAACACTAATGGATCTATTTTCCGTGAATTGTGTGTCCGGGCTTTAAATGGTACTGTTGCTTGTTGGTTTTTGTGTGTTGAACATGATGGCGAACAGGTTGAGACTATCCTGTAAATCATCTTACACATATGAAGTATGTTTTGTGAATAAATGGTTTCCGCAATTTAAGAGTTAACATAATTTTGACTCATCTGGTATATTCAAACCCCCTTTTTTTTGTCAGTTTCAATATTTTAGCCAATTCTCACCTGTCAAAAGACAGCTAACAATCTGGCAGTCTTGGGGGGAAGGCTGACACAAGCTTCCTTCAAAATATGGCATGTTGCAATCTAGAAATTTTGGTGTGGCACACAAAGCCTTGTCACGTACAGAGAGCCATGCTAAGCTCTATTAGTGTAAAATGTGCTAATTTATTGCTTTAAATGTAATGATCCCATTAAAGAGGCAATGCCACAGAAAAGACACTGTCCTGTAAATGCTGTTACATAAAATCAGTTATTTTTTAAACTGCTTTCTCATGATCTGAGTTGTAGTGGATCATTTGTGCTTGTTTTTGAGAGGTGCAAATGGCCTCATTAGTGAATGAATGGATTGATGAAATAAGACTGATCTCTGACAGGGTGCATGGTGGCTACTCAGGTTTCTTTTACCTCCCAAAAAACATGCAAAAAATTGATCGTTTTTTAAAAATTGTTAATCTGGCGCCCGGTGGCGCAGCGGGATATTCCGCTTGCACACCAGCACCGAGTTTCTAAACTCCTCAGTTTGAAACTTGGTGTTGCCTCCGGTCAGCTGGGCACCATCTATCGGGCATAATTGGCAGTGCCTGCAGCAGATACTAATTGGCCACCGTATTTGCAGGGTGGGGGCCGGACTATGTGTGGGTGGGTGGGTCTTCATACGCTGTGTAAGGACCCTGATTGGCGGAAGAGATGCCTGTGCAAAAAGCAGGGGCGAGAAGAGGAGGGCTGTGCACGTGTCGGAAAAGGCGTGTACAGCGACGTGCTCTCCTCGGATGCAATCTGGTATCTCTGGTAGCAGCGGAAGACAAAATTGAGTGAGCTAAATCGGGAGGAAAATGGGGAGAAAATGCATTTAAAAAAGAAATGGTAATCTGGTTGATCTGGTCTGGTATTTCTGGTTGGTGTCTAAACCCAATGTGGGCCTGATCAGGAGGTAGTTATTAAATATGAGTTAACAAAGCTTTAGGAATGTTTAAACCTCCACGTCACAGTGCAGAAGAAAGAAACCACACTCCTGCTCTGCTCTGTGAATGAAAATCTTTCTTTCTATAGGTGAAGTGGCTGGTGCTGTTTCAGAGACTGAAGCTGAAAGCAGTAAAGCTTTAGAGAACGTTGTGGGAACGAATCACCGCCTGCTTTCCTTTGTTACTCGTTCCTTACATACATGCGCTGTAGCGAGACGGTTGCTGTGGAGTGGATTCTCTGTTGAGGGGATTCTCTTTAGCAAAGGCTTTATCGTCCAGGGAGAGAATGAGGGCAGGAAAGGGGAGTTTGTGATTGACAGCCGTCTCTCATTCAGAGCTGATTCCTGTTTGGGGAATGCTGGGTTTCTCCCTTTGGCCTTATCACAAAATGACAGCTTTGAGTCAAACCCTGCCAGAGCCAGACAGGTTGTAAAACGAGTCAAAACTGTCTCTAAATGTAGTGTGTTAGAACTGGGAGGTTAATGGATTTTTGTCACGTGTCCTCATGGGAGTTACTGATGCCTGTCTGAATTGTCTATTAGACTTTACAGTTAAAAGAACAGAGGAGGATTTGGTGTGGTTTGTAGTTGAATGTAAATCAGAATGTGTGAGCTTAGCTGTGGATGTTTTAATTCCCTTTTCCCCATTTAAATTAGATTTCAACATAAAAGCTCAGAGTATCACTTAATATTAATATTAATATTAATCTGATATCTGCATCTCAAGAGTGACGAATATTTGGTCCAGGATGAGGCTCATAGATAAATGAAACAGTGTAAATACAAATTAAAATAAAATGTAGGTATTTGTTAAAGAACCTATCATTATTTTAGACATTGTACACTCCCAAATCAGAAAAAGTTGGGACGGCATTGAAAAAGCAAATAATAAAAAAAAAACACAGTTTCTTACATTTACTTGAGATATTTCATGTTGTATCTGCTCAACTTTATTTCATTTATTAATATACCTCCATTCCTGCATTTCAGGTCTGCAACATATTCCAAAAAAAGTTGGGACAGTAAAGCATTTACCACTTTGTAATGTTCTCGAGAAGTCAACGCCGCTTCTGGACATGATTACCATAAGTCTTCTTTTTTGCACAGTAAAGTTTTAAGTGGCATTTGTGCAGTAACTGTATTGTAGAGCTTGACAAAGGTTTGCCAAAGTAATCCCTCACCCATGTGGTTATATCAGATATTGTTGAGTGGCGGTTCTTGATGCAGTGCCGTCTGAGGGATCGAAGATCACGGTCAGCTTAAGCTTGCGCCTTTGGCCTTTACACACTGAAATTCCTCTGATTCCTTGAATGGTTTAATGATATTATGCAAAGTAGAGGGGGAAATATGCAAATCCCTTCCAATCTTTCTTTGAGGTACATTGTTTTTCAATATTTCAATCATTTTCTCACACATTTGTGGACAAATTGGAGATCCTCTGATCATCTTTGCTCATCAAAGACTCACCTGATGTCACCTGTTTGGAATCACATCATTTAGTTTTTTTCACCTCATTACTAGCCCTAAATTGCCCCGTCCCAACTTTTTTATTAATATTAATAAATGAAATGAAGTTGAGCAGATAAAACATTAAAAAATATATCAGGTTCATCCTGTCTACAATCAAATAAAAGTCAAAGTAAATGTAAGGAACACTGCATTTTTATTTTATTTGCATTTTCCATACTGTCCCAACTTTTTCTGATTTGGGGTTGTAGTAAATAATCAATTTTTTGACTGCTCATGTATTTAGTGTTCCCAACAGTGGATCATTCTGGTCCACATACCAGACTTTACACAGACCTTTCTAATGCACCCCTCCTTATTTTATCCAAGTTTGACTGAGTGGCTGAAAGCACCAATGAGATTTGAAACCCAGATCTCAGTTGGTGAGCTAGCATGTTTTACTTGAGTGCCACTTGAGCTCTGTAAAAAGAGGGAATCGTGCTAAAATGCACCCAATAGAACTTCAGCCCTGTCTTTAATGCTCATAAATTAGGACAGTGCAGAATCGATTGTACACCCAGCCTATATTATACTTAAGTTGCAGGGATAAACCAAACCATAAAAAACACAATCTACTGCTGTAGGTATGTTTGGGAAAGATGCTTTGCTATTCCAACATATAAGCCAGCTCTATAAGGACATGGTGTTTAAACTACAGTGGCTTGCACAGAGCCCTACTGAACACTTTTGAAATAAAGTATGAGCACTGAGATGGGTCTGAGAGGGAAGCAGCTTTGTCATTCAGTTTGCTTTTATACCTAGCGCATGCTACTAATTTTGGGATCAGTTTCTATTGGATTGGCGACTAGACGTGTTACTCTCATTCCAAGTGCTCATGTGGTGTGCACTACTTAACAAACCAAATTCTTTGTTTGCCAGTCACTAAGCCTTCATTAGTAGCATGCTTGATGGTAAATGTAGCATTCTTAACAGTTGGTCAAGCAGTGTGCACTTCCCAATGACTAGTTGCAAGCCCAACAATTAGAAACAGCCAATGGGAGAGAGAGAATGTTTTTGTGTTCTAGTTTAAGGGTGAGTTTTGAGATACAACGAGTGTGGTTTGAGACACAGCACTTTAGTTTGCTGTTTGTGACAGCGCCTCTTCTCTGCTCCCGGGTTGCCCCAAGTTTTTTGTGTTGAATCAAACGAAAAGGCATGGATAACATATTGGTACCCTTAACCTAATATTTTAAAGCACTGCCTATGGAGGCACTGTCTGCAATATAGCATTTTCTCCCGCTAGACCCACTCCTAAGCAAACTGTTCAAGCTATTATAAGCTTGAAGGACACCAATTGAAAGTTTCAGCTCCTTACAGTCTTCAGTAGGATTCAGATCATGTTTTCTTTTCATCCATTCCTGGGTACTTGATCAATGACTAGACTTGCCACATGTCCATGCTGAGTGCTCATGTAGTGTGCATTGTTGTGTTTTAAGTCATTATCCTGCTGGACGATTCAAGGCAACAAGTGCTTGAGACAGCAAAGCAACCCCAAAACATCACTGAGCCTCCTCCTTTATAATATTCATGGTGTTTATTTCTTTGAACTATGATAGGACATAAAGCTCTAACTTGGTTTAATCAGTCCGAGCCCTGTCTGGCCTTTATGTCTTTGGTTCTACTTTGGCAGCTGTGTTCGCACTTCACTTTTTAAATGACGATAGCTAGAAAATCAATGCTGTCTGTGATAGTGTAATATGAGAAACTCATGGGTGACTGATCATATAGTCTGAAGCTCAGGTGAGAAGGTCAGTAGAGTTGCACAGTGTACACTAGGCTTTATCTACACGAGTACATTTGCCCATATTTGTACCTGTAATTAATGTAGGTGTGTTATATTGTCCTTTTGTGTCTCTCTCTTTGTCTCAGGCTTGCAGGTCAGCGTGATATAAATCATGCATTGCGGTGATGTATGGTGCTGTCTGGATTGTAGACTGTACAAGCAAGCAGTGCCACTAACTCCCAACCCACAGCTCAGTTATACCAGCATGGTTTTCTGCAAAGCTGGCATTAAAGTTTAGTACAGCTGTGAGGTTGAGCAGTCTTGGAAATGAACGTGTTAAACAGGTTTAAGTTCAGAGCTCAATTCAGGCCACTCAATCTCCTTTACATTAAATTTGGTATGCAATATTTGCGAGGTGTCCAAACTGTTGATAAACCTTTCTGGATCTACCACTAAAACCAAAAACAGACCCTGATCATTATTCATCCTCCACCACACTTTACAGTTTGCATGACTCCAACACTTTTCAATGCTCCAGAGTTCAGTAGCAGTGTGCTTGACACCAGAGACCAACAACTTTTCCATGCCAAGGTCATTTTGCTTAGTTCTTTTTGAAAATGAAAGACAACATTGAATGTACTAAATAAACATGCTAATCAAATAATAGTATACACCGATCAACCATAACATTAAAACCACCTCCTTGTTTGTACAATCATTGTCCATGTTTTCCGCTCCACTTATCATATAGAAGCACTTTGTAGTTCTACAATTACTGACTGTAGTCCATCTGTTTCTCTGCATGCTTTGTTAGCCCCCTTTCATGCTGTTCTTCAATGGTCAGGACTCTCCCAGGACCACCACAGAGCAGGTATTATTTGGGTGGTGGATCATTCTCAGCACTGCAGTGACACTGACATGGTGGTGGTGTGTTAGTGTGTGTTGTGCTGGTATGAGTGGATCAGACACAGCAGTGCTGATTGAGTTTTTAAACACCTTACTGTCACTGCAGGACTGAGAATAGTCCACCAACCAAAAATAACCAGCCAACAAACGCCCCGTGGGCAGCGTCCTGTGACCACTGATTAAGGTCTAGAAGATGATCAACTCAAACAGCAGCAATAGATGAGCGATCGTCTCTGACTTTACATCTACAAGGTGGACCAACTAGGTAGGAGTGTCTAATAGAGTGGACAGTGAGTGGACACGGTATTTAAAAACTCCAGCAGCACTGCTGTGTCTGATACCAGCACAACACACACTAACACACCACCACCGTGTCAGTGTCACTGCAGTGCTGAGAATCATCCACCACCTAAATAATACCTGCTCTGTAGTGGTCCTGGGAACTGACCATTGAAGAACAGGGTGAAAGGAGCTAACAAAGCATGCAGAGAAACAGATGGACTACAGTCAGTAATTGTAGAACTACAAAGTGCTTCTATATAGTAAGTGGAGCTGATAAAATGGACAGTGTGTGTAGTAACAAGGAGGTGGTTTTAATGTTATGGCTGGTCAGTGTATATTGAAGCTCTTTGTACTAGGACATGGCACAAAATCTCACATTAGTGATTTGAATGTGTACTTGTTTCTGGTGCATGTTCACTGGAGGTGGTTGAAGGTACGTCTCAGATCAGCAGTCTGAACTCTCACTGTGTTGCGTGTAGAGATCTGTAGCTCTGCTCTCACTTCAAATTAAAGCTCAGCTGCTGGAAATGAATTTAAATGACTTTTTCAACACCACATTTGCCAGGCAATCACTTTGGTTGGTTAACACTTAACTTATTGTACCATCAGTACCATCACTAATTAGAATCCTAAGACTGCCTTGGCATACAGGTCCTTACCAAGTGTAGGTGTTTTTTTTATTTTTATTTTAACTGTACATGCCACAGATGATGGTACAATGGCAATCGTACCAGGCGGTACTCCTGTCTGAATGCATGTGCACTTATTTAGATTTTTGTATTTATTTAGATGTTTCTTTCTCTGCTCTAGCTATACAATTTGTACTTCATAAGAAGTGATTCAATCACAGCTGAAACACTTCTGCTGCTTTCCAAGACTAAAATGAACTAAATTTTGGAAAACATGACAGATCATACAAGTACGCCAGACCCCGGAATCATTCTCGCCCGAGACTGTTGGTAATTGCCATTCCTGTCACGCTTTGAGCTGGCAAACTGCTGCTGGATTCTCTGTGTTGGCATGAATGCTGTCCTGCACCCATTCAAAAACCTCAAACCCACACACACAAACTTGAACCCACATTCAAATGGTCTTTCCCCATTAATCTACCAATTTAATCATTTCCAATTCCAAATTGTGAATCTGCTGCCTCTTGCACAATCCCTGATCTGATCAAGGAGAGACGGATCACCACACGCCCCCTCCCATACGCATCAAGTCTGCAGCTGCTTCTTATCACCTGCCAGCTTTGGGTTTTAAATCGGAGCTATATTGAATATGGCCCTGACCTTAACCCCACTGAACACCTTTGGAAGGATTCGGACTGTAATTGCAGCCAGAACTTGAATAAATAAAAAAATCTTAAATATATTAATGTATCACGTATATGCAAAAAGTCCTGTGTGCAGAGATTTTTTTGAACAGTGTATATATACACCGATCAGCCACAACATTAAAACAACCTCCTTGTTTCTACACTCACTGTCCATGTTATCAGCTCCACTTACCATATAGGAGCACTTTGTAGTTCTACAATTACTGACTGTAGTCCATTTGTTTATCTGCATGCTTTGTAAGCCCCTTTTACCCTGTTCTTCAATGGTCAGGACCACCACAGAGCAGATATTATTTAGGTGGTGGATCATTTTCAGTACTGCAGTGACAATGACATGGTGGTGGTGTGTTAATGTGTGTTTTGCTTGAATGAGTGAATAAGACACAGCAGCACTGCTGGAGTTTTTAAATACTGTGTCCACTCACTGTCCACTCTATTAGACACACCTACCTAGTTGGTCCACCTTGTAGATGTAAAGTCAGAGACGATCATTCATCTATTGCTGCTGTTTGAGTCGGTCATCTTCTAGACCTTCATCAGTGGTCACATGACGCTGCCCATGTGGCGCTGTTGGCTGAATATTTTTGGTTGGTGGCCTATTCTCAGTCCAGCAGTGACAGTGAGGTGTTTAAAAACTCCATCAGCGCTGCTGTGTCTTATCCACTCATACGAGCACAACACACACTAACACACCACCACCATGTCAGTGTCACTGCAGTGCTGAGAATGATCCACCACCCAAATAATACCTACTCTGTAGTGGTCCTGTGGGGGTTCTGACCATTGAAGAACAGCATGAAAGGGGGCTAACAAAGCATTAAGAGAAACAGATGGACTACAGATGGAGAAACAGATACTACTGATTCCAGTAGTTTAGCTGTATTTCTTCCGTCAGGTTCTGAATGAGATTTTCTTTTCTTTTTTTTTTTAGACAGCTGCTTTATTTCCAGCGAATTAGTCGACTGAAACACGACTCCTGCTATAAGATCCTTAAGCCATTACAGTCTAAGCCGCGGAAAGAGAGGGAAACCGCTGTTCCGTTAAATGCACTTAATGAGAAAATGGGGATTGGCTTTTTATTCAAGTTATAGTCTCAAAAACAAACATAATAGTCTGCACTCGACAAAGTGCACATAGGCATTTCTCAATCTGGCAGCTCTTTTCTTCAACGTTGTGACAGGAATCCAAAAATAGACACGGTTATGAACTTTACTTCAGCATCATGTGTATTAGGAATGTCTAAGACTTGTCTTTATGTAGGCAAAAAGTCAGTTCTTAGTCTCATGAGGTGTGTGTGTGTCATGGATACAATTGGCTCTAAATGGTGCTGAAATGATGTGTGGTTATTTAATCTACTATGTACTATCTACTACTATCTTACATCAATGTATTAGTTACAAACTGTATGATTATACCATTCGCAGTACACTAATTAGACACATTTCCATCTTTTACCACTACTATCCTGATCAGGGTCTTTGAGGTGCTGGTTTCCCCCCAGCTGGGAGTAATACAGTAACACACCCCAGACTGGATGCCAAACCATCACAGGCCTTAACCAGCCTCATCCCCGTACCCTCAGACATAGCCAATCATGTCTGTATATAGATAACCAAAGGCCGATAGCACCTTTTTCTTTACGTGGGTCTTAGTAGTCACAGACTGTATTAGTGTACTTGACCTGCAGTCAATTTTGATTAGCAGACAAGGTCATAGCATCACTGCTTTAATTGATGTACATGCACCAATCATTTATTAGGTACACCTGTCTGCTACGAGAA
Organism: Trichomycterus rosablanca; assembly: GCF_030014385.1. NCBI lineage: Eukaryota > Metazoa > Chordata > Actinopteri > Siluriformes > Trichomycteridae > Trichomycterus > Trichomycterus rosablanca. The sequence continues at coordinate 7,061,739 of NC_085993.1, read as the reverse complement.
TTCATTTATTATTTTGTAGCACACCTGTTGCTCTGTGCACTTTTATAAGGGACCCCCATAGGACCCCAACAGACCTAATGATAATGACATGGTAGAGTGTTTTGTTTAGGCCTGATCTTAGAAATAAGTGAAAATAGCCTGTCCAATGAAGTCCATCATTCTTCTTCTTTTTTACACACTTTCTTGTTTAAAACGACTCATGATTTTTTATTTATTTTAATTTTTCTATTAAATTTCCATGTTTTACCACCACTTTATCCTGATCAGGGTCGTGAAAGATCTGGTTTCCCCCAGAATTACTGGGTGTAATACAGTAACACACCCCAGACTGGATGCCAATCCATCACAGGCCTTGACCAGCCTCATTCCCGTACCCTTCCGCCTCCCCGTCTCTTCAGACATAGCCATTCATGTCTGTATATATGAACAAAAGGCAGATAGCATCTTTTTCTTTGTGTGGGTCTCAGTAGTCACAGACTGTATTAGTATACTTGACCTGCAGTCAATTTTGATTGGAGGACAGGGCCACAGCACCACTGCTTTAATTGACAGTCACCTACCAATCACAAATCTGTTGCTCTGTACACTTTTATATGAGACTCCCATAGGACCCCCACTGACGTAATGATATCTGCGTAGTGCCTAATTCTTATAACTATAATGACACTAACTTGGTAATAAAATGGTAGTGTGTGTTGTTCAGGTCTGATCTCAGAAATAAGTGAAAATAGCAATGAATAGTCCAATGAAGTCCATTATTCTTCTTTTTTACACACTTTCTTGTTTAAAACGACGTACAATCTGCCTTTCAAAAGCACTTTTTGTTAATCTGTTGTTTTATTCATATAAGGTCTTCATTTAGGGCAGCCGAGGGTTAGTCGCTATTAATATCTGAGTTGCCTGCCCATGTTTCTGCTCTGTTGTGCTCTTTGATGCATCCTCATGAATGAGACTTGTACTTTATAATTAGGCTAATTTTACATCTGCTGGCTGATTATTACCATTACAGAAGCTTCGGTGTCTTGATGATGGCTATTAAAAGACCTTTGTAGTCTGACACAAAAGCAGCATGGTTGTTCTGTTCTGCTCTTTAAAGGCTTTGGCATGGAGGGGCAATGAGTCACTTAATGACTGCAAACCCAGAGACTAGTGGCACTCAGCAGCTTGTTAACATTCTGTTTAGTTCTGCTCTGGTCTCGTGTAGCCAGTGCCATTAACCTCATTTTTATTCATTTTTAATTCATCATAATAACTTCATTATTGAGCATCATTTGAATGCCACTGCTGATCTGAGTGTTGTTGCTGACCAAGTGCATTTTATCATGGCTCGTTCTAGCATAATGATTCACCATGTCACAAGCCATGTGAAAATCAGACTATCCTTACAAGATGCCGCATCAGACACTCCAATCTAACACACAAGCACCTTCTTACAGGGGAAGATGCACTAACTTGTCAGTTATGTAAAGAAAGACTAACAATTAAACACATACAATTAAACGGACTGCCAAACACTGAACACAGAAAGACTGAAATTCTTTAATGAACATGGACAATATACAAAACCTACAAAACCTGCTGAAGACAACAGCACCAGGGAAAATACTAAATTTTTTGACGCATTTAAATCTAAAACATCTATAATTTCTTTTAAAGGACAATACGCAACCTATGTACCGCCGTATAAATAGCCTCAATGCGCCGATACGGCAATCAATCAATCAATCAATCAATCACAAGGCATGTGGTCCATCATGTATAATAAGTTCAGTGAACTTTAATGACCTCAATAGTCACCAGATTTAATTCCAGTAGGAATCATATGTGAACATTGGCCAAGTTAGTTATTTGAGGGTTTCAGCACTTTGTGGAATGTGTCACAAAAATTAAGACTGTTTTGAGATTAAAGATTGCCCTACACTAGTTTAATGTTCCTAATAAAGTGGTCAGAAAGTGTAACACATTACTTTCCAATTAATGGTCCAAACGGGTACACAACGGTAATATCGAGTGTTAAAGAATTGAAATTCTTACCCTGGGATTAATGTACTGTAGAATCATAACCACTAAGCCTTCTCAGACCTTACTCATCACTCACCCACTACTGACCTTTACATAACCATAATTATTCAGGCACCACTCCTAATGAATGCCTTCATGTGTTTCAGCCACTTTATAAATAAATATCACGTGCCTCCAGCTTTGTGGCAACAGTCTGAAGAAGAATCTCTTGTGTTCCAGCATGACTTTGCCCCTGTACACAAACTGAGATCATGGTTTGGTGGTGTGAAGGAACTCCAGTGGCCTGCACACAGTCCTGACCACAACCCCTCTGAACAGAGTGATCGGAATCCAAGCTTCTGTCCACAGTCAGTACCCGACCACACAAATGTTCTTTTGACTAAATGGGCACACAGATTGTGGAAAAAACTGGCACACTCTTGTGGAAAATGTTCCCAGAAGACTTGAGGTGATTATGACTGAAAAGGATGGGAGGAGGGAATGGGCCGGTGGTGGTGATGGCCAGATTTTAGTCAGGCTTCTACATACTTTGGTTGTGTATGCTATTAAAGACTATTTATAGCTGGTCATGTGTGACTGAAATAGCATCTCACACACACACACACACACATTGATGCAATCACTCTATGCGCTCATCATGGTGTGTAATTTGGATCGATGTGCAGTTGAGTTGAATTGATCTCAGTGTTAATATGATCTGACTTTTGGATATTTGATGAAGAGTTTTCATCAATTGCTCACTCTGAGACAGCAACACCCGTCTGGTTCTGTACAGTGCATCGATTAAAACTACTGTTTCTTATAAACGATCTGCATAAGCAAGCCTTTAATAAGTGAGTACTGACTGTTCCCTGTGTTATCACAAGGTGAACTGAGTAACATTTAAACTGCATTTGATATACAATTATTACACTTTGTGACTTTCAATCTGTTTCATTGTTTTAAAATATTCTTTAATAAGTGCACTTGTTCAGAAATTGGAGATGTTTTGTATTTGTTTGTACTGTAGCACTATTCTCCAAGACCAGGACCAAAATAGACAGGACTCATCTTGCTGAATGTGTGCAGTCTATAGGACAGATTTTTGGCCACTGACGCAGCCCATTTTAAAAAGATTAATGGAAACCGATAAATAAATAACTCTTGAACTGATGCTATCAGTTAAAACTTGTCTCTTAAACTAAATTCCAGCAGCCAGTTTTTAATATTTGAACTAGGTGTGGAGCTGAGAGAGAGAAGCACAGATCAAGCACAGGTTTATGGTCCACATTATCAAACTCTCAAGTGCTCCATATTAAACAAAGTGCAACATGTGTTTATGGCATCCCGTACACAAAGCAAAGTGCTTAAACTTATATCAGAAGTAAAATAGTTAGAGGGAGGCATGTCTTATTAAGTCCAACGTACAGTAACGACAGAATGAGCCCAGATTCTAACCTACACATTCACTCAAAACTTACTTCAAATTCTAAGCGATGTAAACAAAGTGGTTAGCGTTATGGCGCATTCACATGAGAAGCTTTTTGCGCTTTGAGGGCTGCGACAACCGCAAAAATTGCTTCTCATGTGAATGCGCCCTAAACCCAACTCGCGAAGAAATACTACTACTCGCGATTAAGAAGCTTAATGAAACAATATAGATGTGCAACATCGGGCAAGTGCTGCTGTGTAGTACGCAACAAGTAGTGCTGAGGGAAATCATATGAATGGTTATATGAATGGAGACGTTGTAGAAATTAAAAATGATCATTTATAAATATATCGATTTAAAATATTGACGTCATCGATTAGGTTGACCAATCGCGGCAGCCTTATTAATATGTACAGATAGAAGTTGTTAAGCAAAATTAGATTATTTGCTGTTAGATGGTTCCCTCTTAGCACTTAGTTTTACACTGTTCACAATTTAATTAAGTTTAAATTACAGTTTCTTAAATTTATTGTGCATTTAAGACAAACGGGGAAACTGCAAAGCATTTAAATCACAAGCAGGGAAATGGCAATGCATTTAAATAATTTAAATAATGATCTGGTGAACCGTATTACATAAGAGTCACCACAGGAAGTCTATTACAACTTTAGACAGTAAAATATTAGACATTTATACTACTACCTGTCCATGTCACCTTAGTATTTTTATTTTTAAATTAAAAATACAACTTTTTATAATAATTTATTATAGAAAAATTTATAAAAACACCACTTTTTAGCGTATTTAATTACCTAAGTGCATTATGCTTCCTCTCTACTGATACTGATCCCCGTCCTGGTTGAGAAGAGCCGAGACTGACACACGTCCCCTCCGACACGTGTGCAGTAGCAAATTGCATCTTTTCACCTGCACGAGGCGAGTTCATATGCAGATCAGCTTTGTGTACGGAAAGCCACACCCTTACCAATGCGTTATCCCTCGTCTCTGTGCAGGTGCCATCAATCAGCCAGCAGAGGTCGTAATTGTATCAGTTATGAGGAATCACCCTGAATCACCCCGGCTTCTCACCCTGTATTAACAACAGCCAATCGTTGTTCATGTAGCCACCCAGCCTGCCAGATAGCTCTGGTGTGCTAACATGTTTTACCGCTGCGCCACCTGAGCGCCAATTATGGTGTTTCCTGGCAAGGTTAACATATTTTATGGTATGTTAAGGAATAACAACACTGTTTGTGTAGTAGCATGCTTTGTTTGATCTGTATTACTGTAGTAGTACTGTAGTACTTTTTTTGGTGAGTCCTTAACATAATTGTCTCATTAAGTGGGACAACTATGCAATAACAGAGGAAATTACACAGGCAGCAATTACATTTTCACAGCACCGTGTACTTGTAAACATGAGCAAAAAGATTCCCACTACTGCCTAGTTTTCATCTTATGGACATGGATACTTCTGCTCTCTTTGGCTCCCAACCACTTCACATCACCCAGTATGTGTTTCAGTATTCTGGTGCAGTCATTTCTGAAATCAGGCCACTTCAGATGTAGGTATAGAGAGAGATGAGCTGGGACTGATGGATATTCATGCACAGTTTCTCAGGTCGAATTGTTTCTCAGAGGATGAGATAAAGTTGAATGAGGTGAGTGAGGTGAATCTCTGGGTTTGATTCAGTTAGCTTTGTACACTCTTCACACAGCAGAACAGTGAAACTCGGTGTGTGAACTGAAGCTTTGAATGTTATAGCGCTGTGTACACTCGCCTTTGAAGTCTCTGTTCATCTGTTTCGACTGTGCCTGGGGTGCATCCATTCTCCTCTATACAGAAAGTCATTTTAGTGCTGATCAGAAAACTGTTTTTGTTGTGATCCCTTGTTAATTTACATTTACATTTACATTTTCGGCATTTAGCAGACACCTTTATCTAAGCGACTTACATTACAGTATACAGTCTGAGCAATTGAGGGTTAAGGGCCTTGCTCAAGGGCCCAACAGCAGCAACCTGGCAGTGGTGGGGCTTGAACCAGCAACCTTCTGGTTACTAGTACAGTACCTTAACCACTAGGCTACGGCTTAATGTGTCACACCAGCAGACCCACAGTGATTTTTGTTAGAGTAATATATTGTAGAACAAAGGAACACTGTAGATGCATATGATTTTTTTATTTTATTTATTTATTTATTTTTGTATTTTTTTAGAATTTTCTATTTTTTTCCCACTTTTCCCCTCCCGAATTTTCTCCCCTAATCTAGTCGTATCCAATTACCCTGATTGCGTCCTCTATACTGATTCGGCCCTTCATCGCTGACTGAGGACGCCTCTCAACTGACATTCGCCCCCTCCGGCACGTACAGTCAGTTCACACTGCATTTTTCACCTGCACGAGTCGAGTTCATACACCGACGGGCACTGTGTACGGAGGGCCACACCCCCATCAGCATTATTCCTCAGCCATCAGTCAGCCAGCAGGGGCCGCAGTTGCACCAGTTATGAGGACCTATGATCTGAATTTTTACCCCTGTGAACAACAGCCAATCGTTGTTCATGCAGCCGCCCAGCCCAGTCGGAAGGCAGAGCTGAGATTGGATACGATGTACTCGAAACCCCAACTCTGGTGCGCTAGCGTACTTTTTACCGCAGCGCCACCTGAGCCGCCGGTGCATATGACTTTTTTTGATAATGTTATATTTCATATAAAAATATGGAACAATGAGATACTGGGTCCTTAAATCACCTGCTTCTATTTAATTGTGCCTCAGTAGTTGTTTAGATGTGCATGGTTACATTTATGCAAGTCCAGGTTAACTCTGAGAACAATTTTAAATGTAATGTGTTTTTATTTTTTATTATTTATTTAAAATATAGTATAACATTTTCTTTTAATGGTTCATTATGCAGTTGCTTGATTTGCTGAAAATAAATATTTATTTTACAATACGTGTTTTACTAATATTTAATATATTTCATAAATAACCCAACTAATTGATAATTTATAGGAAAACGATAGTTCAACCAAGTATTAAAATTCTTTAGTGGCAGCACTAAACTGAACTTTTGGCATTGCACATTATGGTCTTAGGCTTGGGTGTACCTTATCAACTCTAAAAACCAAAGAAGCAGTTTTCAGGGGCTGTTTTACAAATTAGATACGAGTTGTGTTGCAACTAAAGAATACATGTTTTTCTGGATATTTTTAATGTGTCTGCATTTAGTGCTCTTGTTCTTTGAGCTTGTGTGGCTTCATGGCTGAGCTGTTGCTGCTCCTTGACATTCTGTTCCATAATAACTGCACTTGGAGGTAGCTGGTCCAAGAGAGCTCTAGCAGGGTATACATACACTGATCAGCCATAACATTAAAACCACCTCCTTGTTTCTACACACACTGTCCATTTTATCAGCTCCACTTACCATATAGAAGCACTTTTTAGTTCTACAATTACTGACTGTAGTCCATCTATTTCTCTAAATACCTTTTTAGCCTGCTTTCATGCTGTTCTTTAATGGTCAGGACCCCCACAGGACCACTACTGAGCAGGTATTATTTAGGTGGTGGATGATTCTCAGCCCTGCAGTGACACTGACATGGTGGTGGTGTGTTGGTGTGTTAGTGTGTTAGTGTGTGTTGTGTTGTGTGTCTTATCCACTCATACCAGCACAACACACACTAAGACACCATCACCGTGTCAGTGTCACTGCAGTGCTGAGAATGACCCACCCCCCAAATAATACCTACTCTGTGGTGGTCCTGTGGGGGTCCTGACCATTAAAGAACAGGGTGAAAGCAAGCTAAAAAAGTATGTAGAGAAACAGATGGACTACAGTCAGTAATTGTAGAACTACAAAGTGCTTCTATATGGTAAGTGGAGCTGATAAAATGAACAGTGAGTGTAGAAACAAGGAGGTGGTTTAATGTTATGACTGATCAGTGTATGTTAAGAAAAACCATCACAATTTGGAAGGGGACATTGTATGCCAGTTTTATTTAGTAATCGAGCTTTAATAAGTAATTCAGCTTTTTAGTACAACCCACTTTGCTGCCATTATTTAAATAAAGAGGATAAATGATTGTATCTTTGCTTTTAAATATCTACCTTTGCTCCAGTTCGCAGTATTAGAGGTGTGTTTAAATTTGGAAACACCTATGAATTACAAGTGAGCTTTAGTAGAAATAAAGAAATTTTGCAGTGGAGCACTGGAAACAAGAATTCCCATCCTTACATGGTATTTTCGTCCCAGAATGCTGTCCTAAATGATCTGGGTTCTTGTTTGCTTTGTGTACTGCAGTGTATTGTTGTTCCTCCTATTTCTGCATGAGAAAAGGTCTTTCCAGGGTCATTAGCAAAGCTCGGCTGCATGGACATTTTTATGAACTTCATGAATTAGTCATGAGGATGGTGAGAACCTGAATGTGAAATTGGCTCAGCTGAGGAAACTGTCACTGCAGATTTGGGCCACATGACTGCATTTTTACTCTCAACTCCTGAACCTCATGTCAGATTCTAGACATTTCCACAGTCTCTTTATTTGCCCACTGTTAGTTTGTAATGTATTTTTATTAGTTTATCGGAGTGATGTTTTTAGTCGTGATTGCTGGAGAATAATGCAGATGTGTAGCTTACATGAATAGAAATGTTGAATTATTTACCCTCTACAGTTGTTTACTCTCTACCCTGTAGTCTCTCTTAAGAGTAAAACGAGTGCAGAGTGTTTGTAAGAATAGAGCTGCTGGCGATGTCTGTCTATACTGACAAATTGAAACGCCTCCAGTGCGACAGTGTCGGTCTCCTTGGCTTGAGTTGAACTTGCTGCCTCCTCTGGCTGCTCGCAGAGTTCAGCTGTAATTCAATATTATGGATTTGTGCAGGTAAGGACGTAGGTGGCAGACGTGTTAAACCAAGGCCTTGTGTCAACATTTATAAGCAGGAATAGATTTGAGGATGTTTTTTAATCCACATTGAAGTCAGGGTTGAGATGAACTATGAATGCATGATAAGCATGGTATCAATACTGTACGATCTCTGCACTGTTATAAACTTATTTTAAATTCTAGTCTCGCACTTGACCTTCTTTTTTAAATTGGGCGGTCATGCTGTTGTATCACTTGGAGAAGTTGGCTTTTAGCCTAGTGGTTAAGGCACTGGACTAGTAATCTAGTACTGGACTAGTAATCGAAAGATCGCTGGTTCAGGCCCCACCACTGTCAGGCTGCCACTGTTGGACCCTCAATTGCTTAGACTGTATACTGTCACAGTACCGTAAGTCGCTTTGGATAAAAGCGTCCTCTAAGTGCACCCATGTCTACTATTTTTAATTTTTGGCCCTAAAATGCCATTGTTTTACAAAGAACAATGAACTTTATAATAGTCGAAAAATTGATACTGTTCGACAAAAGTAGTAAAAAACAAACAATAAAAAAACAATAAAAACACAGAAAAAACAGAAGACGACGACAGGTGAAAAGACCTCTCACTTTGTCATGTGTTAAAGTGTTTCAGTGAAGAAAATCACAAACCCAGTGAGAGAAAGCAGAGGAACTCAGTTTCCTCTTCCTGCATAATTCACTAACTCATATCAAATTGACTGTAGAGACAGAAGAGTTTTATTGGAGTTGAACAGAATGATGAGGGTTAGATTACATTTCAGAGGAGATTGGTGTTGTGCTCAGTGACTTGAAAATTTTATGAACTGTGCCATCTTTTTTTTTAATGAAAGTTCATCTTGTGATTTTTTTTTTATTTTTTATTTCTGTACAGGTGTTCAACAAGAGTGATGCAGTTGGGCAGAGGTCACTCATCATTTGTTACACTAAAGAGTTGTTACAGAACCCTGTGTAATTCAGACTGGTAGCTTGATGATGAATGGTATTCACTTGGCACAGAATTATGTATACGTTTAAAATCACCATGGTTGACTTTATTTATTAAAAAATAAATAAAATCAATCAATTTGTTGGTTTACTTAAAAATTGAGTTAAACTGACACCACTTACAAAATGCTGGTAATAAACTTGAACATTGACTTGCAAACTTTCTATTTAGAAGTGTTTGACAAAAATCTCTGCATCAGATATTAAGCCATCAGTAAATAAATACATCAAGGAAAAATGAGTGTGACGAAGTACGGACACACAGACAACAAACAAACTACATGAGATACATCCAAATATAAGCAATAAGCCAAGAACACATTAAGGAAGATGAGTGGACCAAGTTATATACACAAGATGCAGAATAGGTCATACAAAAATCACTCACCAGTACTTAATAAAAGGAGACAATCCCCCAAGATGCCAAACACAACTCACAATAAAAACATATTCCAATTGAATGGCCCAAATACACCAGAAAGAGACAACTGCTACACATGCCTGGAACTGTTAAAGAAACCCTCAACCAAGAAAACAGAACAATCCTAAACTTCCTGGCAGAAACAAAAAAAATGAAAACATAAATATAAATGGACAAATAGAAACAAGAAAATAAAATTACTTAAACAGAACACTGATCATGCCATAAATAACACAGTCAAGTGTTTAAAGTGGCGTAAAAAAATCAAATAAATAAATAAGTAAAATGTAGAAGTGTTTGAGATACCTGTTATAGCTATCCTCTACTCTTCTGCAAAGACTTTCCACAAGAATTTATAGGAATTAAAAAAAAAATCTTTTTGCAGGACTTGGTGCCCACTTAAAAAAACATTTAGAAGGTAAGGCACTGATGTTAAATGAGAAGGTCTGACTCACAGTCATTCCAGCATTTCAATTCATCCTAAATTGTACATTTGGGTTAGGGTCAGGTCACTTCACAGGTCACTGCATCTCTTTTATAACAAACCTGTCAAACCGTGTCTTTATGGACCTCGATTTGTGCACATGCTTTTAGCCATATACACTGACCAGGAATAACATTATGACTACTGACAGGTGAAGTGAATAACACTGATCATCTCTTCATCACAGCATGTTAGTAGGTGGGATATATTAGGCAGCAAGTGAAGATTTTATCCTCAAAGTTGATGTTAGAAGCAGGAAAAATGGGCGAGTAAGTCTTTGAGTGAGTTTCACAAGGGCCAAATTGTAATGGCTAGACGACTGGGTCAGAGCATCTCCAAAACTGCAGCTGTTGTGGGGTGTTTTCGGTCTGCAGTGGTCAGTATCTATTAAAAGTGGTAAACCAAGGAAGGAACCGTGGTAAACTGGCGACAGGGTCATGGGCAGCCAATGCTCATTGATGCACATGGGGAGCGAAGGCTGGCCTGTGTGGTCCGATCCAACAGATGAGCTACTCCATCGCAGGGCAGACACACATACACTCACACACACACACACACCCATTCACCTATAGGGCAATTCAGTGTTTCCAATTAACCTGACTGCATTAACCTGAGAACATGCAAACTCCGCATAGAAAGGACTCGGACCGCCCCGTCTGGGGATCGAACCCAGGACCTTCTTGCTGTGAGGCGACAGTGCTACCCACCGAGCCCCCGTGCCGCCTAAATACAAATACTGAAATGTTAAATACTTGAAGGGTTTGGGTATCACTTGTGTGGCATTGGGTACCACATTTTGCATAACTCCACTGATAGCTGATCAGTATCAGATAATTTATTCCTTCGAACGAGCTTTTTACTTTTTGTTAGTAAAATTAGCTTAACTTATTCACTTGAGTTCACTCTAGTTTTGACTGGGATCTTGTTATTTATAAAACTATCTAAATAAAAAGTTGTATCTAATCTAATGCAGAAATCTAGCACAGAACGATTGGCACAAAATATTTGATATTTATTTAATTTGTTTTGGTCTGTTAAATTAAAACATGGGGAGTGTTCGTCATGGTCTAACATGCTAGCACACCACTGCAGTGTGTTCAAACTGTTAAGTTCAAAACTCGACATGGCCACTGACCTGGCTGAGCATCCACACAAACACAAGGTTGAAAGGGGTCTCCTCCTGCTGCTACTGCAATATGTGATCTCCGGGACTGGTCCGGGTACCTGTGTGGGTTGGGGGAGTCATACAGCGTTTAACATGGCTTCTGTACATGGTACATGATTCCAGCCAAGAAGGATGGGGGTCCATGCTGAGTCTGGTTCCTCTCAGGGTTTCTTCCTATAATTTTAAGGGGTTTTTGGTCTGTAGGTCCTGGATTATGTGAAGCTGCTTTGATACAATGTTCATTGTAAAAAGCGCTATATAATTAAATTTGACATGACTTGACTTGATACGGCCGTTTAAGAACCCAACACTGGCAGGAAATAAACCAGCTCTCTTTGATCAGATGGGGGGTTGTGTAAGCATCAGTGGATTCATAATTAGGAATTAGAAATGATTAAATTGCGAGATAAAGTGAAGGAGTCCTAAAAAAATATGGATACTAAATAATTTTGTGAAAGTTTTGTATTTTTTGTTATTTCAAGGTACTTCAAACCCATTTAGTTTTTTTTTTTACAGTTTTATCTTAGTAATGTTTGTTTTTGTGGCTCAAAGCTCCCCTCTTGTTTTTAGCTGTGGATTGAATTTTCTTTGATTTTTCCTTGTATAAAGCCGATCACAGGCTCTCAGTAAGCTGTTACAGTAGAGCAGATTGCACATTGATTGCCAGATGTATCCGACCTTCGCTGCTCCCCCAGATTGATTATTTGCTCAACTATTGAGCAGCATAAACACGATTTTCATGTTTTGCTTACCAGCCAGCTGCAACAACATTGTACTTGTATTAATAACCATGTTGCATGATAAATTAGGATGGTCTTCCTTGCTAATTAATATAAACAATACTAGCATTCTCATCCTGTAGATCTGCACTTTCTAACGGCTCCAAACGCACCTGATTCGACTGAATAATTAACCCATGATAGATTGCAAACTCTCTGCTGAAATAATGTCGTCCTTCATGGTGGGACTCGGAGCTTCCACGGTCAGGCAAAGTCGTTTAATCTTTGTCAGGCCCCGCTGTGGTGCAGTGCAGTAGCATTTCCTGCTGTGTTTACCCTCTAGCCTGGACTCTCCAGAGAGTTGTGGAGGATTGCAGGTTTCTGTTTGAGAACAGAGCTGCTGGAGATGTAGGGCTATTAAAGCTAGAAGACTCTGAAACGCCCCCACTATCACAGTGTCCGTCTTGCTGCCTGCACATTAATCTGACATTTGGCTTCTAGCTACTCTGCTTTAACTTCTGATGAATAAAACAAGTGCAGCAAGAGTCCAGTTTTCCTGCCATCTTTTAATAACCAAAAACATTTTCCAGAAAGAGGTCAAGTGGTCTAATGTAAATATTTCAAAAAATACTTTTGTGAAGATGCTCAATCTGATACGTTTTTCAACCAAGCTTGTTGACTTTCAACACCGGGTGTAATACAATTCCTGCATATCTCACCAAATCGTAAACTTTTTGGACTATCCACAACATAACCGGTCTGACTGGCTGCTGCAAAACCCCTACACTCTGCCCCTGTCCCTTGTAGATGTGCTAGGTAGGGCAGTGGTAAATCAGCGGTTAAGGTACTAGACTAGCAATCAGACTAGCAATCAGAAGGTTACCAATTCAAACCCCATCACTGCCAAGTTGCCACGGTTTTGCCCATGAGCAAGAAACTTAACCCTCAATTGCTCAATTTGTATTTGGTCACAATTAAATAAAATCGCCTACCTCTCTATTTCCTCGGCCGCTCCCATTAGGACTCGCCAGTGGATCGTGATCCGCATTATTGATTTGGCACAGTTTTTACGACGGATGCCCTTCCTGACACAACCCTCCCTATTTATCCGGGCTTGGGACCGGCACTACAATGCACTGGTTTATGCATCCTAGCAGCTGGGTACCTACAGGACAATTCAGTGTCTCCAATTAGCCTGACTGTATGTTTTTGGACTGTGGGAGGAAACCGGAGCACCCAGAGAAAACCCACGCAGACACGGGGAGAACATACAAACTCCGCACGGAAAGGACCCGGACCACCCCTACTAAATGCCATAAATGTAAATGCTGGGTGACTTTACACCCTGAATAGGCTGAAAAAGACTTTCACATTATTTGGTCTGTAGTACTGCATATAGTTCTTATTTTAGTAAATAAAATTGGCTTAAAATCCAAATCTGAAGGTAATAGTACCTGGATTTGAGACATAAATGTCAGTTTTCACCATTAGGGTTAAAATAGCAGAATTATATGTGAGCTCTGATGGTTCTTTGTGTCTTTGTGCCTGTGATATGGTCTTGAACCCCTTGTACATTTGCATGTTTTCCTGGGTATTTAGCAGTAATATACTTGGTAGACTTTATGCTTGAACACTCCATGAAGTCAAAGTGCTGGGTGAAGTAAAACTGCTATTTTCATTGTTAAACCCAGCACAAATGGCAGGTAATTATTGGGCTGTGTGTTAACTGGTAATTATTCCTGACATGTATGGTATCACTAAGGTTTTCAGAATGAGTACGGAACACATCTGACAAGGTTACAGAGGTCACTGGTTAGAAGTGTTGTTGTTTATGGATTGTGTTGATGTTTATGGATTAACAATATCCAAGGTGTTTCACCAAAAGGGCCTTTATATAAATCATAAAAAATGGGACTTTAAAGACTCTTTAACAAAGGGACAGTAAGACTTGACCTCTAAGTTGTATGAGTTGCTGAATTCTATCAGGTCAGAACAGCCAGGTAACACCATGTCCATTGTAAAATGAAGTGGTGATATTTTAGTAACAGGGACTGGCAGTCTCATCTGCATGTGCACAATATCGGTCATGGGCTATGGTTAAGCAGAAAATAACTGCTCCTCACAACCATGGTTAACAGGTTAAAAGCAGCAGTGTGCTCTCAGTGCCGGTCCCAAGCCCGGATACAATAAGTAAGGTTGTGCCTCTTGGGTAAAAACTGTGCCAAATCAGTTGTGGACCAGAATGAACCGCTGTGGCGACCCCTAATACAGGAGCAAGCTATAAGAAAGGCCATTTATTTTTGCTGTTGAGTTTGTGTGTGTGTTAATAATCTGTGCCCCACACATTAAAACATCTTCTCATGTCCCTACTGAAGTATTACGTCCATAAACAAGCTAGTCGATTTGGTTGACTAATTATTGCAAACTGAGACCAGAATGAACTGCTCTTCATGTTTTCCTCAGGCTGAGGGACGAGGGGATACTTCTCTGAAGCACACGATTGAGAGATCAATGAAGGATGAAGGAGAAAAAAGGGAATTGATGGCAGGAATAGGAGCTTGTGATTTCTCTAGCCAGCAGGCTGTGGACTCCTCTGAGCCTAATTAAAGCAGTGGCATTTAACGCCAGCCTACATTCAACCCGCTGTCTTCCTCTGAACACTTAATAAACTGCTGCATGTCTCTCTCTGCAAACAGTCTTATCACACTCACTGTGGTTCCTTTGCTAAGAATGATTTCATTTCCTCTTTAAATGCAGCCTGATCAAGGTCATGATCACCATCTCCTCCCAATATTCAGATATGCTCAAGCCCCCATATACAATCCACAAACAAATTCCACTTATTAATGTTGAATAATGTATACTTTCTGAATCCAAAAGTCAGGGGGTCTATATACTTTTTGAATCTAAAAGTCAAGGGGTCTGTATACCTTCTAAAGTTTGTGGACACCTCTCTTAATTATTAAGTTCCAGCAGCATCTATTTCGGACAGATGTGTAATATCAGTTATTTTATTTGTATTTCATTTTATTTTCATCAACAACTTTATCCTGGTCAGTTTTGGGTCAGGTTCCACTAGGAATCAATGAAGGCAAAGCAGATATACCCTGGACAGTAATAGACCATGTTTAGAATTGTAATTTGGTTGTTTTACACAGGAGCTCATTTATTAGGGTATGTTTTCATTATTTTCTCCAACATCACATTCACTGAATATCCCAATTATAAATCCTGACTGAGATTTTACTCTTAATGGTGAAAGAATAATTTTTATTCATAATTAATTTTCCACGTGAACGATCAGCTCTTCTCATATCTTTGTGTGCTCAGATCTTGATTTTAATTTGACTTTTTTTAAATCAGTGCTTTCAGATGCACACTTCTGGTTGTGCTGGTTGTAATTAGGTGTGCTAACAGATTGAAAGCCACGGTCCAGTTGGGTTAAGTGATTAATTCCCCCAGATTGAGCTTTTGTCTTGTAATTAAAATGCCGTCCACAGGGATTCCTCAAGGTTGTATTGAACTTCACATCAGTGCAGCTTTTTCCCTCTGACGGGCTTTGAGTCTTTCCAGCAGCATTTTTTACACTTTCATTTAACATTAGATACAATTTAACCCATCATCTTTTTTTTATATTTTGTTTTTAATATTTTATTTATGCATTTTTTCCCCTTTTTCTCCCTTTTTTTTTAGCGCGTCCAATTGCCAGATTATGTCATGCTTTCTCTCCACCAATGCTGATCCCTGCTCTGATTGAGGAGAACGAAGCTAACCCACGTCCCCTCCGACACGTGGGCAGCATGCCGTATGCATCTCATCACCTACACTTACGAGTGCAGTGCAGCTCAGCACTGTGTACGGAGAGACACACCCTGAGAGCACTCTTTTCTCATCTCTGTGCAGACGCCACCAATCAGCCAACAGAATCATAATTGCATTAGTTATGAGAGAGAGACCACATCCGGCTTAATCCCACCTATATCTGAACAACAGGCCAATCGTTGTTCATGTGGCTGCTCAGCCTAGCCTGCAGGCAGAGCCGAGACTCGATACGATGTATTTGAGATCCCAGCTCTGGTTCCAGCGTGTGTTTTTACCGCTGCGCCGCCTAACCGGCCCAATTTTATACATCTTCTAAGGCTTGGATATGCTTTATTGTGTCAGTGTGAAATATTATTGTTATATGTGTCGCAAAAAGAAATTTACAGCCGGGGTTCTTTTTGTTAACTGTAACAAGCTCCACTCATACCAGCACAACACACACTAACACACCACCACCATGTCAGTGTCACTGCAGTGCTGAGAATGATCCACCACCCAAATACTACCTACTCTATGGTGGTCCTGTGGGGGTCCTGACCATTGAAGAACAGCATGAAGGGGGGCTAACAAAGCATGTACAGTGTATCACAAAAGTGAGTACACCCCTCACATTTCTGCAGATATTTAAGTATATCTTTTCATGGGACAACACTGACAAAATGACACTGACACAATGAAAAGTAGTCTGTGTGCAGCTTATATAACAGTGTAAATTTATTCTTCCTTCAAAATAACTAAATATACAGCCATTAATGTCTAAACCACCGGCAACAAAAGTGAGTACACCCCTTAGTGAAAGTTCCTGAAGTGTCAATATTTTGTGTGGCCACCATTATTTCCCAGAACTGCCTTAACTCTCCTGGGCATGGAGTTTACCAGAGCTTCACAGGTTGCCACTGGAATGCTTTTCCACTCCTCCATGACGACATCACGGAGCTGGCGGATATTCGAGACTTTGCGCTCCTCCACCTTCCGCTTGAGGATGCCCCAAAGATGTTCTATTGGGTTTAGGTCTGGAGACATGCTTGGCCAGTCCATCACCTTTACCCTCAGCCTCTTCAATAAAGCAGTGGTCGTCTTAGAGGTGTGTTTGGGGTCATTATCATGCTGGAACACTGCCCTGCGACCCAGTTTCCGGAGGGAGGGGATCATGCTCTGCTTCAGTATTTCACAGTACATATTGGAGTTCATGTGTCCCTCAATGAAATGTAACTCCCCAACACCTGCTGCACTCATGCAGCCCCAGACCATGGCATTCCCACCACCATGTTTGACTGTAGGCATGACACACTTATCTTTGTACTCCTCACCTGATTGCCGCCACACATGCTTGAGACCATCTGAACCAAACAAATTAATCTTGGTCTCATCAGACCATAGGACATGGTTCCAATAATCCATGTCCTTCGTTGACATGTCTTCAGCAAACAGTTTTTTGTGTAGAGACTTCAGAAGAGGCTTCCTTCTGGGGTGACAGCCATGCAGACCAATTTGATGTAGTGTGCGGCGTATGGCCTGAGCACTGACAGGCTGACCCCCCACCTTTTCAATCTCTGCAGCAATGCTGACAGCACTCCTGCGCCTATCTTTCAAAGACAGCAGTTGGATGTGACGCTGAGCACGTGCACTCAGCTTCTTTGGACGACCAACGCGAGTTCTGTTCTGAGTGGACCCTGCTCTTTTAAAACGCTGGATGATCTTGGCCACTGTGCTGCAGCTCAGTTTCAGGGTGTTGGCAATGTTCTTGTAGCCTTGGCCATCTTCATGTAGCGCAACAATTCGTCTTTTAAGATCCTCAGAGAGTTCTTTGCCATGAGGTGCCATGTTGGAACTTTCAGTGACCAGTATGAGAGAGTGTGAGAGCTGTACTACTAAATTGAACACACCTGCTCCCTATGCACACCTGAGACCTAGTAACACTAACAAATCACATGACCTTTTGGAGGGAAAATGACAAGCAGTGCTCAATTTGGACATTTAGGGGTGTAGTCTCTTAGGGGTGTACTCACTTTTGTTGCCGGTGGTTTAGACATTAATGGCTGTATATTGAGTTATTTTGAAGGAAGAATAAATTTACACTGTTATATAAGCTGCACACAGACTACTTTTCATTGTGTCAAAGTGTCATTTTGTCAGTGTTGTCCCATGAAAAGATATACTTAAATATCTGCAGAAATGTGAGGGGTGTACTCACTTTTGTGATACACTGTAGAGAAACAGATGGACTACAGTCAGTAATTGTAGAACTACAAAGTGCTTCTATATGGTAAGTGGAGCTGATAAAATTTTGGGTCAAGTATTTGACTCTTTATGGCAGCATCTTGCCAATGGCAAAATGACAGCTAGACTGGCACCTCAGAAGGTGGTGTCTGGTGTTGGATTTTTGACCCCATTGGGGACACTTCTTCTTTAGCTTTTGTCATAGTGTTTACTGTGTTGTGTCAGTTGTGAAACAGTTGATGACATCCAGGGGTTGACTGACATTTCCACACACTAGCAGAAGTTGCTCATTCTCCTCTTTGCTCCATATGTCATTTTAAAGTAAGTTCTGATTCTCAAAACCAAGCGAGGGAAGTGATTAGAATTTTTAGCTCTCGTCCTTTGCAGTGCAGGTGGTGAGAGTTGGCACAATATTGGAAATAAAAATAACTAACTTATGATCATTGCCGCTCAGGTGGCGCAGCGGTAAAGTACGCTAGTGCACCAGAGTTGGGGTTCTGAACGCATCACATCGAATCTCGACTCTACCTTTACGACTGGGTTGGGCGGCAGCATGAACAACGATTGACTGTTGTTCAGGGTTAGAGGGTAGAGAGTCGGATCATAGGTCCTCATAACTGGTGCAACTGCGGCCCCTGCTGGCTGACTGATGGCGCCTGCACAGGGCTGAGGAATAATGCTGATGGGGGTGTGACCCTCCGTACACAGCGTCCATTAGTGTATGAACTCGACTCATGCAGGTGAAAAATGCAGTCTGTACTGATTGCGTACCGGAGGGGGCGCAAGTCAGTTGAGAGGTGTCCTCAGTCAGCCGGTCAGTCGGTGAAGGGTCGAACCAGTGTAGAGGACGCAATCAGGGTAATTGGACATGACTAGACTGGGGGTTAAAAATTGAGGGGAAACAAAGTGGGGAAAAATAGATAATAATAAAAAAAAAAAAAATTGTGATCATCATGATCTTTGTTCTGCTGTAGGTCGAATGTACTAGCCTATCCAGTAATATACACAGATTAGGCATAACATTATGACCACCGTCCTAAAATTGTGTTAGCCCCCCTTTTGCTGCCCCATACGCAATAAACTGTGATGCACTGTGTATTCTGACACCCTTATATCAGAACCAGCATTAACTTCTTCAGCAATTTGAGCTACAGTAGCTCGTCTGTTGGATCGGACCACACGGGCCAGCCTTCACTCCCCACGTGCATCAATGAGCCTTGGCCGCCCATGACCCTGTCGCCACTATTTCTTTCTTGGACCACTTTTGATAGATACTGACCACTGCAGACCGGGAACACCCCACAAGAGCTGCAGTTTTGGAGATGCTCTGACCCAGTCGTCTAGCCAAAATTTGGCCCTCGTGAAACTCGCTCAAATACTTACGCTTGCATATTTTTCCTGCTTCTAACACATCAACTTTGAGAATAAAATGTTCACTTGCTACCTAATATATCCCACCCACTAAGAGGTGCAGTGATGAAGAGATAATCAGTGTTATTCACTTCACCTGTCAGTGGTCATAATGTTATGCCTAGTCTGTGTATTATGCTCTGTAGTGTCAAAGGCTACACTAAGATCTAAAAAAAACATGAAAAGAGATGCATCCATTATCAGAGGGCATTGATAAATCATTAACTACCTTAATGAAGTTTCAGAACTATGGTTTGGTCTAAAGCCGGGTGGAATTGGATGTTTTACAAATATTATCTCTGTGCATAAGAGCATAATTGGTTTCTTCTAAAATCTTTGAGACAAGGTTTGATACTGGCTAATTATTGGACAGCACAGATGGATCAAGATCAGGTTTCTTTGGTCTGGGAACAATGGCTCTCCTGATAGGTCTGTCAGAATGTTTTGTGTTCACAAAAAAATCTTTTATATTAGAATAACTGTGAAAATGCAAACTTGTGATGTTGATTTGTGATTACATCTTCTAGGTGAGCCCAGAATTGATCCTTGGTAGCATTTAAGTATTTGGGCCAAGTTTAAACATTCTTCCGTACGCTGGTACATAGCGCTCAGGCTCATGAAGCAATGTTTTGATGGAGTCGGTTGTCATGAACAATTGAACTTCTGTGCCAAGAGAGCCTTAAACCTTAAAGCTAAAAAAAATCAATACCTCTGAGTGGCTCTGTTTTCCCACCAGCACAA
The DNA here is from genome assembly GCF_030014385.1 of Trichomycterus rosablanca. Taxonomy (NCBI): domain Eukaryota; kingdom Metazoa; phylum Chordata; class Actinopteri; order Siluriformes; family Trichomycteridae; genus Trichomycterus; species Trichomycterus rosablanca. Next base: position 7,041,439 of record NC_085993.1, on the reverse strand, counting down.
GAAAGGAACTTTTTAAAGAACAGTTGACTTGCTGCTCTTAGTAGTTTCCTCAGCTGAGGTCAGATGAAAGAAGAACAATTATCAGATCTCGTCCAGTCCCGATCTAATGATAGTATTGCAAATTGCTTCTACTATATGCACAATACACCGATCAGGCATAACATTATGACCACTGACAGGTGAAGTGAATAACACCTATTATCTCTTCATCATGACACCTGTTAGTGGGTGGGATATATTAGGTAGCAAGTGAACATTTTATTCTCAAAGTTGATGTTAGAAGCAGGAAGAATGGGCGAGTGTAAGGATTTGAGCGAGTTTGACAAGGGCCAAATTGTGATGACTAGACGACTGGGTCAGAGCATCTCCAAAACTGCAACTCTTGTGGGGTGTTCCCGGTCTGCTGTGGTCCAAGGAAGGAACAATGGTAAACCGGCGACAGGGTCATGGACGGCCAAGGCTCATTGATGCACCAGGAGAGCGAAGGCTGGCCCGTGTGGTCCGATCCAACAGACGAGCTACTGTAGCTCAAATTGCTGAAGAAGTTAATGCTGGTTCTGATAGAAAGGTGTCAGAATACACAGTGCATCACAGTTGCAGGGCTGTTTTGGCAGCAAAAGGGGGACCAACACAATATTGCTTAGGTGGTTATAATGTTATGCTTGATTGGTGTATTTCCATCTTTCTCAGGCACGATACAAACTAAAATAAACTACTTTGCTTAAAGTGATGGGTGTAACTCTTTTCTTTCTGAGTTCTGCTGAAAGCTTTTTACCATCAGCAGAAACCTGCCATTAGGATGCATTGCTAAGAGTGGTGGCTCGAGCTTTATTTATACCCACTTTCAAGACATTACCTTCTAGTTATGACAAGACATTTACTCTTCTAAAGTGCTGTGTTACTGAAATGCCCCATGTTGTGCAAGAAATGACAGGATAGCAAGTAGACAGACCGACAGACATTAGAGAAGTCTGGGCTTCAGGTCTGATGGGCTTGGCAGCACTGTTACTTTGCCAGCATTATTATAGCATGAATGGTTGTGGTGTTCACCCTGAATGTCCAATGTTGTCACTTAAGTGAAGGGGGAATAGTATTTGTGTCAGTCAATCCCAGTAAAAATGCAGTGGTCAGCTGAATTAGAACCAGTAAGTGATGTTGTGTGCAGAACACATGGTCCTGTATCTGTCAGTCCCAGTAAAAAAAAGGTGTGACCTCCAGTACTTTATATATAGCCTTTGAATTTGTGATTCCCAGTTAAGGGGTTGTGGTGAATTTGCGCAGTGGTTATAGACGAAGGCTTTTTCAACCATGACAGTCCCAGTAAGGCAATGGCAATGCCTAATGTGCCAGACCCTGTAAAGAATCCATGGCTTATTGGGCCAACCCCAGTAATTAAGGCATAACGAAGGCTTGGCAGTCAAAGTGAAAACCATGTGCAGCATCAGTTTGACCATTTTCAATAACTAGTTCTTGTAGACATTAGCATTCTATTGATTATTATTAAGGGGGAGTTGTGTCTCTACTTGTCAGGTACAGAGACTACATTTTGGCTGTCAGTCAGTGTAGGGACACTGGAGCCTTTGTGTTTGTCAGTCCAAGTAAGAATGCTGCCTAGGGAAAAAAATGGTCTCTGTCCGTCCAATTAAACAAGATGTGGTTTCTGTACCAGTCAGTCTAAGTGAACAAGCAGGGGTTCAAGTAAATAGATTGTGGTTCTGCTTAACGTCAGTCTAGCTGAAAGTGATGTGGCCCTTGTGTCTCAGTCCAAGTAAACAAGCTATGACCTTTGTACCTGTCAGTCCAAGTGAACTTTGTGGTACCGATAACATGTCCTGTGATTGATGGGTACTGAGGCTAAGCATTGTTCACTTGAACTGAGAGGCACAAATATAGAAGGTGTGGTCTTTGTACCTTTCACTCCAGGTAGCTTTTGTGCTTGTTACTTTATGTGAACAAGGTTTGGCCTCTGTACCCGTCAGTCCAAGTGAGAATTGTTTACACTGCAGACTCTTAGCAGACACAACCTGGAAGTGAGTAGATCAGATGCTTGTGTAGGTTGTTTGTTCTCTTTTCCTTATTATATTTTGTACGAATCAGTTGCTGCCCAAATCCAGGCTGAATTTTACACATTTTTATAAGGCTTTATAGGTTCTGTGAGTGTGATTTTACTGAATGAGGACTTTTTGAGGGTAGTAAAAATCTAGGACATGGCCTAGGGTGCACTGTATCTAGCCTGGGTTTGTTTTTCTTCTACCCTACTGCCTCATTGCTGTAATTTCATTAGCTGCTGTGATTTTCTTTTAGCAGCTGCAAGCGTTACACTCTCTAATTGGCAACAAGCATTAGTAAGGGCTCATCTAATCTTGTGACTGAACAGAGTAGATGTTGTCAGGGCTGCTAGAGCCAAGCAACACAAGAGATTTTTTAAAAGAAAACCTTGGCTTAGCTTTAATTGGGACTAATGATTTACTGGAGCTGAAGAAGTTGGGTGAAGTGTGAGGTCAGGCCTCTCTATAACCCTATTGCGCAATGGTTGGGGGTGAAGGACGAAAGCTTTCTTTGCCAAATTGCTCCGGCTGCTGCTTATTTACCGTTTATCATCTGAATACTAAGAGAGCGTCGAAAATTAAAAAAGGGTTCCAGTTCACTTACAGGGGTGAAATTGTGCTCCCTTAAAATAAAATAAATGAATAAACAACCACCTAACGTTCAGTCACCCGTGGGAGAAAAGAGTTTGGCGCTGGTTCACATGAATAAAAACCCTTGTAATTAGGAGTTTTTCTTCAAAAGTGGATTTTTGTCCTGAGGCTTCACAGCGAGGTAACGCTCTCTCTGTTCTCTTCACTTTCTTCTTCCATAGCTGAGTGAAATGATGAAATGAGGATGAAACCTCAGTAATATTTTTTGTTTTAACCCTTGTGCTGTGTTTTAAGTCCATCATCTGTGGAGTTTGTGTTTATGCTCAGCTGGAAGTCGTAAGGTCAGGTTTGACATTGTACTCAACATTTTTTGTTAAATACACACACCCACCACAAAATCTATTATACACATGCTTATCTTTAAATGTTGTGCTTATGAATATGAAGAAAAATGTTTGCATTAATAAGCAATAACTAAGAGATGCCAAACTACATTGATGAAATAACATGTATTCAGTACATACAGAAACAAAGTGTATAATATCTTATACTTTTAATTTTTAAGAGGTCTGGTAGGGCGAATTTGGCTCTTGTCTTTGCTTGTTTTCCAACATTAAGACAACATGATGCAGACAATGCACTTCTAGTCTCAAAGCCAAAAGAGTAATTGCTGTTTAAAACCAAGACTCATCTTATAACGCCTACAAGCTTAATTCAGGGCAGCACTGTGGCTAAGTGGGTAGCACTGTCGCCTCACAGCAAGAAGGTACTGGGTTTGATCCCAAAATGGGTCTGGGTCCTTTCTGTGTGGAGTTTGCATGTTCTTCCCATGTCTGCGGGGGTTTACTCCGGATGCTCCGGTTTCCTCCCACAGTCCAAAGACATGCAATGAGGTGAATTGGAGATACAAAATTGTCCATGACTGTGTTTGATATAACCTTGAGAACTGCTGAATCTTGTGTAATGAGTAACTACCGTTCCTGTCATGAATGTAACCAAAGTGTAAAACATGACGTTAAAATCCTAATAAACAAACAAACAAGCTTAATTCTGTAATAACTGCCCAAAAACACGTGGTACAAATTATTCTTTACAAATGTTAATAACTCATTCTGTACTTGATACAGTCTGTACTTGATACATTTCTCGATGTGATTTAGTAGCTTGTCACCTTGTATTGACAGAACCTTAATGTAATTAACTGCATGTGGATGGTTTTTAGTAGTAGTGCTTCTAAGAGTATGGTTAATAGAATAGGACTATATTAATAAATTAATAAGAAAAAGTTGGATTGCTTGTTGCTATGCAATGATACAACAATCAAGCTACATTCCTGGTTTGTGAAATTGTTCACATGAAATACATTCATCCATTCATTGGTGGTAAAACATGAATATGAACTATGAATGAATACATTTTTTTTCATGTTTTACCACTGCTTTATCCTGGTCAAGTTTGCAGGGGGTGCTGCACCCAGGTGGCGCAGTAGGATTTTCTGCTAGCACACCAGCGCTGAGATTCTGAACTCCTCTGTTCAAAACTCGCCATTGCCACCGGTTGGCTGGGCACCATCTGGCGGGCATAATTGGCAGTGCCAATTACTAATTGGCCACCGTATCTGCAGGGTGGGGACCGGACTATGTGTGGGTGGGAACTTCATACACTGTTTAAGGACCCTGATTGGCAGAAGAGAATCCTGTGCAGAATGCAGGGGTGAGAAGAGGACGGCTGTGCACGTGTCGGAACAGGCGTGTACAGCGACGTGCTCTCCTCGGATGCAATCTGGTATCTCTCAGCAGCAGAAGACAAATTGCGTGCGCTAAATCGGGAGGAAAATGGGGAGAAAATGCTAAAAAAAAGAATTTGCAGGGGGTCTGGTTTCCCAGGAATTACTAGATGAATTCAGTAACACACCAGAGAGAGAATGCCAGTCCACTTCAGTGTCCTGGCCTGTCATGTATCCATGTACTTTTTAAAGGGTGTAGCCAAGGGTGGGGCCCATTTAAGAAGGTGTACGTATATTTTGGACCCAGTGCACTGTCAGAATAAAGTCATTAATTAAATTGATTTTATGAATTTGGCAAATTTTGCATTCCCACCCTGGACACAATGCGCGCTAGTTGTTATTCCCTACAGTATTAATGGTATATTTTTGACAAACAGTTCCAGATTAGGGACCCGCAGTGAAACTAGCAAAAGCACTCTGTGCAGCCTGTTGTACGACTGTCCTGTCAGAATGTATTTCCTCTACGCCCTGGTCATGCTGTCGGTTCCAGAGAGCTGCTCAGCACGGTCACGACTTTGCCCTTCATTCTGCTCCTCTCATCCCTCTGTCACCTGTCTTGTTTGTCTCTGTAAATCACACACCGAGGACGTGAATTGTCCTGAAAGAGCGTCCCACACCGTTAAGCTCGTCATCGGCGATGTTTATCATCAGCGCTTATGAGAGTCCGGGGTCCGCGAGTGCCCAAACACAATGAATCAGACCTCTGAGCTGAACGGATTTCTGCTTTATGAGCATGATAAAAAACGATATGCCACTTTTCAATCACGCATTAATAGGTAATAAAAGACCACGTTAAATTGCTCTATCAAACTTTATAGGAGTGACACTCGGAATGGGATCATGAACGGGTGAGTTAGGGGCACAGTGAAGAAAGCCATTTTCGGCAAATGATCTAACACTATAAAACGACTGTGTTCTAGCCAAAGCTGGGTTATGTTAGCAGAATGGAAATAAATGAATCAAGGTTTATTTTATATCGTTCCTTTTAATAAAGGATCGACTGGTGATTTTCTGATTCTATGTTTTATATTGTAATTCCTTTCCGTTGTTGATTGTGTTTCATTGTGGAGGTTACCATGGGCTTGCTTATTATGGATTTTTAGACCTGTGCTCATTGTAAGGAAAATGTTCATTGTAAAAAGTTTGACATGATTTGCCAGGGTTAATTTCAAGCATTAAAATGGGAAAGTCCCCATAAAGAATATTACCTGTACTAAAAAAGTGAAGCTTGTGCCAGAAAACCAACCAATTTAAAATTCTATGGTGGAATCTACAGAGACACAAAATGAAAGTACCACACACTTACTTAAAATGACATTTTAATAATTTTTTAGGCCGTTCAGGTGGCGCAGCAGTAAAACACACTAGCACACCAGAGCTGGGATTTCGAATACATCGTATCGAATCTCAGCTCTGCCATCCGGCTGTTGTTCCTTCAGGGTGAAGAGCCGGATAGGGACCTCATAACTGATGCAATTACGACCTCTGCTGGCTGATTGATGGCGTCTTTACAGAGTGGAGGAATAATGCTGATCAGGGTGTGGCTGTCCGTACACAAGGCTGATGGCATGTGAACTCGTTCGAGTGAAAAAAATGCAGTGTCGGAGGGGGCGTGTGATGATCTCGCTCTCCTCAATCAGCAGTGGAGATCAGCATCAGTAGAGAGGAAGCGTAATGCGATCGGGTAATTGTATACAACTAGATTGGAAGGAAAATTGGGGGAAACATGCAAAAAAAAAAAAAAAATCCAATCCAGGTCCAACTTGGGCGGCATGGTGGCTTGGTGGGTAGCACGGTCACCTCACAGCAAGAAGGTCCTGGGTTCATTTTCCAAGTGGTCCTTTCATTGTGGAGTTTGCATGTTCTTCCCGTGTCTGCATGGGTTTCCTCTGGGTGCTCCGGTTTCCTCCCACAGTACAAAGACGTGCAAGTGAGGTGAATTGAAGATACAAAATTGTCCATGACTGTGTTTGACATTAAATTTGGGAACTGATGAACCTTGTGTAACCAGTAACTACCGTTCCTGTCATGAATATAACCAAAGTGTGTTAAACATGATGTTAAAATCATAATAAATAAATAAATAGTCCAATCCAAATGTATTTGTTTAGATAAATGAAACATAGTTGTGTAATGAAATCTCTAAATTTAAAACCTATTGCTAACCCTACCTATTGTGGAGCTGTTCATCAGGTCTAGCACCTGCTTCCAGGATAAAAAAGGTTGCCTCAATTATAGCTGTGCCATCTTTTCCAACCCGGTGTCTGATGCAGATAAAGGGAAAATGGGGCGACATTGGCCTCAATTCCTAGATAAATGTGTTCCTGAGTTTTACATTTACATTTTCGGCATTAATCAGATGCCTTTATGCACAGCGACTTGCATTACAGTTACAGTATACAGTCTGAGCAATTGAGGGTTAAGGGCCTTGCTCAAGGGCCCAACAGTGACAACCTGGCAGTGGTGGAGCTTGAACCAGCGACCTTTTAGAGGGAAGTAAATCTGATCGCAATGCACTGAACAGATACACTAAAGTGGCTACATCAAATGTTCTGTGCTCTTAACCAGGAACACCTGTACCTTACCTCCGTGAAGCTGGCCCCCCATGTGGTCAAAAATGGAATATAAATATTATGATTCGTTTGTGCTGCGTTTGTGCTGGTTTGTGCCGTAGGAATCATCGTTTGTGCTGGCACCGTTTTAGAGAAATTAAGCATTATATTTTATTACCTGTGACGTCACTCAGCCCCCCATCAGAGCCCAAATTGCACCAAAACCACCTCATTCGTTTGTGCTTCGTTTGTGCTGCTAAAAGAAATATTTGTGCTGTTTTAATTCTCAAGTTATAAAGCTATAAATATTACACCCGTGACGTCACCAGCCCCCCATTAACGTTCAAATTGCACCAGAACCATCTCATTCGTTTGTGCTTCGTTTGTGCTGGTTTGTGCTGCTAAAAGAAACATTTGTGCTGGTTTAATTCTCAAGTTATAGGCTAAATAATATGTAAAGTGATGACACTTAGCAGCAATAATTTTAATGTCAAATTTTCTGTGATAAACCTATTTTCTCTATGTGACTTCTTTATGAGGGGAATCTTTATTTTAAGCCCGGTTTCCATGTGTTTCCAGTCCGAGATGCAGAAAAGGGGTGGGGACCTGTTGTGACTGTAAGCAGTCATTTTCAGACAGCAGTTCTTCCCAACCCCCAAAATTTCTTTTCCAGGTAAAAACATGAATAAAGTAACAGTAACATAACCTATTTTCAAGATTTTACACTTTTTCACTTAATGAAAAGTCTCTAGTAGACTCAACATCAGTGATAAAATACTGAGGCAGAGTTGGATTGTTTGTTGTATGAATACAGAAAGTATTTTATGAAAAATGCAATGTATGATTTGTCATGCAGTTTAATGGGGATCAGCAAATTGTTTGCTAGACTGTGGGAAATTTATCAAGTTTTCATGGTCATTGCTTGGGGCAATGGATTCCCATATGTGTATCACTGTAATGACACTGGAAAGAAGTAATATCCTCAGATCATTAACATTGTTAGCAAAAATTTACTGCAGCATCCACTTACAAAACACAAAAATATATAACCCTCGCCATATAACGTCATATTAGTCATTCAGGTTATACTTATTTATCCATCTGTCTCCCTGTGCAACTTGCTGTCAGTTCTGTTAGGTCTTCACACATCTTCATACTTTACACATTTATACTTTCCACCATGCTGCCCTGCATATTTATTGTATTAAGATGCACTGTCTTTTCTAATTACACTGCACTCATTAATTTTGTACTTTACTTTGTACCCTTTCACTAGATAGCATGCTGCACCAAAACCCTGGCAGAATGTCATTCTGCTCCACTATACACCACATTACCACGTTATTATGAATACCTACATTTTAATTATGCTCACTGGCCAGTAAATTGGGCTTCAACAATCCAAGGCATGATAAAACATTATTTTTATGCAACCTTTATTAAAAAAAAAAAAAAAAAAATCACATATGAGAAAGAACATTGTCCCAGCAACAAAATGTTGATTGTCACGTTTGAGGGTCTGAGCATACTTTTCTTTTGTCCTCTCCTCAGGCGACTGTTGACAAAACAGGAAAGTGTTTTTATAACACAAACACATAATTCTCATTTCAAGGTAATTCATTGCTTCTAATAAAACCCTGTGATAGTCCTGCGAGAATTTAAATCATATTAATGACATTTAAAACAAGACTGGACAGTTCTGTGAAAAATATAAAACAAACATATGCTGTACATATATATTAATAGACACGTGGAACAAAAAAAAAACTGAAAATGATTGCATCAAAAATAACTGATGTTCTTTTACATAGATGCCGAAGCTGCCAGTTTGTAACAAGGATGATGTCATAAAACTCATCCAAGCTGCTAGGGATACAATTGTCAGAGCACAGTGTATTGCCCACCCCTCTGAAAAGGTGTGGACAGAACTTAGTGAACAGCTTGGTGGAAAAATGACCTAATGTCCTAAAAGCTTGTACACGTTGGTCAAGATGGATCGACACAACATTTGGCAAAGCCTAGGTATAGGTATTCAGGTAAATGAGGACAGTGACAGCTCTGATTCTGATAAACATTCCACACAAAAGACAAATAACATCAACTTTGAACTTACCATCCCCTTTCAAGAGTGGACTGACATCTGGCAAGAAGAAGCAGTCTACAAGAACAGAGCTGCACAGTCAAATGAAAGAATTTACACCATCTTGAAACGTGGCACATGGTCTAATGTCCTAAATGAAAAGATCTGGAACATGACCAAATTAGCCTGCACACTTAGTTTTAAAAGAGCAAAAGTGTACCCAGAGTACATCTAAGTGCATTGACATTGCTGGCCACTGTACTGAATGCAATGCAAAATTGTGCATTTCCAGTGATAGTCTACCAGAGGTGAGCACACCAGCAGTGCTAAAATGCAGTATTGATAACATTGATGAAAGTCTTCATACTGGAAAGGCAAAATGCATGCTATCTGGAGAGAAAAGACTGCAGGTCTCTAAAGAACTCTGGGAGGGTAAAAAACTGCCACATGTGTGGCGAGCCGCAGAGGCTTACAAAATAATGGCACTCGGTCACCCAGAGCCTAGCCACCTACCAAGCCTGAATACATTAAGAAAAGCAAAACAAGAGAGAGGGGATAAGGAGGTAGGACACAAAGACCCTATCCTTTCCCTTCATCTGATAAAATACAGGGGCAGTATTCATGACATCAGCCTTGACAAATTTTTTTGCCATTATTGGACCCCCTCTCAACTACTAGTCTACAAAACATTAGTAAAGACTCAAGGTTCAAGTGTAAGTTTTGATGCTACAGGTACAGTAGTCAAAAGGCTCACTAGACCAACAGAAACATCAGGACATATATTTTTGTATCAAGGAGTTCTGTCCTCACATGGAGATACTTCTGTTCATATCCCAGTGGTGCAAATGCTGTCTGAGCGGCATGACATTAACGCCATATCAAACTGGCTCTCCGAATGGCTAAGAGCAGGAGCATCTGTACCAAAAGAAGTTGTTTCTGATTTCTCCCTTGCATTGCTGGGTGGTCTTGTTAAGGCCTTTACTCCTTACTCTGATTTGAAGACCTATATAAATGAGTGTTTTGGTGTACTAAACAGCTGGAAGTCAACAAAACTGCCTCCTTGCTTCATCAGAGTAGATGTTGCACACTGCATAAAGATGATTAGTCAATGGGAATGTCTCCATAAGAAAGCAAGGCGGGTTAAAGATTTTTATCTAAGAGCCATGGCACAGCTTCTTCAGTCTGTGACAATCCAGGATGCAAGGCAGCTCATACACTCTATTGCAATTGTTGCACTGAGTGAATCTGAGGGTAATGACAAAAAGGGCATGCCTGTCATCTCAGAGATATGCAAAACAAATCTGAAAAAAAGAATTGCTGATGGATATGATCCATTCACATGCACTGATGACAGTCTGGACACAGTGAAGACTCAGGAGCCTGTGACAGAATGTACCACTGATGTTAAGAAGTGGGTGATTGACATCTGCGAGGAAAGCAAGATTCTGGCTGTTCACGACGGTGATCGGGATAATTTACATTTTCTTCCAGAATTTATTCCCCATCTAATAAGACTAGGTTCTTATCTACCTCTCTGGACAGGTGTAATGGTTCCACTTTTCAAAAGTGACAGCATCACAGCAAGCTCTGCCCATGCTGAAGCTGAATTCAAAAATTTGAAGTATGGCCTCTTCAAACATGAAAGTTTGCCAATTCGAGTAGACCGCTTCATCACTCGACACCTTGGGTTCATTGAAGGGACCATGAGACTTTCTTCAGCAGCCACATCTGCAAATAATGAGAAAACAATATCAAAGTCAAATGAATGTGGACATCCTGCAAACATGAAAGATCAGTTGATTCAGGAGAACAAACAAATACAGCAGTCTACAGAAGACTTAATGGAACAGGAGTCTCCGATTGAAAATTGGAGAGGCCTTGGTCTGCCATTGAAAAAGAGAAAATCATCATACCTTGTACACTGTCCAGAGTGGCTACATGTTTATTTATCTCTTAAAAAACAAAGAACCCAAATTGGTGTTTAAAAAAATGGCAATTACTCTGCAAAACAGCCCATTAAAGTAGACAAAACACTTGTGAGCGTGATCAACACCTGTGCCTTTGACTCCTTTTGCCAGTGTCTCTGCTGTGCCTTCTGTGACAGTGAAAATTTTAGCTCCTATGTAACTGAACAGCAAGACAATGTTGAAATGTTCAATTTGGTTAAGACCACAACCATAAGAGGAGTACAACAGGGTGTGTACAAACAGAGGGCAAAATTGTTGCTAGACATATTTGACTCTGTTCAACTTAAGTCAGGTGTGGAGCAAGTAAATGCAGAATGCAACATTGCTCACATTATCACCTCAACAATGAAGCATACGCCAAGTGTCACAAGCAAAAGTCAGTGCTCCTCTCCATACTGCAGCCGTAGTTTGGTACGCTCAAGAGAAATTCCTCTGATTCCAGTCAATGTCGATATTTTAAATACAGAAGGAATGAGAGGGCTTCAGGCTGCACTTGAAGCAGGTCTGAGGTTGCAGCCATCAAAATGTCTTCAGCCACTGAAGTCTCCTGAAAAGTGTCCAGACAGTTTAAAAACAGAACACCCATCAGCACTGAAATTTATGTGCACTGGTTTGGTCACGCACAGTTATGCAAGTGGTCCAGCACTGTACATTGAAACAGCAGCAGAATGCAGTTTCCCACTGAGTGAATTCCCCATCAACATTAGTCTGAGCAAAGACTCGTTCACACTCAGAGGCATTGTGGCATTTCTCCCAGGGCCAAAAGACACTCTTGGACACTATGTGGCCTACTGCAGGAGGTCATACTTTGTCTGGGAGCGATATGATGACTTTTGTAATCGCGTCATGACAGCCCCTGAAAACACAAAAATTCAACCACATGTTGTATTTTATACAAAGGACTGATAGTCTTTACTTTTATGGCTGGATGCCATGAAAAATGATCAGTCATCAATTGTGAACTAGATTGTTTAACCTACAATGTTTCTATTTTATACATTTTGTATCACATGTTTACGTTCTGTCTTTAACAATTTTGTAATTAATTAATTGTAACTGTTTTTACATTCATACTAAACATAACCCACTTCTTGATATTCTGTGTCTTGCATTTCAATTAGTATTGCATTCATCATTGGTGAGTGACATCTACTGAATACACTACCTGTCAAAAGTTGACACACACCTACTGACGCCACTGGACCAATATTTATAGAATTAAACCAGCACAAATGTTTCTTTTAGCAGCACAAACCAGCACAAACGAATGAGGTGGTTTTGGTGCAATTTGGACGTTAATGGGGGGCTGGTGACGTCACGGGTGTAATGTTTATAGCGTAATAACTTGAGAATTAAACCAGCACAAATATTTCTTTTAGCAGCACAAACCAGCACAAACGAAGCACAAACGAAGCACAAACGAAGCACAAACGAATGAGGTGGTTTTGGTGCAATTTGGGCTCTGATGGGGGGCTGGTGACGTCACGGGTATAATATTTATAGCTTTATAACTTGAAAATTAAAACAGCACAAATATTTCTTTTAGCAGCACAAACCAGCACAAACGAAGCACAAACGAATGAGATGGTTTTGGTGCAATTTGAACGTTAATGGGGGGCTGGTGACGTCACGGGTGTAATATTTATAGCTTTATAACTTGAGAATTAAACCAGCACAAATATTTCTTTTAGCAGCACAAACCAGCACAAACGAAGCACAAACGAATGAGGTGGTTTTGGTGCAATTTGGGCTCTGATGGGGGGCTGAGTGACGTCACAGGTATGTGACGTCAAACTTATTACCATTTCTCCTGTAAACAGCATTGAATCAGCATTCAGTATTGCTGCCACCCTGTTTTTCAGTGGTCAGGACCACCGCAGAGCAGGTATTATTTAGGTGGTGGATGATTCTCAGCACTGCAGTGACACTGACATGGTGGTGGTGTGTTAGTGTGTGTTGTGCTGGTATCAGACACTGTCCACTCTATTAGACACTCCTACCTAGTTGGTCCACCTTGTAGATGTAAAGTCAGAGACGATCGCTCATCTGTTGCTGCTGTTTGAGTTGGTCATCTTCTAGACCTTCATCAGTGGTCACAGGACGCTGCCCACCGGGCGCTGTTGGCTGGATGTTATTAGTTGGTGAATTATTCTTAGTCCAGCAGGGACAGTGAGGTGTTTAAAAACTCCATCAGTGCTGCTGTGTCTTACCCACTCATACCAGCACAACACACACTAACACACCACCACCATGTCAGTGTCACTGCAGTACTGAGATTGATCCACCACCCAAATAATACCTGCTCTGTAGTGGTCCTGGGAGAGTTTTGCCCATTGAAGAACAGCATGAAAGGGTAACAAAGCATGCAGAGAAGCAGATGGACTGCAGTCAGTAATTGTAGAACTACAAAGTGCTTCTATATGGTAAGTGGAGCTGATAAAATGGACAGTGAGTGTAGAAACAAGGAGGTGGTTTTAATGTTATGGCTGATCTGAGTATTTGACTCAGTTTTGTTTAGCACATTCCAATGTAAATTTTTCTGCCCTGAAAGACAACATGATTGTGTGTTATTGTTTGATACAGAATCTGGAGTGTGGTTGTATTATTCTGTTTCCATCTTCAGCAGAGCAAATCCCCTAAGCATTTAGCCTAATTAAATTCCACCAGACTGCGTTTAAAGGCAAAACACACAAACTTCACCGGTAATTAGCCACGTCTCCTCAACATCATCATCAAAGCTTTAATCACCTGGAAATGAGTTTGTGTCTGTGCAGAAGAGCAGGTTGGCCAGCTAATTACGCCTGTACACCCACACACCATTTCTCTTCCCTAACAGCCATTTGTTTAGAGACAGGGACGTTTTTTTTTTTATTTTTTTTTTTTTTTTTTTAGCTCTGATCACTGAATCCTAATCAAGTTACAGGGAAATGAATATGTTAAGAGCGTGCAAATCAATGGACAGGGTAAGAGCAGGATAGTGGGGCAGTTACTCTTTTGGTTAAATAATTGATTTAATAAAATCTGATTTAAGAAATTGAATTAGACAGTGTACATTTAACAACTGTTATATCAGGATCATATGAGTGTGCATTATACGCCCACATGATTTATCAGTCAGACACAAAGCAGTCAGTCTTCTGAAATATATTCAGACATTCTGTGCATAAATGCTGCAACAAAATGTGTTTTCTTTTCCTTTTCCTTTCAATTTAGTCATTTCCAGTTCCCTATTTGTAACATAATTAGGGCCTATTTAAACTTAACAGCAAAGCGACTTGTGTAAACGAAGACAGTTCAAGGAAAGACTCTTGATCAAGGACCCAGCAGTGGCAGGCTGGCCACTAGTCTAATTACTAGTCCAGGACCTTTCTCTGACACCCACTGTTTCAGCCGGCTGTGTCCTAAACCACACTATTCACTATACAGTGTGCTCCAAATAGTAACCCACTGTTAAACATTCTTTAGGCACACCTTATGGTGCATATTATGGTATTTGGGACACAGCAGCTTTTCTCTGCTTTATAAAGGCAAATGCCTTTGTCATGTGTTTGTATGCATTTATACAGTATAGTGAACCCTCAGCATTCTGATTGACAGCCCAGAGCCCTGACCGCTGCGCTGAGCTACCACTGCTCCATAAATGTGGAACCTAAAGCAGCCAGTTTAGAGAAATGTTACATGCGTAAAAAAATGACATGCAGTCTGTTATGTGCGTATTAGGGATGTAACGATGCACCACAAGACTTAAATTTAAAAAAAAAAAAAAAAATGTAAAAAAAAAACAAAAAAATGTAAAAAAAAAAAAAAATTTTTTTTAAAGAGTTTTTTTTAACTCTTTTAAAGAGTTAAAAGTTTACTTTTAACTCTAAGTAAACTCTTCTTTACTTAGAGTTAAAAATCGATTCACATGTGTAACGATTTAAATTGGTTTACATGTTGTGAACGGAACCGACATCTGGGTTGAACACACACACCAGACACAGGCTTAGCCAGATAGCATAAAGTTTATTACAGACTCAGAAAACAGAAATTTGGAAAACATAGGCACTGATTCTGAAAACGGATTCAAAGAAAAAATAAAATTAAACTAAAAACTACACCCCAAGTGAGGCGGCAACAAAACACCATGTGTCGGAGTCCTGGCAATGATTGACGGAAGGAGTCCGCAGCGGCCCAGGAGATGGCCCAGCGTGCAGAGAGAGTGAGCAGAGTCAAACGGGACTTGTTTAAGGGTCCGAGTCCGTCGTGTGGCCTGTTGCAAAAGAGAGTGAGAGAGAAAACGGAGGGTTAGTACGGGATTTTCTCCTGGAGAGTTCTCTCCTTCTTCTCTCTACACTGCCTTTCTATCCTCTTCTCTCGGCGTTGCAGCTGAGCTTTTATTATTTAAGAGAAATAATAAAAGGAAACTGTCATCATTTGTCTTCAATTTAATTTTGTTTAAAAAATCGGGAAAAAATCGTATCGTGAACCCAATATCGTGAATCGCATTGCATTTTATCGTGGGTAGTGTGTATCGTTACATCCCTAGTGCATATACTTATTATTCGTTTATATGCCTATCTTTAGTTTTTTTTTTTCTTTATTAAATCACTATGCTGCAGCTGGTCATTGGGACATAACCCTACATGACTGGTGATTTTAAACATGGTAGAAAATGACTGATCAGAAACTTGATATATCTGTTTGCTTAGTGTTGCATTGTACAAGTTTGGTTATTATGCACTAGTCTAATTGACATTGCATGTTTTCTCTCAGACTATGTGTTCCTCATTTTCTATTAAACGACAGCTACCAGTTCGGGAGGTTGAGGTTAGCATGTGCTTCTTTGCAGACGAGTCACAGACTTTTTATGAGCTGTAGTTTATCCAGTGTAATTAGGCAGATCAAGGGTGTTTGAGAAGGTGCCAGAGGCTGACATTCATGACTTCATTTCAAGTTGACTAGCAAGGCATCAGTTTGGATGAAGGGTGGAGCCAGGTAGCTCCCATTTTAGTACATTTTAGGGGCTTGAACTTGCAACTCATGGAAGTTAAGGTGAATGCCTTTCTGTTGTGCCACTTAAAAGAGAAATAAGGTGCAAACAGTGAGACAAATTGACAAAATTAAGCATTTTGGGTTGCAATAATCAGGAAATAAGGCTGTGAGATACTGGCTCTGTAGACTGATCTACAGAGAAAGCTCCAGTCCTGCTTTGGTGAAGCAACCTGAGCTGTCTGGTTTCACCTCAAAGGATAAACACACTCCCACGCTTCCTCACTCTCTCCTTTCATCCATCTTTCATCCGTCTGTCACTCCCCCGCCAAGGCCGGGTTTCCGTAGCACCCTCACCGCAGGGGAAGCCCACTTAAAGTGAATAAGGGAGTGCGGTGCTTGATGTATGGGGGCTTGTTAGGACCTGATCAATATTTGAAGTGGGTTATTTTATGCATCGTTGCAGAAGACGGATGAGTGTATTACCAGCCTGAGCTCGGAGTAATTGCCGGATTGGGAGGAAAGAGAGGGAGCAAGTGGAAAATAATAGATGATTGGAACGAGCCACCATGGAACTTAGTGGAGCTTGTGGAACTGCATCTTCTCATGTGTTCTTGTTTATTAAAATACTGCACACATGCTGTTCACTCAGATATATATTTTATCCCTGCATTTTCTTTTTCAGATATTTGGATAATTGTTTTGAACAGTATTTGTATTGTATCGTTGTTCCCCATCTTTTCCCCCATCTTTTCCATTTTCAGTTCCTTGTTGCATATTACCTTTCTCTGCTGCTTGCACAATTCCATTCTGGCTGTAGGATGGCCACAGAATAACACGCTCGCAGTCAAAGCTGCCCACTTCATATTCATGGTCCAGGCCAGGCATGCTTATCACCATGTGAATCCTTCTACCACACAAACCAGTCATAGAGTATATTTCTGTGGAGTGCAGAGTCCATCTGATTTTTAAGTATTCAAATATTTTAACCATTTACCTTTATAATCATTTTATGTTAATGATAGGGTGGCTGTTAAGCTTGTTAAGCATAGGCGCCTCTGTATCTGCCAATCAGGGTCCTTACACAGCGTTTGAAGACCCCACCCACATAGTCCGGTCATCCTGCCCTAGCAGAACTGTGTCTGCTGCAGGCACTGCCAAACTATAAACATGTGACCAGTAAATGAAAACTTTTGGAAATGAGGCCATGTCACAGAGGTAAACAGACCCACTGCAATATCATTAAAATAATCTTAGTTTTCTCTCTGCTTTCATTTATTTTTGCACAGTTGTTATGTTTGCTTACATAATTCAAATCTTTAAACTATATTAAATATGAAGTAATGACCAAGCAGTTGTCTTGCAGGCCGCACCAGTGGGTTTGATGTATAGTATTAATGGGATTTAAGTACAAATGTGCACAGGCTGCCGGCAGGTTGGGAACCCCTGCTGTAAGAAGTATTGGTTTTAACTCCCGTTGGTCTTCATGTTCAGTAAATCTGTGCCTGAGCTGAGCAGAAATAAGTGATGGCTGCAGCTTTCACCATTACAGTTCCTAGCATCGGGCAGAATTCACAGAAATGGCTCATACAAAAAAAGCCCTGCTGGTTAAAGAACAATGAAAATAGATAAAATGTGTACTTTCTATTTTCTGGTTGGATGTTTTCCATTAGCTTGCAGTTAAAAGAGACGGCTAAGTGTTTTCCAATATCAGTAAGAATAATTTCTTTTTCCTTTCAGTTTGGTCATTTTAGATTCATTGTTTGTAGAATCTTTGCTTAAGCTGATTTGTTCCTCTAAAACACTATACATCGTTTTTAAACTAATTTTATTAGTCTGTGTATAATAAAATTAATTATATTAAATTAATTATTAAAATTAATTATATTAAAAGTGGGGCAAATGTAGCTCAACAGTTAAAGTACTAGACTGGTAATTAGAAAGTTGCCCGTTCAGGTCTCACCATCACCAAGTTGCCACTGTTGGGCCCCTGGACAAGACCAAGACCAAGACTCTCAATTGCTTGAATTGTTTTTGGTGATAATTGTAAGTCACTTTGAATAAGAATATCTGTCTGCTAAATGCTGCAAATCTAAATATATATAATGGAACTGGTCACACCTTGTGAGTAAATGTCAAGGTGAAGCCCTGCACCTGACAGAATGGAAAAACAACCAGAACAACAGTTCTGTGGCCAAAAAGGCACTTACAAAAAGGCGTTCTCCCATACAGAATTAATTTCATAAATGAAAGACACAAAAACAGCCCACAACTGAGAATCTGCATAGAACAGGGATAGTGCAGAACTAAGAACGGGCTGCGACCACAACCCTGTTTTTGGAATAAAAGATGAGAATCTTTAGAATCAGCCTGGACTGGTAATGCACAAGTGGCACCCAAGAGTGGAACTCGGAGAAATAGCAGGTTTGCCAACAGAGGAGCTGGCAAGTCTGAGAGGAACTGTAACATATAGAAATACTCTCACCTGAAGTGTATCAATGACTACAAGACTCAGATGATTGTCAATTAGGGGAGGATGACCAAAATGTTGCAATATATTTATGCATTTCTGTTGTAACAGTTTGGCTTTCAGCATCCCTGTGTGGTCCATAAAGACACGGTTTGATGAGTTTAAATATGCAGACAAACGATCCACTGTGGTTACCCCTAACGGGAGAAACCAGAAGTTATTATCTGATGTGGCGGAATTCCAATGGCCTGCACAAAGCCCTAACCTCAACATTATTTAACATAGCTAGTATGAACTGAAGACTGAAATATCCAAGAAGCTCATAGACCAATGTCTACATACTTTTGCATATGTTGTTCTTTCAAAGATTATAGAACTTAAAAACTGAGGAACTGCAAAACAGGCAGGAAGCAGTTACAATCAAAAGTATACAACCGCAATTCCAAAAAAGTTGGAACAGTAGAAAAATGATAATAAAAACAGACAGCTGTGATTATTTTTGTGTCTCTTTTGATGTGCACTTATTTGTTTATTTTTATTTTTTTGGTATATAACACACATTATAAATTTAATCGCTTTGCTGGGATAAAGATGTTTACATTCACCATGCTTTACTATGTTCTCCTTTCCTTTTTTTTCTTTTTTTTTTTTCTATTTTATTTCTGCATTTTCTCCCATTTTCTTCCAATTTAGTGTAGTCAATTTGTCTTCCGCTGCTGGGGGATCCCCGATTGCAGTCGAGGTGTGTATATTGCTGCTCACGCCTTCTCCGACCCGTGTGCAGCCCTTAGCGGAATGCTTTTTCACCCAAGCATTCTGCACAGGCGCCTCTCTATCTGCTAATCAGGGTCCTTACACAGAGTTTGAAGACCCCCACCCACATAGTCCGGTCATACCTCCCCGCAGGCACTGCCAATTATGCTCGCTAGATGGCGGCCAGCCGACCGATGGCAACGCCAGTTTCAAACGAGGAGTTCAGAATCTTGGCGCTGGTGTGCTAGTGGAATAACTCACTGCACCACCTGGGTACCCCACCTTTTCTTTTTTAATTCTGTTTAAATATTCCATTTCTAATTGTAACTCTTTCATTGCTCGCACCTCGCCCACCTTAAGCGAGAAACGCCTCAGACTATCACACCTCCCCTCGAAACGGTGTAGTGAATTGACTTTAATTATCTAAAATAACAGACATTCTGATAAAGTGTAATTTCTCCACAGCGGTGTGTATGAGGTTCATTAATTAAGGATAAATGATCTTTAAGGCTGTAATGGGCGTCCATAATAGTGAAAGTTCATTTACATTTGATTTAAGTATGTTGTAAAGCATGTAATTAAAGGCAAGATTAAACATAATTAGATTTTTAATGTCGGACGAACAGAAATGTCTGTGTGAACTGAAGTGTTTTATTTTTAATTAGACTGACTGGGTTATTGCATTACAGCTGCGTAATATCACATCCACTAAGTAAATTCATATCAATTTCAATAAACGTCTGCAAACACTTGCTGAGGACGTGGAAAACTCGGATTCTGTTACTGAATGATTAGCATACATATTATTCTGTATCCTTAAACACATTTTCTGTATTTTAATTATTTTATTGTTTTATTGTGGCTTTTGTGGATTAGAGGTTTGGTATCAGAAGACTTTATATATTGTTAAATATTCTATCCCAGTTACGCTCCGGTGGCGCATGGTACATTACACTGGCCCACTATGGTTCAAATACCCTGCGGTGTTCTCGGCCGGTCGGGTGTCTACATACAGATGTGATTTGCTATGTCTGATAGGATTGATGGCTGAGGACCCTTGATGGATTGCCATTCTGTTCTGAGTGTGTTACTGCATTGCCCTCAGTGATTCCAGTAAATCTGGACCCACTGTGACCCTGACCATAATAAAGCAGTAGTTAAACATGAAAATGACACACATCCCAGTCCGATCCTGTATTACCTGTTTTTATAATTTTGAAAATGTGTTTCTTCTCTCTGTTTTACAGAACGTACCATAGCCAGACTGGAACGTCATGAGGTGGAGCAGAAGCAGATTCATGATCTGGTCCATGAATCACCAACGCTGGACGAAAACAATGACCTGGTCATCATCTATAATCGAGTGCCCAAAACTGGCAGCACGTCTTTTACCAACATTGCCTATGACCTGTGTGCCAAAAACCATTACCACGTTCTGCACATCAACACCACTAAAAACAACCCCGTCATGTCGATGCAGGACCAGGTAAGTTTATATCCATTATGTTCACACAATAATATCTAAAAGGTGCCACTCTGGATTGTGTGTGCCACAGGTCTGCCAACCTCAGTCAACCCAGAATCTTGGTTTTGGTAAATTGTTAAGGACTAAGGACAACCAGCACATTTAGGATGTTGTTATGTGGTAAATCAGCGTTCCCACCAACTAATGTTCCTGCAGCTGAGTGTTAGCAAACCCTGTCAGTCATGTTCCTTGAAGTGAAAAGTCTTTTCAGCAGAGTTGAGGTCATAGCCACAAGGACTGGGTAGTTTTTTATTGATAGTTTAAGTCACGGTTGTCCAGAAATTTTTGGCCAAGTTTACTTAATGGTTATCCCTGTGGAGTTGGAAACAATAAAGTGGACAAGGCAACTTTAATTATACACATCTGAACAGTTTTATGTTTGAAGGAAAGGATGCCATCAACCCCAGTGTCTGCTGCATCTGGTAGAAAACATTTGATCATTTGATTGTTTTGCATGGTCATTTAACAGCCAACAAAAGAAGTTTGGCAAAGCAGGCGCACAAATTAGGGCAGAAAATAAACACTACTATCCAAAAGTAGTGTTATGAACACCTGAATGTAATGACCCCCCTTGTTACCATATGTACACTGATGAGGCATAACATTATGACCACCTTTCTAATATTGTGTTGGTCCCCCTTTTGCTGCCAAAACAGCCCTGACCCGTCGAGGCATGGAGTCTGACACCTTTCTGTCAGAACCAGCATTAACTTCTTCAGCAATTTGAGCTACAGTAGCTCGTCTGTTGGATCCGACCGCACGGGCCAGCCTTCGCTCTCCTCGTGCATCAATGAGCCTTGGCTGCCCATGACCCTGTCGCCGGTTTACCATTGTTTTTTTCACTGTACCACTTTTCATAGATACTGACCACTGCAGACCAGGAACAGCCCACAAGAGCTGCAGTTTTGGAGATGCTCTGACCCAGTCGTCTAGCCATCACAATTTGGCCCTCAAATCCTTACACTTGCCCATTTTTCCTGCTTATAACACATCAACTTTGAGGATAAAATGTTCACTTGCTGCCTAATATATCCCACCCACTAACAGGTGCCATGATGAAGAGATAATCAGTGTTATTCACTTCACCTGTCAGTAGTCATAATGTTATGCCTGGTCGGTGTATAATCTATATATAGAAGCTATATTGAAATTACTGAAGTGCAGACTGTGAATTAGATCTTAACCTCATTTGAAAGCAGTGATTTTTAAATCTTTTTTGTATTTAATTTGTCTTTAACCAGCTGTTGGAACTTACACCCCCCCATACCATTACAGATGGTGGCTTTTTGTAATTTGCAGTGGTAATAATCTAGATATTTTTCATCTATTTGTTTTGGCCCGGATAACACAATGTCTGACTTTGCATTAGTCATCTTATTCAAACCCAGAGAATTTTGTGGCACTTCTGGATGTTGTTGATATACAGCTTTTGCTTCGTACGGTGAAGTTTTAACCTGAATTCGTAATTGCAGTGACAAACTGTGTGTACCGACTGGTTTTCTGAAGTATACGTAATTTTCACTACAGAAACAGGTTTTTTTTTTTTTTTATGCAGTGTCATCTGATGAATCAAAGGCACCGGGCATTCAATATGGATTTTCAGCCATGCGCTTTGTGCACAGTTGTTTAATGTTTTGGACTGTAGAGGGTAATATCCCTACATTCCTTGCAGTAATGTGTTGAAAACCAGTTGAACTATTTGCTCATGCAGTTTTCTACAAAGTGGCAAATCTTGGCCCATTCTTGCTCATAAACAACCGAGCCTTTTGTTAAAGTTCTTTAGAAACCCAGTCATGATAGCATAATCTGAGGAAAAGTCCAAAGCAGGTGTGTTTTCTCCGGAGTCTTATTATGCCTGTATCAAGTTTTCTGACATGTGTTGCATTAAAGTAGGTTTATATTGTTTTTTCCATTTATTTCTTTAATCAGTGTCATGTTTTACCTCTATTTTATCCTGATAAGGGTTGCGGTGGGTTGAGCTTCCACGGAATCAATGGGCAAAAAGCAGTAACACACCCCGGTCAGGATGCCAATCCATCACGGGTTGTTGGCCACCACTCAATTCAGACATAGCCAATTATATAAATAGCTGTATATAAATGCCCAACCAGTTGAGAGCACCACTCGGGGTTTGTCCCCTGGATTCTAGCAGTAGTGGGCTGGAATAATTTATTGCTGTGCCACCCGAGTTCTGCTGTTTTCAATGCAGTTTTTAATAAAATACCTGAAAAGAGATTTTACGGGCAGCCCGGTGGCTCAGTGGGTAGCACTGTCGCCTCACAGCAAGAAGGTCCTGGGTTCGATCCCCAGGTGGGGCAGTCCGGGTCCTTTCTGTGTGGAGTTTGCATGTTCTCACCGTGTCTGCGTGGGTTTCCTCTGGGACTCCGGTTTCCTTCCACAGTCCAAAGACATGCAAGTGAAGTGAATTGGAGATACAAAATTATCCATGACTCCATGACTGTTTTTGATATTAAAACTTGTGAAATGATGAATCTTGTGTAATGAGTAACTACCGCTCCTGTGATGAATGTAACCAATGTGTAAAACATGACATTAAAATCCTAATAAACAAACAAATACGCATTTTACTTATTGCACCAATGTTCTGGAACTGGGACTGTAAAAATATCCAAAGATTGGAAATGCGTAGATAAATGAACTGGTTTCAATAGGGAACTGGAACAAAATGCTGGAAAATTGAAAAGCTGCAGTTTGATTAGAAGTGATTGAGTGGCAGCAGCTGCAGGGGGTCGAACTGATTACTGCACATTGCTGCCAATTTCTACCGTGATTAAAGCTGGTGAATCTGAATATGCTGAAAGAAAAAACCCTCCTGAACCCTGCACATCCGTAGACAAAGAGAATTTATATCTAGTTTTCCACCCACTTGTACACGGCTGTTCAGCCTGTGTGTGCTGTATTCTACAGACTGAGCTGGACTCCAGTCACAGAGCGTGAGTGTATTACTGCATTTATATTCATGTCACTAAAGTCTAGGACATGGTGGAAAAATGCCTCTGAGCAAGAACAGCAAGGTATTTTTCGTGAAGCCTTTGCCTAGGTAGTATTCGCCTGACTTCACTTGCTGCTTTTTTTTTCAGTGCACTGAGCTGAGACTCTTGACAGAGAGACGTCAATTAGAATCTGTTTGGTAGGTGTGTGGTGGTGTTTTAAAGCTCGGCTCATCTCTTAAAGCTGCTGCAATTAATTCAAGTAAATGTAACCTAATGTGCAAATGATAGAATAATACAGTCCATGAGATCATTAGATGCCCAATTTTCCTCCCAATCTAGTCGTATCCAATTACCCAATTGCATTACGCTTCCTCTCTACTGATGTTGACCTCCACCCTGACTGAGGAGAGCCGAGACTAACACACGCCCCCTCCGATATGTGTGCAGTAGCCGACTACATTTTTTCACCTGCACGAAGCGAGTTCATATATATGTGGATCAGTTTTGTGTATGGAGAGGCACACCCTGTCCACATTATTCCTGGATTCAAACAGCCAGCAGAGGTCGTAATTGCATCAGTTATGAGGTCTCAGATGGCAGAGCTGAGTTTCAAAGTGTTCGAAATGTCAGCTCTGGTGTGCTAGCGTGTTTTACTGCTGCACCACCTGAGCGCCCCATTTACAGTATTTTGAAGCATGTCTGTAAGAATTTTTTAGAGCATTTTTGCAAACAATGAGTGTTTAATCAGTGTTTAATTGATGTTTATTGGAGTTATAGCCAGGGCTCGGTGCAGGCTACAGCGGTTTGTTTACATAAAACCATGTTCATAGAAATTATAGAAGAACCTGATGAGAGCTTGTGCATGTAAATTGTCTTAAAATGGTACAGCTTTTTATTTATAGTCTGTGTGCCGATTTTAAATATACCAAAAATTGTTTTATAAGTCTGTATAGAGTCAAGTCAGGAAAAAAAATGCTTAACCATTTTGACTGGATGTCTACTAAGACATAATTGGCTATGTCAAAGGGAAGCCCTGCAGTGTTCTGGCGCCCTGTCCACAGTATACTGCACTGCACTGCACTGAAGTGTGTCTGTGGGAAATTTGTGCCCATCCAGTCAGGATAATATTTCAGGCTTTGTATGTGATCACTGTTCTAGTTTATCCCAGTGGTGTTTAGTGGTGTTGGAAGTCAGGGCTCTGTACAGACCACAGCACTTAATCCATATAAAAATCATTTATTTGTGGTCTTTGCATTGTGCACATTTTAAGATCACACCTAAAGCACAAACTGAATACATACGCTCTGATAGCTAGTGTTAAGGACCAGCCTCATATCTGAGGCCCTTACCTTGTATCACTGTTGTAATATGGCCCACGCACTGCAAACTGACTGTAGTAATGAAATAGCCCTGCTATACAGTGTGTGTTGTGTGTAGTCATGCATTTGTTTGTGTTTTTTCCAGGTAAGGTTTGTGAGGAATGTGACCACCTGGAAGGAGATGAAACCTGGGTTTTATCATGGCCATGTAGCCTATTTGGATTTCTCCAGGTGAGTTTATGCACGTACAGATTTATCTCTGGATAACAACTACATATAGAGACAGCATTGTTTCTGTAACCCACACATTTATCACCAGCATTATATTGTTCTGAACTATCGACATACTTTTTTGTGTTAAATGTAGCCACAGGGGCTGGATAATTATTGACAGTGTTGATTGGCACATTTTAGATATACTAAAGATCTAAGTTGATCTATATGTAGTCTGTCCAATCAGAAAAAAAATGCCATAGTGTTTTGACAATGTATTAAAACATGAAAAAGAAAATAGCAACTTGAAAGTATCATACACATTCTCCACACACTGTTAACTTAAAATCTGTCCATGGTAACGTAGTATCAACCTCACAATTATAAATGGGTGGCTCAGAGGGTAGCACTGTTGCCTTACTGCGAGATGGCCCTGGCTTTGATTCCCAGGTAGAGCGGTCCGGGTCCTTTCTATGTGGAGTTTTCATGGAGTTTGTGTGTTTTTCTCATGTCTGTGTGGGTTTCCTCTGGAAGTTCGGGTCCAAAAACACGCAAGTTAGGAGAACTGGAGATACAAAATTAGCCGTGAGACATTGAGCTTGAACTGACTAATCGAGTGTAGCCTGTAACTATCTGTCCTGTCTTTAATGGAACGAAGGTGTAAAACACAACCCTAAGATCCAAAAAACTATATAATATAAATAACAAATATGAAAAAACCAGGCACGTTCCACTAATGCCTTTATTAACCTTACAGCTGTACTATTTAAGTTTTTCAGGCTTCAGTTCTTTATCAACTTCTGTTTTCTTTGTTAACTTGGTTCTTCTACCACTGCTTACTTCTTATTCCCCTCATACTGACATTCACTTCTGTTCAGTTTTGATCTGATTCGATCTTTGAATGTCATTTCAGCAAAGTTTCTGCCATCTAGTGGTTAAAAGCGAATTTACAGGCAATAAATAATAATAAACTTTTTTTCAATTGTGTTTGAACGTAAATTATAGTCAATTAGACGAGCCGAAAATTCACATAAAAGTGTCCTAGTGTGTAAATGATAAATGATAAACCCCATTCTAAAAGAATGGCCGTTATTATGGAGTCCTCAATCTTCTTTCGCAGTATTTTAAAGTCTTTTTAAGATCCAGGTTTGAATCTTTGTGGTTTAATTGATCGGCCGGATTACTACTAAGACATGACTGGTTATGTCTGTAGGAGAGAGGGATGGTCAAGGCCCCCCAATGCATTGGCATCCTAATTGACATCACCCAAACCAGGATAAATTAGTGGTACTATATAAACATTACATACATTACATCACTGTAGGACAGTTCCAGTTTGTATCAATCACAAACTGATTTGGCAGTGGTAGCTCACTTAGTGAAGATTAAACCAGCAACCTTCTGGTCACTAGTCCAGTATCGTACTATCACCAAGTTACTATTCTTGGGCTCCTCAGCAAGGCCTTAACCCTCAATTTCTTGTATTTCTTGTCATAACTGTAAGTCGCTTTGGATAAAAGTTTCTTCTAAATGTTGTTAATGTAAATGTTTTGTGTTTTCTGCTTTAGATTTGGTGTGAAAGCGAACCCCGTCTACATTAACGTGGTGCGTGACCCTATTGAACGGCTAGTGTCGTACTACTACTTCCTGCGCTTTGGAGATGACTACCGACCCGGCCTTAGACGGCGAAAGCAGGGGGACAAAAAGGTCAGCACCATGTAAAACGCTACAGTTTTTTCTCGAATGTCACTGTTATTCTTGCATCTGACATAAAACTTAATAAATCAATGTATTACAAGTATGTAAATATTCACCATATATTCATGTGATTCGGTCTGCATTTTTAAATAATGAAATAATTGTTTTCTTTTTATTGCTGCATGTTCACTGGAAAGCCCTGATATTTACCCTATTTCATTGAATTTTTACTTTACATTTTATTTTTCATTAGCCATTTTTAATTACCCATTTCCTTTTACCTAAAGTGCATATTTTGCCATTTGTTTTAACCTATAAACGTCTGTCTTTAGTCTACAATTACCTGATAGTCGAAAAGCTACTAGTGTCCCATTACAACATAAAACACAAATTTCAAACATAATCATACTTTTTTTTAATTATAGTACTTTTGGAGTTTTTGGCCTTTGACCACCCTCCTCCTCAAATCACATATACAATATTTATTTAATAGACAAATGTAGACCGCTACAGAGTTGAACAGGAAGCTTTGAGAGACTTTTTGGCTTGACAGAAATTAAGCTTCAGAGATAGAAAGAGAAAAGAGCAGAAGTCCATTTTTGTGTATATTTTTGGTGTGTGATCAGAGTGTGTGTTTGTGTTGTGTTTCAGACGTTTGATGAGTGTGTAGCATCAGGAGGATCAGACTGTGCTCCAGAGAAGCTCTGGCTCCAAATTCCATTCTTCTGTGGTCATTTCTCTGAGTGCTGGTGGGTCAATTTAGATGCATGTACACCACAAGCAGCATCTTTCTCTCACTGTCTCTTGTTTATTACATCATGTATAGAGTTTTAATACCAGCTGAAAGCCTGATGATACACCATCTGGCCAAAAGTATATGAACACCTGACCATGAGACAGTCTAAAGATACAAATCTGCTAAAACTGTGTTAGAATATTTTTTTTTCTTAAATAAGATGCTATAGAAGTGTAAGTGCTTTTTAAAGTGCTTAGTAAAGAGGTGGGTCTTTAATTGTCTTTTAAAGACAGTGATAGACTCGGATGTACAGATGGACCGGGGGAAATTGTAGCATGTTGTGTGTAAAAAGTCTCATCACATTTTTCCTCAATGTAATGTTGATGTCAGTATTAACTGAAGCTCTTGACCCGTGTGTGTGTGTAGGAACGTGGGCAGTCGCTGGGCTCTGGAGCAGGCCAAATATAACCTGGTGAATGAGTACCTGCTGGTGGGAGTGACGGAGGAGCTGGAGGATTTTATCATGATGTTGGAGGCGGCCCTGCCACGCTTTTTCAAAGGAGCCACAGACCTCTACCGTACAGGTCTTACACCACCAGATTCAGCTCAGAAATGATTGGCATGAGATGATACCAGCTTGCTATTAGTAACAAATCCCGACTCTGAGATGGCATTCCGATTTATCCTAATGATGTTGCATGGGGTTGAGGTCAGGGGTTGTGTGTTGTTTTTTTACACCAAACACAGCAAACCATTTCTCTATGGAGCCTGTAGTGCACAGGTGCTTGTCAGGAAACAAGAAACATCATTCCCCAAACTGTTTCCTTAAAACTGGAAGCACATAATTCTTAGGAATGTCATCGCACAAACTGATAAAAACATCCCCAGACCATTATTCATCTTCCACCTTACTTAAAAGATGGCCTGTATGTACTCATGCAGTGAATGTGTTCCTTAAATCTGCTCATTTAGATTTTTTTTAGTAGATAGTGAGGAGAAAAGTAAAAAAGCTGGTGTGCCTGACTCCACTTCAGCTTTGTGCATGATGATCTCAGGCTTGTGTGCATCTGCTCAACGGTGGAAACCTGATCTGTGACACAACCAAAAATCCTTGGTCGTTGATCCAGAGGCAGTTAAAAAAGCTTTAGGAACAGTTTTGACATTTCATGCAGTACAACAGTCGATTCTGTAACCTTGCATGACTTCACCACTGAGCTGTTGCTGCTTAATGTTTGTGTTTTACTATAACATGTAAATGTAAATAACACTGATGGTTGACCTTACCTTGAGAAACTGTAACAGTATGGAAATGATGACCGCTGCTCCTCCCAAGTATTCTGGACATAATCACTAGTAAGGAATTAGGTGGCTATGCAAAAAGGTTTGATGACATCACATAATTTTAAAAGCTACTGAAGAGGCGCCCTGGTGGCGTAGCGGGATATTTCGCTAGCACACCAGCAGCAAGATTCTGAACTCCTCGGAACTCGAAACTCGGCTGGGCGCCATCCAGCGGGCATAATTGGCAGTTTTCGAAGGGAGGGGATCATGCTCTGTTTCAGAATGTCACAGTACATGTTGGAATTCATGTTTCCCTCAATGAACTGCAGCTCCCCAGTGCCAGCAACACTCATGCAGCCCAAGACCATGATGCTACCACCACCATGCTTGACTGTAGGCAAGATACAGTTGTCTTGGTACTTCTCACCAGGGCGCCGCCACACATGCTGGACACCATCTGAGCCAAACAAGTTTATCTTGGTCTCGTCAGACCACAGGGCATTCCAGTAATCCATGTTCTTGGACTGCTTGTCTTCAGCAAACTGTTTGCGGGCTTTCTTGTGCGTCAGCTTCCTTCTGGGATGACGACCATGCAGACCGAGTTGATGCAGTGTGCGGCGTATGGTCTGAGCACTGACAGGCTGACCTCCCACGTCTTCAACCTCTGCAGCAATGCTGGCAGCACTCCTGTGTCTATTTTTTAAAGCCAACCTCTGGATATGACGCCGAACACGTGGACTCAACTTCTTTGGTCGACCCTGGCGAAGCCTGTTCCGAGTGGAACCTGTCCTGGAAAACCGCTGTATGACCTTGGCCACCATGCTGTAGCTCAGTTTCAGGGTGTTAGCAATCTTCTTATAGCCCAGGCCATCTTTGTGGAGAGCAACAATTCTATTTCTCACATCCTCAGAGAGTTCTTTGCCATGAGGTGCCATGTTGAATATCCAGTGGCCAGTATGAGAGAATTGTACCCAAAACACCAAATTTAACAGCCCTGCTCCCCATTTACACCTGGGACCTTGACACATGACACCAGGGAGGGACAACGACACATTTGAGCACAATTTGGACATGTTCACTGTGGGGTGTACTCACTTATGTTCCCAGCTATTTAGACATTAATGGCTGTGTGTTGAGTTATTTTCAGAAGACAGTAAATCTACACTGCTATACAAGCTGTACACTGACTACTCTAAGTTATATCCAAGTTTCATGTCTATAGTGTTGTCCCATGAAAAGATATAATGAAATATTTGCAGAAATGTGAGGGGTGTACTCACTTTTGTGATACACTGTATATACAGTGCCTTGCAAAAGTATTCAGCCCCCTTGAACTTTTCAACCTTTTGCCACATTTCAGGCTTCAAACATAACGATATGAAATTGTAATTTTTTGTGAAGAATCAACAACAAGTGGGACACAATCGTGAAGTGGAACGAAATTTATTGGATATTTTAAACTTTTTTTAGAAATAAAAAACTGAAAAGTGGGGCGTGCAATATTATTCAGCCCCCTTGCGTTAATACTTTGTAGCGCCACCTTTTGCTGCGATTACAGCTGCAAGTCGCTTGGGGTATGTCTCTATCAGTTTTGCACATCGAGAGACAGAAATTTTTGCCCATTCTTCCTTGCAAAACAGCTCGAGCTCAGTGAGGTTGGATGGAGAGCGTTTGTGAACAGCAGTTTTCAGCTCTTTCCACAGATTCTCGATGGGATTCAGGTCTGGACTTTGACTTGGCCATTCTAACACCTGGATACGTTTATTTGTGAACCATTCCATTGTAGATTTTGCTTTATGTTTTGGATCATTGTCTTGTTGGAAGATAAATCTCCATCCCAGTCTCAGGTCTTTTGCAGACTGCAACAGGTTTTCTTCCAGAATGGTCCTGTATTTGGCTCCATCCATCTTCCCATCAATTTTAACCATCTTCCCTGTCCCTGCTGAAGAAAAGCAGGCCCAAACCATGATGCTGCCACCACCATGTTTGACAGTGGGGATGGTGTGTTCAGGGTGATGAGCTGTGTTGCTTTTACGCCAAACATAACGTTTTGCATTGTGGCCAAAAAGTTCGATTTTGGTTTCATCTGACCAGATCACCTTCTTCCACATGTTTGGTGTGTCTCCCAGGTGACTTTTTATGGATATCTTTGAGAAATGGCTTTCTTCTTGCCACTCTTCCATAAAGGCCAGATTTGGGCAGTGTACGACTGATTGTGTCCTATGGACAGAGTCTCCCACCTCAGCTGTAGATCTCTGCAGTTCATTCAGAGTGATCATGGGCCTCTTGGCTGCATCTCTGATCAGTCTTCTCCTTGTTTGAGCTGAAAGTTTAGAGGGACGGCCGGGTCTTGGTAGATTTGCAGTGGTCTGATACTCCTTCCATTTCAATATGATCGCTTGCACAGTGCTCCTTGAGATGTTTAAAGCTTGGGAAATCTTTTTGTATCCAAATCCGGCTTTAAACTTCTCCACAACAGTATCTCGGACCTGCCTGGTGTGTTCCTTGGTCTTCATGATGCTCTCTGCGCTTTAAACAGAACTCTGAGACTGTCACAGAGCAGGTGCATTTATACGGAGACTTGATTACACACAGGTGGATTCTATTTATCACCATCAGTCATTTAGGTCAACATTGGATCATTCAGAGATCCTCACTGAACTTCTGGAGTGAGTTTGCTGCACTGAAAGTAAAGGGGCCGAATAATATTGCACGCCCCACTTTTTAGTTTTTTATTTCTAAAAAAAGTTTACAATATCCAATAAATTTCGTTCCACTTCACGATTGTGTCCCACTTGTTGTTGATTCTTCACAAAAAATTTCAATTTCATATCGTTATGTTTGAAGCCTGAAATGTGGCAAAAGGTTGAAAAGTTCAAGGGGGCTGAATACTTTTGCAAGGCACTGTATACTGTATATATATATATATATATATATATATATACAGTGTATCACAAAAGTGAGTACACCCCTCACATTTCTGCAAATATTTTATTATATCTTTTCATGGGACAACACTATAGACATGAAACTTGGATATAACTTAGAGTAGTCAGTGTACAACTTGTATAGCAGTGTAGATTTACTGTCTTCTGAAAATAACTCAACACACAGCCATTAATGTCTAAATGGCTGGCAACATAAGTGAGTACACCCCACAGTGAACATGTCCAAATTGTGCCCAAATGTGTCGTTGTCCCTCCCTGGTGTCGTGTGTCAAGGTCCCAGGTGTAAATGGGGAGCAGGGCTGTTAAATTTGGTGTTTTGGGTACAATTCTCTCATACTGGCCACTGGATATTCAACAGATATAATGAAATATTTGCAGAAATGTGAGGGGTGTACTCACTTTTGTGATACACTGTATATACATATATATATACATAAAAGAAAGCAAAAAAAAGATGAATTAATCATCTTCTATATTCATTAAAACCCCACAACTGCAATTAAACGAAAATATTTTTTAACATAAACTTCATGTGTCTGACAGGTAAAAAGTCCCACCTGAGGAAGACTACAGAGAAGAAACCTCCCACCAAAGAGTCCATCTCCAAACTGCAGCAGTCAGACGTGTGGAAGATGGAAAACGAGTTCTATGAGTTTGCACTCGAGCAGTTCCAGTTCGTACGAGCTCACGGCGTCAGGGAGAAGGACGGAGAACTCTACGTGCTGGGACAGAACTTCTTCTACGAGAAGATCTACCCAAAAGTGAACTGAAATCCAACAGAAAGACTGGCCATCTTTTTTTATTGTCCACCTTGGAGATGAGAGGACGACTTTTGGGAATTCATTTCACTTCTTCTCTGGTTTAGTCCAGTGAATTTTTGCTGTAAAAACCCTGTACAGTCGATTTAAATACAGTTTACACCACGCTCGGTGATAACAGGAACTCCATTAGGATTTTAGAGTGCTTTTATGTCCAGATCTCTTCGTTCTTGTGTGGAATCTTTGTAAGACGCAGGACAATTCTTTTATGTTTTACAGAATTTTTTTTAAATAATTAATTTAGACTTTTTAAAAGGGAAAAAAAACAACAGGGTGTAAAAGGGGTGTGCAGTTTTGTACCAGACTGACAATTAAAAGCACTTTCATTTTATTACAACATGTTTAAGCAACTTTCATAACTTTTTTTCCCCTTCTGCATCCAATATATTGATGATTGACAGTTTACATACAGTGGGGGTTACCTTCAGATGGAAGAGACCTCCTAGTAAAAATGTTGTTATTTTTTTACATTAATGACAATGTTTTTCATTACAAGTCATAAAATCAGCACTAAATTTGAGTGACGTGTTAAATCTAATGTAAAAATACACACATTTCAGATTTTCACATTTGACACTATTGAAAAGCAACTGACCACATCTGAAACATGAATACTGGAATTCAGTTCCATTCAACCACAGGAGGATTAGGATAGGGCAATAATGCCTGACCCTCAGTCTGAAATCCAGTTTATCTGAAAGGTGTTGGATGAGCAGCTTAGGGCCTTTTTTAGGCAGATTAAGTTCTTCCATATTAATTTTAAATCACACATTTTTATGGACTTATTTATGCACTGTGACACTGTCATGCTGAAACAAAAGGCATTCCCTAAACTATTTTTACTCATTTAAAAGCATACAATTCTCTAGAATAGCACTGTCGTAAAGCATTTAAGTTTCAACTAAATAAAGAAATCCAGTCCATACCAATTAAAACACGAGTGATGGCATTGCACATGCTAATCTTAGGCTTGTGCTCGAAGGTCAAACATGTGGACACCAATTCCAAAACCACTTCTGTCTCATTTCATTTGTACAAAAGTTAAGATTTCCTTGAGTCTGATGCTCTTTATTTAAGCTCATGCTTGGATGACTTTCAGTAGGTGGATTTGATCGACTCATCAGGACCTTGTTTTAGCTCATACATTTGAAGACCATGACAAATACAAAGAAATTCTGACATTTATACATTTTCCTGGGATTTACCTTTTTACACAAATCTTTCATTTAATTTTCAGGTTTTACCACCATGTTATCCTGGTCAGGGTCACAGTATTCAGATGTGAGGAGATGAAGTTCAGCTGAAATGTCTAAACACAATACGATCCATAGTTTCTTTTGGACGGTGGCACAGTGGTTCAGTGGGTAGCACTGTCGCCTCACAGCAAGAAGGTCCTGGGTTCGATCCCCAGGTAGGGCGGTCCGTGTCCTTTCTGTGTGCAGTTTGCATGTTCTCCCCGTGTCTGCGTGGGTTTCCTCCGGGAGCTCTGGTTTCCTCCCACAGTCCAAAAACATGCGGTCAGATTAAATTGGAGACACTGAATTGCCCTATAGGTGAATGGGTGTCTGTATGTGTGTGTGTGTGTATGTGTGTCTGCCCTGCAATGGACTGGCGCCCCATTCAGGGTGTTACTGTCTGCCTTGTGCCCATTGAAAAGCTGGGATAGGCTCCAGCTGCTGCACCACCCGATCTCTGGCATTATTTAGTGGGGTTTAAAATCAATAAGCATTAGTTATGCAGTGTGGAGATGACGTTTAGCTTAAATCTCTAAATACAATTTAAAAAAAAATCTTTTTGAGATCAGGGGTGTCAAAACTTTTCTTGTTGAGGGCCAGATGTAGAAAATACACAGATCAGGCATAACCACACGGGCCAGCATTCGCTCACCACGTGCATCAATGAGCCTTGGTCGCCCATGACTCTCACGCCGGTTTACCACTGTTGCTTTCTTGGACCACTTTTGATAGATACTGACCACTGCAGACCGGGAACACCCCACAAGAGCTGCAGTTTTGGAGATGCTCTGACTCAGTCGTCTAGCCATCACTGGCCCTTGTCAAATCCTTACTCTTGCCCTTTTTTCCTGCTTCTGACATTAACTTTGAGGATAAAATGTTCGCTTGCTGCCTAATATATCCCTCCCACTAACAGGTGTCGTGATGAGATAATCAGTGTTATTAACGTCACCTGTCAGTGGTCATAATGTTATGTCTGGTCGGTGGATATGCAATGACTGGCCACAGACAAACAAGTAAAAAAAAAAAAAAAACAGGTCTAATAGATTATTATCAATGACATGTTATTTTTATTTAGGTGAGTAATAATCTATTTGTGTGTAAGCTAAGATTTTGCTTACCAGTGAATAATCCTAATAGGAGCATTAAAAATATTCATTTTCCCAACATGCCTGGAATCTTTTTGGAGTTTCTTTGGATCCTACAGTCTGCCCAGAGGTTCAGGAACATTACTGTAGGTGTAGCATTGTTAATATTACTTATACGTATATGGGTAGAGGAGACGATGAGCGTTTAAGACTGTTTTCTTTGTAACAGCGACACCCAGTGTTCAAACTAGGAATTTCGTTTTTTAACCTACTGGCCAGCTTGTATTTAATTTCTGAAATACTGCACGGGTTGTTTCAAAAATGATAACGGACTGTAGTTTGGACATCCCTGACCTAAATGATCCTCAAACCCTCCTGAGATAATATTCAGTGGAGTGAAAAATGACAACTGAATCTTGATTGTACAACAAGAGTCTTAAGTGTGGTTAATGTTTTCTAGTGGGTACATTACCAGTCAGACATGGTGATGGTATTGTGATGGTGTGGTGGTGCTTTGCTGCATTAGAATCTGGAGGACTTGCCATTATGAGAAAACAATGGATCTCACCCTATAACAGAGAATTTCAGATGATAATTTATGGTCATCTGTGTGTGAGCCGAAGCTGAGGTGAGGTTATTAAGTTAAGCTAACAAGTAACTGATTTGAAGTTTTAAAGCGGTCCTAGTCCTATGTCAATCCTAGTAGATATGTTGAAATAGGATGCTTTTTACCAGGGTGATTTGAATGTTTGATTTAACATCATGTTTTACACACTTTGGTTACATTCATGACAGGACAGGTAGTTACTGGTTTCATAAGATTCACAAGTTTAATGTCAAACACCGTCATGGACAATTTTGTATCTCCAATTCACCTCACTTGCATGTCTTTGGACTGTGGGAAGTAACCCGAGCTCCCGGAGGACTCCCACACAGACACTTGGAGAACAGGCGAACTCCACACAGAAAGGACCCGGACCGCTCCACCTGGGAAACGAACCCAGGACCTTCTTGGCTTGCTGTGAGGTGACAGTGCTACCCACTGAGCTTCTGTGCCACACAGACAAGAAAAGCTCTGTTTAAACTCCAGTGACCTGAACAGCTTTGGAATGAACTGGGCTTTCATGACCAACATCAATTCCCAGCCATACAGATTCTCTTTTGACTGAATGGGCACAAATTCCCACAGACATACTTCAGAGTCTTGTGAAATGCATCCTTAAAAGAGTGGCTGTTGTTATAGCTGAACAGATCACATATACAGTAGGTCACATTATTTTAAAAGCATTTGTTTTTTTTCAAATAAGATACCCAACCAGTTCATGGTCCGGTGTTTAAACACTTTTGGTAATACAGTGTACCTGAAATAAGTCCTGCTGGATTAATTCACATGATAGTTTAAGTAATAGACGTTTGGCCCCCTTTTCTGGCTAGTAGGAGTGGAACAAACCACAGAACTCTGTTCTAAAAGCTTCTGGGCCTTCCGGACATGAATAAACTGAGCTGGCTGATGTTGGCTATAAATAATAGCTGACAA
Source organism: Trichomycterus rosablanca (assembly GCF_030014385.1). Lineage (NCBI taxonomy): Eukaryota > Metazoa > Chordata > Actinopteri > Siluriformes > Trichomycteridae > Trichomycterus > Trichomycterus rosablanca. The sequence goes on along the minus strand of NC_085993.1, from coordinate 7,004,869 downwards.
TTCAAAGCCTCTTCATCTAGAGGTCTTCTGTTGCTGTCTAAATAATGCATAACAGAAGGAAAAGGAAAGTTACCCAGAGATTAGAGTCTGGTATAGAGCTGAAGGTTTTACTGTAGTTTATTTTGAATATTACTTTCATAAATCATTTGGCAAAGTCTGTGGCCACTTGAGCATTACATTCATGAATGCTTGGTAAATATTACATAGCTAAAAAATAAGGTACAAAAAAACACATATGCTGGTCCCTTTTTGCCTTCATATCCTTTGAAGCATGACTACTGGAATTCACTTCCATTCCACCACTGGTGGATTAAGCAATAATGCTTGACCCACAGTCTGAAATCCAGTTTATCCCAAAGGTGTTGGATGAAGAGCTCTGGGCTTTTTTAAGGCAAGTTGAGTTATTATAATATTATTAAAATAATTGTTCACCAAGGCATTGGCATGCTGAAACAAAAGGTATTCCCCAAACTGTTTGGCTCATTTAAAAGCATACAATTCTCTAGAGTAGCAGTGTGTTCTAAAGCATTAAGATTTTACCTAAATCAAGAATCCCAGCTCATACCATTCAAAACGTGAATGGTGGCATTGGCATTGCACATGTTGATCTTAGGCTTGTGCTTGACTACTGGGCTAATTAAGTCCTAGGTAAACTTTCCAAAGTCAAAAGTATGTGGACACCTATTTCAAAACCATGGGCATAATCTGAAGCTTCCTCTTTTTCAAGTATAACAGCTTTACACAAGATTTTTAGAGAGGTTCTGTGGGAATTTGTGCCTACACAGCCAGATAAGCATTTGTGAGGTCACATTTTGTCATGAAGCCCTACCTTGCAGTCCAATGTTCCAATCCATTCTGAAGGTGTTTAGTTGTGTTGAGGTTAGGGGTCTTTACAGCAGTGGTCCCCAACCACCGGCCGCGGACCGGTACCGGTCCATGGGTCATTTATTACCGGGCTGCACAGAAAAAATAAATAATTCGCTACATCAACAATGAAAACACCACTTTTTTATGGGTGTTATTGTTATTAATCACCCCTAGTTGGGAGCAGCGTCTCGTTGCAGCGAAAAAGCTCATCTGTAAGTAGTACAGTTATTTTAAATCCCCCCCCGCCCCTGCCGGTCTGTGAAATTATATCTTATATGAAATCGGTCTGTGGTGCAAGAAAGGTTGGGGACCACTGCTTTACAGGACACTTGGGTTTTCCCACATCAAAGCTTGTTCTATGCACCTTTCATTGTGGTACAGTCATACAGGAATAAAAAGGGGCCTTGTTGAAAAACTATCCCAAATTTGGAAACATATTATGTACAAAATCAATACTATACAATACAGCTGTTAGCAGTGGGTTGGCTAAAATACCTGACCTCAATAATAAAATAAGGTGTCCATACACACATAAATGTAGGTTTTAATTAATTTATGGCTATTTGATCAGAGCATGATATAGATCAGACGGGTCTCATACATTTTCTTGGCCCCCACAGTCGCTGAAGTAAGCGGAGAACCCTCCTGTCTTATAAGCCAGAACTCAATTAACTTTCCCCACTGTTTCTCTAGCTGCAGGCGTACTGGAGCTTTGTTTCATCAATCCGATGAATAGAGGCTGATAATTACTGCTTCTCAATTAAAACAAGTCTGTGTGCTTATTGATCGTGACTGATGAGCTTGAAGGTTAATTAGGAGCAGAAAGCTCTACAGCATTCTATTGTTGGAGATTCGCTGCTGCTCAGGTTTCGATTCCCATGACTCTAAAATGATGGATTTTTATTTCCACAAACAGATTTGATTTTGTGCATTGATACTGATCGCCCCACTGGAGGAGCTTTAAACATTCATCCTTCGATAAATAATCGAGTCTGTCGGAGGCGTCTGTAATATTACGGCTAGCTTTGAATGCTCCTATTCACCTGGAGAATCCATGTCAATATCAGTATAACAAATAACCAGTGTTTATCAGGTAGAGGCCAAATGCTTTCTATAGCTTCTGTTTGCGGCAGGGCAAATTAAAGAATTCAAACTGGCAGGGATAGGTGGTCATTACCTACATGCCCTAAAAGTAAAGCTATAAAATAAAGCACCTCTACGATCCAGCCTTAACAAAAACTGTACATCATTAGCTTTACAAAGCTGGAATTGATAGCAGGGCAGCCATACTGAAATCTTGTATGTTGAACTTGATGAAAGGAGCACATAACCTGGACCCCATGAGCAAACTAATTATGATCTTATGAGCTAAACTTCAAGGTAATTTATATTATACAGTATTAAATTTGGATAAAGCAGCTTAGATGGAGAATCTATTAATATTTGGGCAGTTGCTGAACATCATTTGTAGTTTTTCTAGTCAAAATTTAATGCAGTTATTTAAAAGAGTCTTTTTATTGGCATAAAAAGCATGTATTTTAATTTTAAAATGCATAATATATTCTTAGTTATGATTTCTATAGGGTGGCACAGTGGCTTGGTGGGTAGCACTGTCGCCTCACAGCTAGAAGGTCCAGGTTTTGATCCCCAGGTGGGGCGGTCCGTGTCCTTTCTGTGCGGAGTTTGCATGTTTTCCCCGTGTCTGTGTGGGTTTCCTCTGGGAGCTCCGGTTTCCTCCCACATTCCAAAAACATACAGTCAGGTTAATTGGAGACACTAAATTGCCCTATAGGTGAATGTGTGTGTGTGTGTGTGTGTGTGTGTGTGTGTGTGTGTGCGTGTGCCCTGCGCCCTGCGATGGACTGGCGCCACGTCCAGGGTGTTACTGTGTGCCTTGCGCCTATTGAAAAGCTGAGATAGGCTCCAGCACCCCCCCGCGTCCTTAACTGGATAAGTGGTTAAGAAAGTGATTTCTATATCTTAGCTACACCATTTTACCAGATACATACATGCTTTATTGCCATTAAATTGCACTTAAAATAGATTGCTAGAGTCTAGAAAATGAAGCACTGGTTGGATACAATCTATTTGTCTTTAAATGGGTTTTCTCTAGGTTTACTTCCACTTTCAAAATCATACCAGCAGGTGGACTGGCTATTCAAAATAGCCCCTTAGTACACAAGCACTTCTGCCTTCTGCCTGTAGATTTAGTAAAAGGTTCTGATCAAGATTATGTGGTTACTAAAGGGTTAAATAAAAAAATGAGAATGTTAGTAAATAGTAAATAGGATTAGTCACTTTGGGTCACTCTGGGTCACTTTGACCCAAACTTGGGATCAGGCCACATTTCTATGCCCGCTGTGTTCGGCAGAGGGCGTGCTGTGCTCGTGCCCTGTATCCTCTCAGCTGGACGTGATCAACAAGCTCCTTTAATGCACCTGTACCAAGCCAAATGGAACAAACGAACTGAGGCATTACCATTAAGAATACAGATTGCTCTATTAGTGCAGCGCTGGCTTTCAGCTCTGGTGGCGTCTATAAATAAGGCACTTTGCTCCGTTCTGGGCAATTTGTGGCCCTCTCTCAGTGCTCTGGCATAATGACGCAGCACTGCTTAATTCACCGTGTGCAAATGCTGTGCCACCGATGTGACTTTCTTGTTCCAGAGGACAAGTTGAGTGCTTTAGAGAATCTTTCCCCCCATAAATGGCCTCTGTAAGAAAAGGTCCGACTTGTACTAGCAATTTACACATCGTACCCATAAAGGTCTGGAGTCAGCTAAGCACACTAATGTGCATCTGTACAATAGAAAAGATGGAAAAGATTGGCAGTGATTCTGTGGCTTGGGTTGGAAGCTCAAACTCCACAGTATTAAAGGATTAGTGTAGTCGAGGAACCACGTCTAAGCCACAGGCAGGACATGAACCCATGTTCTTAACTGTTCTTGTTTTGAGTGGTGCAGTGTTTTTACAGAAATAGCCCCTATATCAGATTTATTTAAATAAGTCTGGCTGGGTTTTACAACCATAACGTTTGGCAGCTGGGGAAAAATCTCTTGCTTTGGCAGACTGGACAATGTTGCTCGTCTACACAGCAAACAAAGCAGACAGAAGGACCAGACCCCACCCTTTTTTCTTCATGACTATAGAGCTTGCTTTGTGCACAGGGGCACAGCCAGGCTGGAACAAAAAAGGGACTTCCCTAAACTGTTGCAGTAAAATTGAAAGCATATAAAATTCTTTATATAGTTGATTTATTACACCAGTTAGCAGTTGTTGTGACTGAAATACATTTATTCAATAATTACCCAATACTTTTGTACATACACCGATCAGTCATAACATTAAAACCACCTCCTTGTTTCTACACACATTGCACAGTTTATCAGCTTTACTTACCATATAGAAGCACTTTGTAGTTCTACAATTACTGACTGTAGTCCATCTGCTACTCTGCATGCCTTGTTAGCCCCCTTTCATGCTGTTCTTCAATGGTCAGGACTCTCCCAGGACCACCACAGAGTAGGTATTATTTGGGGGGTGGGTCATTCTGAGCACTGCAGTGACACTGACATGGTGGTGGTGTGTTAGTGTGTGTTGTGCTGGTATGAGTGGATAAGACACAGCAATGCTGCTGTAGTTTTTAAACACCTCACTGTCACTGCAAGACTGAGAATAGTCCACCAACCAAAATTATCCAGCCAACAGCGCCCCGTGGGCAGTGTCCTGTGATCACCGATGAAGGTCTAGAAGATGACCAACTCAAACAGCAGCAATAGATGAGCGATCGTCTCTGACTTTACATCTACAAGGTGGACCAACTAGGTAGGAGTGTCTAATAGAGTGGACAGTGAGTGGACACGGTATTTAAAAACTCCAGCAGCGCTGCTGTGTCTGATCCGCTCATACCAGCACCAGACACACTAACACACCACCACCATGTCAGTGTCACTGCAGTGCTGAGAATCATCCACCACCTAAATAATACCTGCTCTGTAGTGGTCCTGTGCAGGTCCTGACCATTGAAGAACAGCATGAAAGGGTGCTAACAAAGCATGCAGAGAAACAGATGGACTACAGTCAGTAATTGTAGAACTACAAAGTGCTTCTATATGGTAAGTGGAGCTGATAAAATGGACAGTGAGTGTAGAAACAAGGAGGTGGTTTTAATGTTATGACTAATCAGTGTATAGTGCATGTGTATTCTACTGTCTGCTGTACAGAGAAAGTTAAACCTCAGATCAGGTAATATTACAATTCTTCAGAAGCTTTTCTTCCCCAGGGGTAGAAAACTTCACCTCATTCACCTTTAATGACACTTTGTACCCGGTTTGTCTGTAGCATCTGTTTGCAGTAAATCAACCCTTAACAGTTTGACCTTGACAGATGACGGCCCGCTGCTTTCTTTTCTGCACCGTTCAGATACGGAGGGGAGTCTGAGTGTCACAGACAGTGAGGCAGTGAAAGAGATGCAATCAGCAGCTCAATTGTATCTATTGTAGCAGCTCACTGATGAGCCTGCCGAGCAGATAATGCTGCAGGTTTACATTATTTACTCCATCATCTCTCATGCTCTGCTGACTCTCCTTTATTAGCATTGTGTTGGTGAGGTGAACGTCTAGAGGTTACCGGGTGAAGGTCTGCATCCTCACTACTGTCCATATGTTACAATTAGCTGGGTTGGCATTGCACTGACAGGAAACAATTATTCAACCTCTTTTTGATATTTAATATACATCCTGTGCAAATATCCACTTTAAAATGTGTTATAGACTTCTTTACAAATGTATTTCCAATAAACACAAGTAAAAGGACTGCATTAAGATCATTAAGTGCCGTCAAGTTGATTCTGACTCCTGGTGACCATATGGATAGACTTTTCTGTCTTCTGATTGGGTCTTCAAGCTTCTTAATGGTTCATTCATTATTTATTTAATTGTGTCCATCCAACTTGTTGCTGGCCGTCCTCTTCCTCTTTTACTTTTCTCATTCCTAAGCATAATTGTCATTTTCAATAAATCAGTTCTTCTAATGTGTCCAAAATAAGAAGTTTAAGTTTGGTTATCTGGGCTTTGTAAAAGTTTAGGCTTAGTTTGATCAATATGCAGTAACAAAAATTGTTAAAAAATAATTGGTTGGGTGAAAAAGTATTCTGTCACAAAAACATCTAGGTTATGTTAAAAAATATCAAATGAATAAAAATGAAGCTGCTAAGGTGGTAAAGTGGTCTAATATTCTAGCCCATCACTATCTATCCGCTATCTGCTGGCCAGGTGTCTACGCAGACATGATTTAATATGTCTCTGGGGTAGATGACCGAGGCCCTGTGATGGATTGGTGCCCCGTCCAGGGTATTCTCCCCTGCGGTCCAATGATTTGTGTAGAACCAAGCCTGCATTTCCTGATCAGGATAAAGTGATTGATGAAGATAAACACAAAAATGCAATTAAACCAGGTTTCTTTATTTAAAAGCTTTGCTATTGGATAGGGAGATTTAAGAGCTTCCTGAAGTTCTTAGTGACAAAATTGTCAGACACCACTTGAACAGAAAAAGTTACAGCAAAAATCTTAAAAAGTTCATGAATCTTCCCCAGACGTCACCAGACATGATTTCAAATGTGCTCTCAGACTTAGAAAGAAAGTAGGAGAGAAGTTGGTGATCAAGGGAAGCACACAGCTAGGGTGGCTCCTTAGTTACCCTGGTGGACAAAGTCTTTCTGATTGGCAACAGTCATTCGTTAATTGTCTGTTTTACCACTGACCATGGTGGGTCCTATTCATTGAACGAGAGGCAGGAAACACCCCAAACAGGTCATTAGTCCATCACAGGGCAGACACACACATTTACACAAACAGAGCAATTTTAGAAGCTCTAATGAACCTGACTACATGTCTTTGACTTGTGGGAGGAAACCCAAGCACTCGGAGGAAACCCACAAGGACACGGAGAATATGCAAACTCCACACAGAAAGGACCCTGGTCGCCTGGGGGGATTAAACTCAGGTTTTTCTTGCTGTGAGGTGACAGTGCTACGAAACTCCTTACAGACAGTGATTGACTGTGATGCCCAAACGTAGGTCCTCAGGACCCATGTTGCTGTGTGGCATCAGCACTACCAGCTGCATCACTGTTCCACCCAACTGTTATTTTACACACATTTGATTTGACCTTATTTATGCTGAAAAAGCCTAACCAATTTGTGTAAAAAGTCCCAGTTGCAACCTCAATTGGACACAGACTGCCCCTTAATATTTCACCTCTACATCAATATAAGCGTATCATAGTCTGCCTAGATGTCATTTGACCAGTAGGATTGGTGCGGTCAGAACAGACCCTCAGGCTAAACCTGTATTGATTTTATAGCCTGGGTTGAGTATTTTCTTACTGTGCTGACTGATTGCCTACATTCATTACCATGAGGATGGATGAATCTTTAGGTCCTGCACGCCCGATTCCATTACAAAAAAGGTTAACAGGACAACGTGGTGCTTATGGGATGTGATCGAGAATGGGTGCGGTGACTAAAACCAGCCACTAGGCTGTGCTGCTTCCACATTTACCCTAAAACACAACTCGTGGTTTCTAGTTTGGGTTCAAGTAACTGCTGAGACATCAACAGGCCTACAAGCTTGTGCTCCGTCTTCCTTTAATAAATATGAGCAGCCTGTCTTCTGTACACACAGAATTCTTTTTCATTCATTACTGTTGGTCACATAACACTTGAACATTTGTATTAATATGTCGTTGGTGTCCTTTAGTCGCTATAACAGTCTTCATTTTTTGAGGAGACTTTTCACCTGCTTTTGAAACAGGACAGCATGGATTCACTTCCAATCAGTCACCAAAGCATTAGTGAGGTCAAACACTTATACTATATGGAAAGTCCGGGCTCTTAGTTGTAATGATAAATCATTCCTAGTGGCATCTAGCTGGGTTAAGAGCAGATCTCCGTGTAGGCCAGATGATTACTTTCAGAGGCTTTTGAAGAACAAGAAGAATGCCTTTATTTGTCATATATACATATACACAAGTACAGTACAATGAAATTGTATTTCTGCATATCCCGGTTTGTTTGGAAGCTGTGGTCAGAGCGCAGGGACGGCATCGTACGGCACCCCTAGAGCAGACAGGGTTAAGGACCACGCTCAAGGGCCCAACAGTGACTGCACAGCAGAGCCTGGATTTGAACCGAAAATCTTTCGATTGATAGCTCAAAGCTCTACCCACTAAGCTACCACTGTGATGGACCTTGTTCTGATAAGGTTTTTGGAGCTGGACTCTGTAAAGTTCCTATGAGACAACGTTTGATGTAGTACACATTATGCTATACACATTAACCTGTAATAAACAGTTGTATTGCACAGTACTTGGAACCAATTTAAATGCTGTTGTAACTTTGAACTCTGCCTTTATTCATTTGCTTAGACATTTAAAATTTCTTCTCCTTTTAAGACTTTGTTCCCAACTACCATTAAGCAAAAAATCACAAGACTAGTTGCAATCAAACTACCAGCTATTATTATTAAGTGCCAGCAAGTCTTCAGGCTTTTTAATGGCTCGTTTAACATTCCTCTATTTGTATCCATCCATCTTGTTGCTGGCCGTCCTTTTTCTCTTTTAACTTCAAAACATCCAATCAAATCAAATCACGTTTATTGTCATGTCACATTAACACAGGTGTGAAGGTTGAGTGAAAATCTTAGGTGCATAGTCCCTTACAGTTGTAAATACACATTAAATACAAAATATACACATTAACATACATACACTAGCACCATCTGTTTAATTTATACAAGTTATTGTTTAAGGGCTATTAATGTACAGATGTACAAGATTATGGTATTGTGTGGAGTGTGTATAGTGTGGATTGTCTATGGAGATCACAGTATCACATCCAGGCGTGATTGTATTGATCCTTCTCATAATGTGTCCAAAATAAAAGGTCTTCAGTTGTGGTTATGTGGGATTGAGTGAAAGGGAAGGCAAGCTATAGGTGCAAATGGAAAATTAGTCATACCATAATTAAAACCTTAAATTTATGGACCTTTTTGGCTACCATGACACACCCTTCTGAAATGCATTGTCATCTTTTAATGACTGCAACAAATGTACTGTACGTTTGGTCATGTCAGGTATCACAGTTCACCATCACAGGGTCACTTTTCTCTTTCAATTGTTCAGTTGTTATTTTTCTGCAGTGGCTGGATTAAGATATAGCATTACTGTAGCCAGAAATAAGAATGGTGTCACCCTACATATCAATGAGTGTACAAGTGCCAAAAGTCGGTCCTCTCGGGTAACACTTTTCTGCAGGCAGCTTCCCTGACAACTGGTAACAAAGAGGGTATTGAGGAGGCTCTTCCTGGTGCAGCTTTGATGCCTAATCTACATACTGTATGCCTGTGAAGGGAAACCGGAGCAGCGCTAAAGGAAACAGGTGCAAATAATTACAATAGTCTACAGTATTGGCTTTACATCTCTCACTTTCTTTTACGCTCTCCTTCCTCCCATTTATTTACCTTTTAATGTATTCTTTTCTGCAGTGTGACAGTTCTTACTGTGTTCCTCAGTCTTTTAATCAACATACACAGTTTAATTAGATTCTGGCTAAAAGTGGCTGAACATTTTGTGTTACTTACATGTAATGCTGTAACGCTTCTTTCATAGAACAATTTAGGTGAATGGAATGCCAGCTGTCCATAAGCTGAAGCTGCTGACATGTAAATAGGATGAGGAGAACAATTAAAAATACAATCAAATCAGCTTCTGGTTGGCAAAAAGAACTTTAAATGGTGACTTTAAATGTGTTGAAGGAGATGTGTGTTAGCCTGTGGTCCTTCTCGGCCACCAAGGGTGTCGTGCAACCAGAAGAGGTTGTCAGAGTGCACAGAGTGCATAAGTGGATGAGACCCAGCAATGCTGATGAAGTTTTTAAACACCTCACTGTCACTGCTGGACTGAGAATAGTCAACCAACCAAAAAATCCAGCCAACAGCGCCCCGTGGGCAGCGTCCTGTGACCACTGATGAAGGTCTAGAAGATGACCGATTTAAACAGCAGCAATAGATGAGCGATCATCTCTGACGTTACATCTACAGGGTGGACTAACTATAGGTAGGAGTGTCTAATAGAGTGGACAGTGAGTGGACATGGTATCTAAAAACTGCAGCGCTGCTGTGTCTGATCCACTCATACCAGCACAACACACAAAAATCATCCACCACCTAAATAATACCTGCTCTGTAGTGGTCCTGTGGGGGTTCTGACCATTGAAGAACAGGGTGAAAGCAGACTAAAAAAAGGTATGTAGAGACACAGATGGACTACAGTCAGTAATTGTAAAACTACAAAGTGCTTCTATATGGTAAGTGGAGCTGATAAAATGGACAGTAAGAGTAGAAACAAGGAGGTGGTTTTGATGTTATGGCTGATCAGTGTATAGTACTTGTGCTCTTTGAGTAGAATCACTGCAGCAAATTTCAGCCTGTGACCACAGGACAGGTCAACCATGTTAAGGATATTTTTTTTACAGATTGTGTAGTTGATTTAGTGATCTCTAAAGAGTCTTTTTAATACAAGACCTCTTAACCTGTGCCCTGCTTCAGAGGGTAGATCTGGGATACCGTGCAGCTTTGTGACTTGTGTACGCCGGTGTTGGATTCCAGCATGAGCCAGATGCATTACGGTCACCCGAAAAGTTCCAGATCCAAGCAGCTTGAACTCAGTCCTACACATGAAGGAGATCAGACTCCTTTTGTCAGACGTGTATTATGTGTCGTAACGAATCACGTCTCCAGTCTTTTGTGTGCTCTTTTGTTCCCTGCAGCTGCTGAAAGTGAAGGGGGTTTCTGGACCTGCCCTTTCTATCAAACCCACAAAACATGAAGGTGTGCTCAACAATGGCCCTCGGTGTCAGGTTCAGTCCCTTCCACCACACAACTCTATAACTGCAGCCCTGGCACGGTGGGTAAGGCGGTATCAGGATGTTCGCCTCGGGCGCAGTGTTTGAGCGAATGAATGGAGGGCACCATAAACTCAACATATCATTTACTGGAATCTAAAGAGCAGCCAGACCAGAGGTGCTCACAGCTACAAACGGTCGCCTCCAGGACAGGTGTCTCTAATCAGAGCTGCTTTTCTTTCTTTTCTTTATGGCCTTTTGAAAAAAAGAGGACACATTGTGAAATCAAATCCCACAGTTGGAATGCTTTTTGTTAGAGAAATACTTCAGTATTAATTTAAACTAATATTTATCTAGCATATCTGTACTGTATGTTTACTTTATGGCATAAAGTATGTGGTCACTTGACTGTGTGTTTGTTGGACATCCAGTTTTAAAAATCATGGGCATTTGCAGTTATAAAAGACACAACTTCTCTTTAAAAAAGCTTTTTTAAATGATTTTAGTGTGTCTGGGGACATTTTGCCAATTAAGAATTAAGAAGAGGTGTCCAGATATCTTGGCCTATAGAAAATACAGAATATTTATGTTTATGATAATCACATGAATACATCAGAGAAAAAAATTCAATTGAAAACGCTGCAGTGTTTCATTAATGGCATGTGAGGATGCTTAAAACCAAATGGCTGATTGGGACTGATCCAGAAGTGTCCTCATATCAACCAGCTTCCATGCTTTTAAAAGGCTGGGAATATAAATTTGGAGGATTATTTATGCCTCTGCGTTCCCCTGCACTGCCTGACAGCAGGAATTTGATGTCAAAGTGAACTGCCAAGCCTGTACAGATAAATCATCTGAAAATGTTCATGCGTACCACAACATCAGGAACAGATTTCTGAAAACATACTAAGACAGACTCGATCGTTTAGCTGGGCAGAGATTTCCATTCCTGTGAAAATGGAAAAGTTTACATGAGCTGCTCAACTGGGGCCAAAATCATTTATTTAGGTTATGAAATATTGATGGACGTTTGGCCTTCAGGCATCAACAGGCCACTGACCAATCTCATGTCTCCACAATTCTCCTGTCAATCATTATACAGTGCAAAATATTATTCTGATTCTTTGTTACACCAAACGATTCCAGGTTCCAATGAAACCTGATATTACACAGACTGGAAAAAACCCAGCACATCTTGTATATATTCATTTATTTCAGAGACAAAGTGATTTAATATCTATATAACACTTGTAAAAATAGTGAATGCCTTCATAATTTAATACTTAGTTGCACCACCATTAACATCAACAACTGCAATGAAACATTTTCTTTAATTGGACATGAATGTTTCACTTCATTGTGGAGGAATTTTAGCTCAGTCTTCCTTACAGGACTGCTTTAAATCAGACATGCTGCTAGATTTTCATCAGCCATAACATTATGAACACCTCCTTGTTTCTACACTCACTGTCCATTTTATCAGCTCCACTTACCATATAGAAGCACTTTGTAGATCTACAATTGCTGACTGTAGTCCATCTGTTTCTCTGCATACTTTTTTTTAACCTGGTTTCACCCTGTTCTTCAATGGTCAGGACCCCCACAGGACCACCACAGAGCAGGTATTATTTAGGTGGTGGATGATTCTCAGCACTTCAGAGTTTTTAAATACCGTGTCCACTCACTGTCCACTCTATTAGACACTCCTACCAAGTTGGTCAACCTTGTAGATGTGAAGTCAGAGACGATCGCTCATCTATTGCTGCTGTTTGAGTTGGTCATCTTCTAGACCTTCATCAGTGGTCACAGGACGCTGCCCATGGGGCGCTGTTGGCTGGATATTTTTGGTTGGTGGACTATTCTCAGTCCAGCAGTGACAGTGAGGTGTTTAAAAACTCCATCAGCGCTGCTGTGTCTTATCCACTCATACCAGCATAACACACACTAACACACCACCACCATGTCAGTGTCACTGCAGTGCTGAAAATGATCCACCACCCAAATAATACCTGCTCTGTAGTGGTCCTGGTAGAGTCCTGACCATTAAAGAACAGCATAAAAGGGGGCTAACAAAGTATGCAGAGAAACAGATGAACTACAGTCAGTAATTGTAGAACTACAAAGTGCTTCTATATGATAAGTGAAGCCAATAAAATGGACAGTGAGTGTAGAAACAAGGAGGTGGTTTTAATGTTATGGCTATATAAGCTGCTAAGTTTAGGTTATTTCAAAACATCTGTAATTGGTCTAAACTCTAATTCTGTTTATTTCCAACCATTTATAAGTGAACTTTGTTTTGTATTGTGGATCATCGTGTTGCTGCATAACCTACTTACGCCTCAGATTTAGCTCATGGACTACTCATGTTACATCATTTTACAGCTAATTATCACCATTTGCTATGGACCAACAGCTACAACTGGCCATGTCTGAGAAAAAGAAGGTCAACAGGGTTCTTCATTACTGGCCTGTTGTCTCCATACTCCTCTAAAGTTCACACAGAGCTTGTGTGGTAATGCACTGGATTTGTGTTACATTTGAGACCTGAAGGCCCTTACAAGGAAAGTTAAAAAACAGAGTGAAATGATGGGACTTAATATGAAGACCAAAGGAAAACAGGAAAGACCATCAATTTAATCACTGATGGAGATGCCAAAGTGGTAAACAGCCACTTGGAATGCCTACTTGGATCAGTTATTAACAGCAAAGGATCCAGCAGAGCAAAGTACCACACAGGCCAAAACTCTTGCAAAACAAGAATAAAAAAAGCCTGGAAAACAAAATGATCAGTATGGCCCAAACTATGGTCTTATCTGTGGTTGTGTAGAAATGTAAAAGCTGGGCATTAAAAAAAGCAGGACCAAAAGAACATCAGTGCCTTTGAACTTTGGTGCTTGTGAGAACTTTTGATAGTACGTTGGACAACAAGGAAGACAAACTAAAGGATCTTTAATCAAATCAGACCTAAACTCTCACATAAAGCACAGGTAACTAAACTAAAGCTGTTATTTCGGGCTTATTATATGAAGAATCAATTTATCGAAAAAAAATTGGAAGAGTCAAAAGTTAAAAGAAGAAGAAGATGGCCAACAACAAGATGAATGGATTCAATCAGAGGAAGATCCAAAAAAAAAAAACCCACCAGATATACACATAGTTGCCAGGAGACGAATAATAATAATAATAATAATAATAATAATAATAATAATAATAATAATAATAATAATAATAATAAAACACTGAGATTCTGGATCTGTTAAAACATGTTTAGACTTGATTAAAACATTCACTATAACACACTTTCCTTCCACTCAGGTCCTGGCCTTGTCTTCATCCTCCAAATGTTAACATTTAATCAAATAATTCAAAATAACATTTTTAAATGGGCAAAACAGACCAGGCCAAGGACTTTCCTCAGTGTAACTCACTGCTTATTACATAGTTAGAACCAGACATGGTGGAAAACAGATTCATCAGTTGAGGAGCACCATGACCTGCATTCTGCTCAGATCTGGTCCTCGGCCAGCGTCTATGTTTCCTGTTTCCACTCGACTTTCTGTAAGCCTGGTGTTAGTGAGAGAAATCACAGGAGCTCCCAAAAGATCGAGAACAAATCCAATCCCAACAAACTCTTCTCATGCTCATGTTTCAATCTTTACCTCCTCCTCATTCAATCCAGACTAAATAATCACTGCCTACACACGTTCAATCCAAATGGAAAAAATGAGTGAACGAGAAAAGAAAGCCGATATAACATGAGGCTGTCAAATACCCTTTAGAACTGCATCTAAATTTGACTAGTCTTGAAGGGTCAGACTTTTATCTCCAACCAGATACGTCTGGAGAGACTTGTGTGGAATGTTGGCTTAGAGGTGGATGGGAAGTCGACCAGAAACAGGATAAAACTACATATGAAGGCCATGTCTGCCTCCTGAAGCCAACACTAAATATTGGTTGTTTTTTTTATTAGGAATTTAAGGTCGTGTTTTACACTTTGGTTCCATTCATGAGAGGACAGATAGTTACTGGTTACACAAGATTCATCAGTTCAAGCTCAGTGTCAAACACCGTCACTGCCAATTTTGTAAAGACTTTCCCCAAATTTCCCCAACTCTTTGTGAGATCTTCTATTATGATACAGACTATCTACAAAATTTATCAAAATAATGTAAAAAACCATTCAAAATAAGTCAGGAAATTAACCACTGAAAGCATAGATTTGGTAAAGGATAGAGGCTTATCTTAAAAGCACTGAGCATACACTGAATGGCCAAAAGTAAGTGGACAACTATACTAATTATGAAGTTCAAGTGTTTCAGTGACACCCATTGATAAAAGTAACCAAATTTCACACTTTAGGGATGCAATAGGCCTCTTTGACCAACATCAGCACCTGAACTCACACAAAACGGGACCTTGTCCATCACGCCCTCAATCTTGGTAAGTTATGTCTGTTTGTAGATGCCCAAAAAACTGATAGCACACTACCAGTAACTGGTAAGACGTTCTCCAGATGGTAATCTTGTTAGTGATTCAGACCAGCACTTTTAGACTAGAAGGTTAGTTTTTGTATGTTGAATGAATTTGATTCTTAGATGACACACAAATTAAGCTATCAGGCCTAAATTAAGCTTATCATTGTATACTGCACATGATGGGAGCTCGGGTGGCACAGTGGCAAATCATGCTAGCCCACTACTGCTGGGATCCAGGGTTGTAATCCCCCAGACAGACATGATTGCCTATGTCTGAGAGGTGGCTGAGACCCCATGATGAATTGGCGTGTTGTTTTGACAGGGGTGTTTAAAGTGATTGCTGCTGCTTTTGTAGCTCTTTCAAATAATAAATTGGCTGCACTAAATTGCTCATAAGTGTAAACAGGTGGATGGGCAGGGTCCTTTCTGTGTGGAGTTTGCATGTTCTCCCTTTGTCTACATGGGTTTCCTCCAGGTGCTCTGGTTTCTTCCCACAAGTCCAAAGACATGCAGTCAGGTTAATTGTGTGTGTGTCTGCTCTGTGATTAACAAGCGACCTGTCCGGGGTGTTTCCTGGCTTTCACCCAATTAATCAGACCCACTGCAACCCTGACCAGGATAAAGTTGTGGTAAAGCAGACAGTGAATGAATGAATAAATTAATAAAAGTATGTAATTGTATGTATAAGTGTGTGTTGTTCTGCAATAGTGCTTTGTCCTGTGTGTGTGTGTGTATGTGTGTATATCAGCTCCACTTACCATATAGATGCACTTTGTAGTTCTACAATTACTGACTGTAGTCCATCTATTTATCTTCATACCATTTTAGCCTGCTCTCACCCTGTTCTTCAATGGTGAGGTTCTTCAATCAAGAAGTTCTTCTATATGGTAAGTGGAGCTGATAAAATGGACAGTGAGTGTAGAAACCAGGAGGTGGTTTTAATGTTATGACTGATCGGTGTATGAACAGATGTAATTCTGCCTATAAAGGTTAGATGTGCTCTTGACCTCTCTCTTTAGTTTCACTGGATTTTTCTCTTATGTCCAATTGTTGTTTTTTTCATCGAGGACAGCATGCGCATTTATCACCACCACAAAATCCTGACCAGCATGGAAGCAAACATAATGCAGCACTGAGACATATCCACATGCCCCCTGGTCTGGTCTTAATGAAAGCTTTATCTTGTTTAACAAACTCCCCCAACACACACACACACACACACACACACACACACACACACACACAGCCTCCCTTTCCTGTTTGAAAACTCCCCGAGCTCACCATGTTTAAAGAAAACATTCTGCAGCACTGTTGGGAAAAAGTAGTTCTCTTACTTAATTAACTCCCCTCCCCAGTCCTCCAAAAACTTCCACTCTGAATCCCAGCCTTGTCCCACAGACTCGGTGGTCAACAGCCAGGGTTAGAGGCCATTTTCCCATGCCACCCGAAACAGTAATCATGAAAGAGACGCTCCGTGTGGAAAGAAAAGACGTCAGATTCAGCCCCGTTGTCAGCGAGTGCCGGCCTGATCACAATTTGCCTTTCTCCGACTGATCCGTCAGCGAGCTCTGATCAAAAAGGGATCGAGCGTCTCCCGGCATTCCTGCATCCAGGAGATGAGTGTCCCTCGCTGTCCCACTGCCACCACTTCCTGTCAAACAAAGGCTCTCTCTTTCTCCTGACTAAAATGTAACACAAATAAGCATATCTGTTTGCTCGAGTTTCATTCGGAGGTATTAAAAGAGCTTTATTGTGTTTTTTCAGAGGTGAAAGGGACATCACAGTGGCACAGTGTCCTTATTGTTGTTGCAAGTGTAACATTGTGCAAATAATAATAATTAACACAAATAATTAACACTAATAAATAGTAAAATATACTCACTCACTTTCTTAACCGCTTATCCAATCAGGGTCGGGGGGGGGGGGGGGGGGATGGGGGATGGGATACTACTTAATAGGGTGCTTGGATGGCACAGCGGTCTATTATGATAGCCCTCCAGGTTTCAGGTGTCTACACAGACATGATTGGCTATGTCTGGTGGGGGAATAATGGACCCAGATAATGAACTGTCCAGGTTCTGTGCAGGTATTCCATGAAACGTAGGACTGGCAATGAGTGCACATTGACAATTATTATTATTATGATTATGAAAACTGTTGTTATTATAAGTGCCACCAAATTGATTCTGACCACTGTGACCATGTGAATAGTGTTTTTCTAGAACATCATGTTCTCTGTTGGGTCTTCAGGCTTCTTAATGGCTGGTTAATTATTCCCCTTATTGTATTACTTTTCCAAGCATAATTGCTTTTTCCAGTGAATTGGTTGTCATAAAGTTTCCATATGTTTAATATTACATTTTGATTATGGATATGAAATAATAATTTGTGTCAAACATTAAAAAAATAGACAGTGGCACATTCTTTTTAGTACATTACATACACTGATCAGCCATAACATTAAAACCACCTCCTTGTTTCTACACTCACTGTCCATTTTATCAGCTCCACTTACCATATAGAAGCACTTTGTGGCTCTACAATTACTGACTGTAGTCCATCTATTTATCTACATACCTTTTTAGCCTGCTTTCACCCTATTCCTCAATGGTCAGGACCCCCACAGGACCACTACAGAGCAGGTATTATTTGGGTGGTGGATCATTCTCAGCACTGCAGTGACACTGACATGGTGGTGGTGTGTTAGTGTGTGTTGTGCTGGTATGAGTGAATAAGACACAACAGCGCTGCTGGAGTTTTTAAATACCGTGTCCACTCACTGTCCACTCTATTAGACACTGGTTGGTCCACCATGTAAAGTCAGAGACGATCATTCATCTTTTGCTGCTGTTTGAGTTGGTCATCTTATAGACCTTCATCAGTGGTCACAGGACACTGCCCATGGGGCGCTGTTGGCTGGATATTTTTGGTTGGTGGACTATTCTCAGTTCAGCAGTGACAGTGAGGTGTTCAAAAACTCCATCAGCGCTGCTGTGTCTGATCCACTCATACCAGCACAACACACACTAACACACCACCACCATGTCAGTTTCACTGCACTGCTGAGAATGATCCACCACCCAAATAATACCTGCTCTGTAGTGGTCCTGGGAGAGTCCTGACCATTGAAGAACAGCTTGAAAGGGGGCTAACAAAGCATGCAGAGAAACAGCTGGACTACAGTCAGTAATTGTAGAACTACAAAGTGTTCCTATATGGTAAGTGGAGCTGATAATCAATTGTAATTGCCATTGATTTAAATCCATGATTGATTGTATCCAGCAAGTAACATTCATACCAAAGGTAAAAGAGCCTAGTGGTTAAGGTACTGGACTAGTAACCAGAAGGTTGCTGGTTCAAGCCCCACCACTGCCAGGTTGCTGCTGTTGGGCCCTTGAGCAAGACCCTTAACCCTCAATTGCTTAGACTGTATACAGTCACAGTAATGTTAGTCGCTTTGGATAAAAGCATCTGCTAAATGTAAATACTTATTAAACAACACAAAGCCATATGTAATCATCACTTTAAACAGTCCTGTCAGTGCATTAGATTCAATAATCCACAAATAAAAAGTTTATGAAATAAAAAGTCTCCTGACAGGTGCTCAACATGAGATTTCACTCTCTGCTCTCAATATAAACACAAGGAAGAAAGAAGAGAAGTCAGCAGTCACTTGAAAAGTGTTGCAGGACGACCAAAAAACGACATCCTCTCACTGTACGCTACATTGTGCTCCACCATTCTTTCTTAGTATTTCCTTAAATAAAGTCACAATGAATTAGTAACATTTTGTTTAATTTTTCTCAGTAAATCAGCAACTGACTGGGATTCTCAGTTCATCAGGGTACATTATAGCATTGCTTGTGTTTTGGTCGGCAGGTAAATCCACTTAAACAAAACCATTCTGCAGAATGTTTAAATGTGCACAACAGAATCAGTCTTCATATGGAAATATGGAATATATTCAGTCTAAAAAGCAAATACAGGCTCTATTCTTGAATAATCTAGATTACAAAGCATTGGCTTTCAGTACTCTAATGCAGCAGATAACATCTTCATTTCCTGCAATCAGAGGCTTTCACTCTGCATCAGCTGTTAGAAAAAAATGGTACTTACAAAGCTATTTTCAGCCTTTCATCCTGTTAGATATACAGTACAGGACCTCTTTATTCACATTACCTTATTAGAGATATAGATGGCAAACAGAACTTGTGAAAAATGGCATTTTTAATAGTAAAGAAAATTATGTGACACGAGATTATAGAAAGTGTTTCAATTTGTGGTTTCCTGGATTGGTCTCTTTTAGGCTTGTAACCCCCCATATGTATTAATTAACTATACTTTTTTATTATTTATTCAGTTTATCTAAGTACTGTTTAGGCCGCCAAAGGAGGACAGGTCCCTTTTGCAGCTGGGTCCTCTTAAGGTTTCATCCTCATAACATTTAGTTTTTTTTTTATGCATTTTCTTTCTTTTTCTCATGATTTTTTTTAGTTTGTTTAATTGCATTATGCTTCATCTCTACTGGTGCTGAACTCCGCCCCGATTGTGGAAAGTGAACTGACACAACATGTGGGCAGTTGCCGACTGCATCTTTTCACCTTCATATGCGGATCAACCTTGTGCACGGAGAGCCACACCCTGATCGCGTTATTCCCCTACTCTGTGCAGACGCCATCAATCAGCCAGCAGAGTTCGTAATTGCATCAGTTATGAGGTCCCTATCCGGCTCCCTCCCTGGATGAACAACAGCCAAACGTTGTTCATGTGGCCCCCCAGCCAGATGGCAGAGCTGAGATTTGATACGATGTATTCAAAATCCCAGCTCTGATGTGCTAGTGTATTTTACTGCTGCGTCCCAGGGAGTTTTTTTTGCCACTGTTACTTTAGGTTTGCTGGGTATTCTGTTGTACAAGCACTTTACAAATAGGTTTGTAAGGCCTGTTGGTTCAGCCATTTCCAAACCAGTTGTGTGCCCAGTTTTCCTAACCTTGTCTAGGGCAGCAAACAGCCACAAAGCTACCACCATCATGCTTTACAGGTGCCCACTAACCAACTTAGATTTGATTGCCTCACCATTTCTTCTCCAAACATACCTTGATCAAGTTTCTCAAACTTTTTACTTTGATTTTATGCAATCAGAAACATTTTAATTAAAAAAATAATAAATTAATTAAAGTGCCTATTTAGTGAAAGGGCCTATCCAGTGAAATTCAGTGTTAAATGACACTGTGGCTCTCTTTTATGTAGCCTACTGGTGTTTCTCAAAAACAAGTTCTTGAAACAGTGTCTTTATGGGCTTTGCTTTGTCCACAAGCCTACAGTTGCACTGGTACAGCATATACACCGATCAGCCATAACATTAAAACCACCTCCTTGTTTTTACACTCACTGTCCATTTTATCAGCTCCACTTACCATATAGAAGCACTTTGTAGTTCTACAATTACTGACTGTAGTCCATCTGTTTCTCTGCATGCTTTGTTACCCCCCTTTAATGCTGTTCTTTAATGGTAAGTTGGTCATCTTGGATACCGCCCACAGGGCACTGTTGGCTGGATATATTTTCGGTTAGTGGACTATTCTCAGTCCAGCAGTGACAGTGAGGTGTTTAAAAACTCCAGCAGCATTGCTGTGTCTGATCCACTCATACCAGCACAACACACACTAACACACCACCACCATGTCAGAGTCACTGCACTGCTGAGAATGACCCACCACCTAAATAATACCTAGTGGTCCTGGGAGAGTCCTGACCATTGAAGAACAGCATGAAAGGGGGTTAACAAAGCATGTAAAACTACAGTCAGTAATTGTAGAACTACAAAGTGCTTCTATGTGGTAAGTGGAGCTGATAAAATGACAGTGGGTGTAGAAACAAGGAGGTGGTTTTAATGTTATGGTTGATCGGTGTAATTCATCCAGCATGATTCATTTTATTCAACTGTTAGTCATGAGTGTCACTGAAACACCTGAACTTAATAGTTAGAAGGGTAACACATACTTGGCCATATAGCCTATACACATATAAACAATATATTTATAAAAGAAATGTATTTGTCTTGCATTTGACTTCATTAAGAATCATTGTTAGTCATCCAGTAATTGTAATCAGGTGTAATATATATTTGTAAATAAGGTATTAGGTGTCATTTGCCCAGTAACTTAGATTTAGATTTGCAGATTGTGAGAGTGCTTTGTGATCCATTATACTGGAGTACTGGAGTACTGCTGTACTGTCCTGGCACTCACGGTGTCTTTTCAGATCAACTTGCATGTTTAAAAATGCCCCCATGAACCCATAATACATATCACATTTGGAATCCCTGAACTGATCGAACTTGCTTTAACTGACCGTGCTAGAGGTTACTAGATTTATTCCATTTTAAGTTCAAGAGGCTTTATTTGTCATTTCAGCGATGTACACCGACCAGGATTAACATTATGACCACTGACAGGTGAAGTGAATAACACTGATCAACTCTCCATCATGGCACCTGTTAGTGGGTGGGATATATTATATTAGGCAGCAAGTGAACATTTTATCCTCAAAGTTGAAGTGTTAGAAGCAGGAAGAATGGGCGAGCGTAAGGATTTGAGCAAGTTTGACAAGGGCCAAATTGTGATGGCTAGACGACTGGGTCAGAGCATCTCCAAAACTGCAGCTCTTGTGGGGGTGTTCCTGGTCTGCAATGGTCAGTATCTATCAAAAGTGGTCCAAGGAAGGAACAGTGGTAAACCGGCGACAGGGTCATGGGCGGCCAAGGCTCATTGATGCGTGGGGAGCGAACAGACGAGCTACTGTAGCTCAAATTGCTGAAGAAATTAATGCTGGTTCTGATAGAAAGGTGTCAATACACAGTGTTTTGGCAGCAAAACGAGGACCAACACAATATTAGGAAGGTGGTCATAATGTTATGCCTGATCAGTGTACATGTACATATTAATGCAGACTGTGATTGCTTTTCACATGCACTCGTGGTTCAGTAATTTTTTTTACACTTAAATGTAAATGTTACGTAAAAACACTTAAAAATGGCTAAAAATGGACCAGGGTTTAATTCAACAGAACCCCATTTTTCCTTTGGAAACATGTTTAAAATCCAGCAACTGCCTGCACAAACACTGCTTACGAGTTGAAGGTTGTTTACCGTCGAGCCATTGGCACTTTCCAAATCTGATAGCAGTGTGTGTGTCTGTAATTAATTGCGCATTAATCAGGGAGTGCATCATCTGTAGGCAAATTAAAAATGCAAATGAAATATGAAGAGAGTATCAAAACACGTTAGACTGGTGATGACAAACGATCTACAAATTTCCCCCATTATTTCTGCTGCTTTCTTATGTTTTAAATAATCGTTGTCTTGGTAATTTAGCTGGAGTAATTTGTTACCCTGACGTCCCCCATATATCTTACCAACATTTTCCTGAGGGCACTGGAGAGTCAAGCGTGCCTCTTTTTTATTCTTTTCTTTTATTTCTTAAAGATCCATGATATCTGTGTGGTATTTATTGTTAATAACGAATGATGCAAATTCTTCAATTCCATTTGTACACAGAAGTGTAACATGGCCAATCTGAGCATGAAGATCAATCATGTGTGCAAGAATTTATATTATATGGGCAAAATTATTTGGACACACAATCATGTGTTTCAGCCACAACAATTGCAAACGGGGCGGCACGGTGGCTAAGTGGGTAGCACTGTCGCCTCACAGCAAGAAGGTCCTGGGTTCGATCCCCAGGTGGGGCGGTCCGGCTCCTTTCTGTGTGGACTTTGCATGTTCTCCCCATGTCTGCATGGGTTTTCTCCCACAGTCCAAAGACATGCAAGTGAGGTGAATTGGAGACACTAAATTACCCATGACTGTGTTCGATATAACCTTGTGAACTGATGAATAGGCCGCTCAGGTGGCACAGCGGTAAAGTACGCTAGCACACCAGAGTTGGGGTTTCGAATACATCGTATTGAATCTCAGCTCTGCCTTCCGACTAGGCTGGGCGGCTGCATGAACAACGATTGGCTGTTGTTCAGGGTTAGAAGTAAAAAGTCGGATCATAGGTCCTCATAACTGGTGCAACTGCGGCCCCTGCTGGCTGACTGATGGCGCCTGCACAGGGTTGAGGAATAATGCTGATGGGGGTGTGGCCCTTCGTACACAGTGCCCGTCGGTGTATGAACTTGACCCGTGCAGGTGAAAAATGCAGTCTGTACTGACTGTACGTGCCGGAGGAGGCGTCTGTCAGTTGAGAGGCGTCCTCAGTCGGTGGTGAAGGATCGAATCAGTATATATTCAGGATAATTGGACATGACTAGATTAGGGAAGAAAATTGGGGGAAAAATTATAAATAAAAAAAAACTATTGCTAACTGGTGTAATAAATCAGTTTGCAGCAACAGTTTCCCTTTCCTGTTCCAACATCAAGCAAGCTCTATAAAGACATTAAGAAAATCTTGGTTTAAAGAAACTCCAGTGTCTTCAATACTATGCTCTTCATACTGAACGGCTCTGAGCAGGCCACTGGATATTGATTTTATTGAACTAATTTTATACATTTGTTAGCAATATGTGTGGCTGGAACACCTGACTTAATCATTAGGATAGGTGTCCACATAATTTTGACTATAAAATTTACAAAATAAAGTATACAAAAATAAGCAATATCTAAAAAAGATTAAGCATTTTCTCCAGGTAATAGCGCTCCGCTGAAGTGCACACACAAACACAACACCTGCTCAGGGCGATCTACAGTATTTGCATCATTAGATGCACACAATTTAGCAGGACAAACCACAACGTAGGGCTCATTTTTCATGCAGTGGAAGATAAATTATTATGTAGGTTATGTGAGCGTTCAGCTCAAAATTCAGGTAGCACCCGAATGTTGGGGGGTGATGCCAGGCGCTGGTGCTTTACAGAAGTAAATAGGTTTGCTGATTGAAAGATTGGGCCGTCCGGTCATGAGTGGAAGAGCAGCACCAAAATCAAGCATCCAAAAAAGGTTTCAGACTCCCCCATCATCCAAATGACCCGAAAAGAAAACATGTTCATCCAAACCCAGCAGGAGAGGGAGCAGTTATCTCCGGGCAATTACCCTGGTGTTCACAATGAATTAAATGAA
The DNA here is from genome assembly GCF_030014385.1 of Trichomycterus rosablanca. Classification (NCBI taxonomy): domain Eukaryota; kingdom Metazoa; phylum Chordata; class Actinopteri; order Siluriformes; family Trichomycteridae; genus Trichomycterus; species Trichomycterus rosablanca. The sequence goes on along the minus strand of NC_085993.1, from coordinate 6,980,505 downwards.
AGATGGCTGAATGATCTGACGGCTGGCAAATTGAAGATAAGAGGCAGGAGATCAGATATTACTAACACAGATAGATCTATGTGCAAATAAGATGTATACGTCTGTCAATACTGCGCTAGATAAGATCAAACCTCATCCGACTGTGTGTTTAATTATGTGCTATAACCACTGCTAAAATCATTCCTAGTCCTGTAATTCACATCTTTATATTTACATTTTCAGCATTTAGCAGATGCTGTTATCCAGAGCGACTTACAGAAGTGCTTCCATTGTGAATATTACCTTACTCTAGTTTAAGTAAACAACAGTCAAAGAATACAAATCTGCTGAAAACCCTGTTAGAACCCTGTTTTTGCAAAAACTGAATAAGAACATTAGTAAGTACATGTCAGCTTAAGTGCTTAGTAAAGAGGTGATGGGGATTTTTAATCATCTTTTGAAGACAGTGAGAGACTCAGATGTTCGGACAGACAAAGGAAGTTTGTTCCACCACTTGGGTGCCAGTACAGAGAAGAGCCTTGATGCTGGTCTTCCTTGAGTCCTGGGTGGAGGATCAAGTCGAGTGAGACTAGTGGCTCAGAGGTTGCGTGGTACATAGCTGGGTTTTATTAGGCCTCGAAGGTAGCTTGGGGCTTTGACCTACTCATGTAAGTACTTTACTATTCTCAATGTGGTCACTGCTTCATTTTTTTTTTTATTTAATTCTTAGAGGTGGCTAGTAACATGCTACATTTAGTCTGTTCCATTTATTTAAAGGAAAGGCATCACATTTGGCTATATAATGTTATGCAGATTTTATTAAAAACAAGGTATGCTCAGGTGGCACAATGTTAAAACATGCTAGCACACCAGTCCTGAGATCTCGAGCTTTCAAATTCTAACCTCAGCTTTGCTATCAGCCGGCAGGGGACCTGCACAGACTTACACATGGCTGTGTGTCTGTGGGGGAGATACAATGGCTCAATGGGTTTCTTGCTGCTGGTGCAAGTGCATTCTACTGACTGGTCAAGGTGCCTTTACAGGGCATGGCTGAGACTCCGCTCTGTAAGACTCAGGTGAAAAGAAGCACAGCCTTGGCCCTTCTAAGATAGGGATTGGGGTGAGGGTGGCAGTAGCGTTGAGAGAGATAAGCTCCAATTAGACATGACTACACTGGCTTGAAAGAGGGGAAAAACTATCAATAAAAAAGAATAAGATTAAAATAAAACTGAAGCCGTGACCAGTTGGAGAATAGTAAAGTACTTACATGAGTAAGTGCTCTATTTAACCTGTGTTCAAGCTAACAGTAGTTTAATGAACGTTTTAATAAATAAACTAGTCACAAAGTTCATACTAGCTAATTATTTACATTTTTGGCATTTAGCAGATGCTTTTATCCAAAGCGACTTACATTACTGTGACAATATACAGTCTAAGCAATTGAGAGTTAAGAGCCTTGCTCAAGGGCCCAACAGTAGCAGCCTGGCAGTGATGGAGCTTGAACCAGCGACCTTTTGCTTACTAGTCCAGTACCTTAACCACTAGGCTAATCAAGTTGCTACCTCAGCTCAGGTTTCTTAACATGAACAATGTTTTTGTCCACAGTGTTCTAGTAAAAGTCCATAGTAGTGTCCTGTGGTGTACATTCATTCTTTGTTTTATGACTGCTTTATCCTATTAAGGTTCGCAGTGGGTATAATTCATTTGGCGAAAGGTAGGAAACACCCTGAACTGGTCGCCAGTCTATCACAGGGCATTGGCTAGTAACATGCTACAATTAATCTTTTACATAGATTTAAACAGGCATCATGCTTGGATAATAATTAAGCTTAAAATCACACCAGTAAAGGTTTTGTTTTTCTAAGAAAAACTATAGAAAAACGTGAACCGATGACCTTATGGTATCAGTTTCACACTCGCGCCAGACTCTCCACTGTGCTAGCATAAACAATAAATCTAGTCCACTGGCCGATTTTCTTGCCTGTCTATTAATGCCTGACATGAAGCATTAAAATGTTTCTGTTCTTTGATTTACGCTGACATTATACAGAACGGCAAAAAAGCAGCTGTGAAGCAGCTGGAGACGAGTGAAACAAAGTGCAGTGTTTAATCTGTATTCTGGCTAACTAATTATGTATTGTAATGATTATGTTCTTATTAAATAAACTATTAGTGAGGTACATGCTAACTTCTCAAGCTGCTGCTTGTCTTAACATGGCGCCAGGGATTCATAGTAGGGATGTAACTATACACTCTACCCACGAGGCGATGCCATTGACGATACTGGGTTCACGATACGATTTTTTCCCGATTTCTTAAACAAAATTAAATTGAAGACAAATTATGACAAAGTTTCCTTTTATTATTTCTCTTTAAAAATTAAATAAAATACTGTATTTGTGCTTACCTTTTATTTATCTAAATAATGAATGCCCTCTTATTTTTGAGGTAGGTACAAACAATGCAAAACAATGCTGCACATTTCCCTTTTTGTGTAAAAAAAACTGAAATGAAACAAATCCCACATTAAATAAATAAATGAATAGTGCAAGTAAAGAAAGTATCCTCCCATAAATAAATTTGGCTGGAAAATTCCGAACCTGGCAACCCTGATTTTTGCTCTTCGACTGGTCGGTGCTAGATTTGCCGGTTCGGGAGCAACTCGGCGTTTGCTTGGCGATCGAAACTCAGCTCTCAATCGCTAAGTGTGAACTACTCACCAACGATCAGAGCGAAGAAATATATCTAGCATGTCAAATATCTGGATCTAAGTCGCCCAACTGGCAATGAGTGCTATGTCGAACAGTCAATGAGAACGCAAGATACGGTGTTAGGGGAAATGCAGGGGAGGAGTGTAAAAAGGTGGGACAGGGGCATAATATAGTTTATATCAGAATACATCCACACACACACGCAAAAAATATTTATTAACCTCCAACTCACTATAGAACAAAAAATCCATGCCGTTCGCATAGCCAAATCCACTCATCCTTGTTTTTACGCTGCACATCAGCACACAAACTTTGATCGCTCGTTACTTGTTGACGTGCATTTTTGGACGTGGTATCATTAAACCCCTCGTCACTTCTCGCGTTTGTTTTCGTGACAAAACGTGGTTTGGGAGACCAGAGAAGCTCGCCTGCGATTCCAGTTGGTGATAGATGGTGTAGTGTGAAACCCCCTATCAGTCGTGTAGTGTGAAAGCCACACCAACTTAAAAGACTCCCGATTACAAGAGATCCAGTTGTGTAGTGTGAACTGTACAGCGACCTGACGACTTGGCATAAAACGATTTGAATCATGTCAGTGAATCGATTTTTCACTGTCTTGTGTGTCGTTACATTCCTAGTCCATAGTGTCCCACTACTGTGTCCTAATAGGAGTCCAAGGTAGTGTTCTGGTAATAGTGCTCTGGCATATCAGGAAGAATCTGTATTCTGAGGTTTTGACCACTGTCATTTTAACACTTTCTTTTAAACTTCCCAAAGCAGGTTAACAGCATCTTAAATACATGCAAACGCTTTTCAATGTACCACTGACTTTCCTTGTAGTTTTGGTAACTGATTCAGCGAAATAATTTTTGACATGTAAGTGATGCACAGCAGTATTTTTCCTTTACAAACTTTTAATAGGACCTGTAACTTTAACTGAAGTAGGAGTGTAGGTTTCTCTCCTGACCCCTGCATGTCTGTGATTGTGACTGGAGCAGAAATGAATCTCACCAGGCTTTTCCTTACGCTTTACTTTTTTCCTTATGGTCAATTGTGGAACTGAAATCCACTTACTCTCCAGTGCTGCTCAGTGTTACCGACCTTAGATCCATGACTGGAGGGGCCCAGATGAGAAACCAGTGTGACCCAAGTATTAAATTTCAGGAAGGGCTTAATTAAAATCATGAGAAAATCCCTCAAGGTCTAAACCGAGGCTCAGTATCCCCCTTTTTTCTCATTGTTGCTTTTGTTATGTACATATTGTCTTGTCTCATTATTTCCTCAGCCAGTCTAAAGCAGTGATAATGATTGTGCGTCCACTGAGAGTCCGAAATATCACCCAGTCAGTTTGAAAAGGGCAACAAAATGACACATTTAATTGATTCACTCTGAATGTTTAACTTACGATTATGAAGAGTTGAAGAAGTATCCATAAATGTAAAGATGCTCCAGGGAACACACTGATTCTCATTTCATACAGGATTGTTTCCAGTTGGTTAAAGTATTAAAATACCTTACTCAGTGAAAATACAATTATTAAAAAAAAACAATATAGAAAAAAACAGGCATACTGCTTCCTGATTAAGTATGAGTCGGAAAGTCTGTAGTAAAAATTAATCTGTTGCTAGCATAGGTGGTGTAGGCAGATACTTAAGAATGTATCCAGTTGGGAAAACTGGAAAACTGACACTTATTCAGATCGTTGTTTGGAAAAAGAAGGGTTGAGTGTTTGATCCAAAGATCACCACACCCACAGTGAAGTGTGAGGATGGGAGCATCATGATATGTGGCTGCTTTTCTTACACAACTATTGCACACCATTACTTAAATAAATTTAAATAAAGCACATGTAAAACATGTCAGAGAAGAACTAAATTTGATTCAACCAAGTAACAAAATCTGGATGTTTCAACAAAACATTGATCCCAAACTTTACCAAAATTTAAGACTGGTCTCTAAAGAGAAGGTGAATCTGCTCGCATAGCCCAGCCAATCTCCTGACCTGTGTTTAATATAACATCTATTAAAAAGTGTGAAATTGTATAAAAATAAATCTTCTTAACCTTAAGAGATTAGATTACCAAAAGGCATAAAATGTCCTAATTTTTTTCAGATCTCTGTTTACTCTTAAAAATACATAGCTTTGTGTTTGCTCTTAGTGTCTGGTGGAGAAAGTCATCACATCTTCACTATTAGTGAACTCCTTCTGTTTTTACATTAGGTACATTAGGTAGGGCACGGACTGTTCTGGATTTGGATATATAGAGAATATTGTGCTGTAGAATAAAGCGTCATGGGATGAGTCAAACAGTAAATAGACCAAAATCAATCATTTACACTGATCAGCCATAACATTAAAACCACCTCCTTGTTTCTACACTCACTGTCCATATTATCAGCTCCGCTTACCATATAGGAGCACTTTGTAGTTCTACAATTACTGACTGTAGTCCATCTGTTTCTCTGCATGCTTTGTTAGCCCCCTTTCATGTTGTTCTTCAATGGTCAGGACCACCACAGAGCAGGTATTATTTAGGTGGCGGATGATTCTCAGCACTGCAGTGACACTGTCATTGTGGTGGTGTGTTAGTGTGTGTTGTGCTGGTATGAGTGGATCAGACACAGCAGCACTGCTGGAGTTTTTAAATACCATGTCCACTCACTGTCCACTCTATTAGACACTCCTACCTAGTTAGTCCACCTTGTAGATGTAAAGTCAGAGACGATCGCTCATCTATTGCTGCTGTTTGAGTTGGTCATCTCCTAGACCTTCATCAGTGGTCACAGGATGCTCCCCACGGGGTGCTGTTGGCTGGATATTTTTGGTTGGTGGACTATTCTCAGTCCAACGGGGACAGTGAGGTGTTTAAAAACTCCAGCAGTGTTGCTGTGTCTTATCCACTCATACCAGCACAACACACACTAACACACCACCACCATGTCAGTGTCACTGCCTGACTACTAACTGACTACAGTTAGTAATTGTAGAACCACAAAGTGCTTCTATATGGTAAGTGGAGCTAAAAACATAGACAGTGAGTGTAGAAACAAGGAGGTGGTCATAATGTTATGCATAATCAGCGTAAATTTAAAATGTATTTTTTTCTTTTTTCTGCAGATTTGAAAAATTCTGCATAACATTTCATTTCAAAATTGCTTCTGCTTTTTCTGTCTGATTAGAAAGTTTTATAATGAATCAGCTTGAAGTATAAAACATTAAAATGATTATAGGCTCAATAGGTAACATACACAATCATGAACAAGACAACCAAACATTTTTGTTTTCCTTTAGCCCGACGTTGTGCATGTGTCAAATGAAATTTATTGCGGCACAGTGCTGATATATTGCAATATCTAAACAGAATATATCACAATAAAAATTTGAATATGTCTCATATTTCTATGGTTGCCTAAGCAGTCAGTGCAGCATATACAAGCAGCACTTTCACCATCTTTAGCGAAAGGGGGGCTTTCTCCACAGGAAGTTCCTGCAAACAGAGCGCACCCACTTTTCAAACCCCATTTGTCTTGTTAATGTGCCCCACTGATTACCTGATTGCACTGGATGACTGTGGAGAAATCTGATTGCGTGAAATTATACAGAGCAGAAACTTTTGATTGGGAGGAATGGCTCGGGGATGCTCATTGGCACCGTTTGACGGGGGCCGCCGTGAAATTTGGCCTCATTGATTTGGAATCAGCAAAAGTGCTGAGTGTAATTGTAATCAGAGTCAGTGTTCGCCAAGCGCCTCTATTTTAGATCCCAACTTCCTTGCTGTGCAAACTTTTGAGGCTTGAAACCTTAGCAATGGTGTTACATGACCTGTTAATTGTACGCTTCCAGAGGAGCCGAGGTGAGGTCTTTACTCACGGTTCATGTTCAGCTGTAAAGGATTAGGAGAAACTGCGATGCCCAATGCTCACCCATTAGTGCTCAATCAAATGTGAATGTGCACTTGAAATTAAATTACAGGAGGTCTAATCAGATCACTGCGCTGCTCGAGCCCCTTCAACGGGTCACACATAATTCCTACATTTCAATTTGAAAATCTTTTTAATATAATTTGGGGGCACAGTGATGTGGCTGGTAGGGTGGGTGCAATACAGACCTTACTGTAGGTCAGAGGGTCCTGACTTTAATCCTGTCTTTGATCTTTGGTGACTGTTTGTTAGAAATTTGGCAAGTTCTCTCACATTTGTATGTGTTTTATTTGATTTTAATGTCCTATGGGGACAGGATCAGGGTGCGACACAGAACACAAGTGCAAACAACACAATAAACACAGTGCAGATAAAAACAGTTCAATAAATACAAGAACTACAATAACTACACGGCACATTTTAACTAAAAAGTGAAGGGGACTGGACCAAAAGACATGACAGATCAAAGACAAGTGTGTTGTTGGCCAGTACGTGGTGCGAAAATAAAGAAAATACAATATATTTTAATATGTAAGTAACAGTGTAGAGTTTGTATAGCAGCCATTATATTGAAGAATATTGTGCAAAAAAGCAAAATTGTGCAAAATGCAATACTGTGCAAAGATGCAAGTGATAATACAGACAGTGAGTGGATGTATGTATTTTTGGAGCTGTCAGAGCCCTGGGTGCCACACTGTGTTGGTTGGGTGTGTGTGTGTTTGTGCACGTAAAAGTGAGTGTAATTGTAATTTTTGTGTGTGTGTGTATGCTTGAGGGTGTGAATATGTGTATGTAAGAGTGAGTGTTGCTGTATGTCTGTGTGCCCACGCTTTAGGTGTGTGATTGTGTGTGTGCGTGTGATTGAGTGGGTGTGTGTGCTCAAGAGTGTGTTTGTGTGTACATGTGAGAGTGAGTGTGACTGTGTGTGTGCTTGAATGTGTGCTTGTGTTTGCATGAGTGTGTGATTGTGTGTGTGTTTGTACTCGAGTGCTTGAATGTGTGATTGTGTGTATGAGTGTGTGGTTGTGTGTGTGCATGAGTGAGTGTGATTTGTGTGTGTGTGCTTGAATGTGGTTGTGTGTGCATGTGTGTGTGTGACTGTGTGTGTGAGTGAGTGGGACTGTGTGTGTGTTTGAATGTGTTATTGTGTGTATGCGTGAGAGTGTGTATGATTGTGTGTATGCGTGAGAGTGCACGTGATTGTGTGTGTAAGTGTGCTTGTGTTTGTGTGTGCTTAAGTGTGTGATTGTGTGTACGCATGAGAGTGGGTGTGATTGTGTGTGTGCTTGAGTGTGTGTGTGTGTGCTTGAGGGTGTGATTGTGTGTGTGCTTGAGTGTGTAACTGTGTGAGAGTAAGTGTGTTTGTGTGTGCTTGAGGGTGTGATTGTGTGTGTGTGATTGTGTGAGTGTAATTGTGTGTGCATGAGTGTGTGTTTGTGAGTGAGTGTGTAATTGTGTGTGTGCATGAGTGTGTAACTGTGTGAGAGTAAGTGTGTTTGTGTGTGTGTTTGTGTGTGTGCTTGAGTGTGTGCTTTAGTGTGTAACTGTGTGAGAGTAAGTGTGTTTGTGTGTGTGTGCTTGAGGGTGTGATTGTGTGTGTGTGTGATTGTGTGAGTGTAATTGTGTGTGCATGAGTGTGTGATTGTGTGTGAGTGTGTAATTGTGTGTGGGCATGAGTGTGTAACTGTGTGAGAGTAAGTGTGTTTGTGTGTGTGTGTGTGCTTGAGTGTGTGATTGTGTGTGTGCATGAGTGTGTAACCGTGTGAGAGTGTGTTTGTGTGTGTGTGCTTGAGGGTGTGATTGTGTGTGTGTGATTGTGTGAGTGTAATTGTGTGTGCATGAGTGTGTGATTGTGTGTGAGTGTGTAATTGTGTGTGGGCATGAGTGTGTAACTGTGTGAGAGTAAGTGTGTTTGTGTGTGTGTGTGTGCTTGAGTGTGTGATTGTGTGTGTGCATGAGTGTGTAACCGTGTGAGAGTAAGTGTGTTTGTGTGTGTGTTTGTGTGTGTGCTTGAGTGTGTGATTGTGTGTGTGCTTTAGTGTGTAACTGTGTGAGAGTAAGTGTGTTTGTGTGTGTGTGCTTGAGGGTGTGATTGTGTGTGTGTGTGATTGTGTGAGTGTAATTGTGTGTGCATGAGTGTGTGATTGTGTGTGAGTGTGTAATTGTGTGTGGGCATGAGTGTGTAACTGTGTGAGAGTAAGTGTGTTTGTGTGTGTGTGTGTGCTTGAGTGTGTGTGTGCATGAGTGTGTAACCGTGTGAGAGTAAGTGTGTTTGTGTGTGTGTTTGTGTGTGTGCTTGAGTGTGTGATTGTGTGTGTGCTTTAGTGTGTAACTGTGTGAGAGTAAGTGTGTTTGTGTGTGTGTGCTTGAGGGTGTGATTGTGTGTGTGTGTGTGATTGTGTGAGTGTAATTGTGTGTGCATGAGTGTGTGATTGTGTGTGAGTGTGTAATTGTGTGTGGGCATGAGTGTGTAACTGTGTGAGAGTAAGTGTGTTTGTGTGTGTGTGTGTGTGTGCTTGAGTGTGTGATTGTGTGTGTGCTTGAGTGTGTAACTGTGTGAGAGTAAGTGTGTTTGTGTGTGTGTGTGTGTGCTTGAGGGTGTGATTGTGTGTGTGCTTGAGTGTGTAACTGTGTGAGAGTAAGTGTGTTTGTGTGTGTGTGCTTGAGGGTGTGATTTTGTGTGTGATTGTGTGAGTGTAATTGTGTGTGCATGAGTGTGTGATTGTGTGTGAGTGTATAATTGTGTGTGGGCATGAGTGTGTAACTGTGTGAGAGTAAGTGTGTTTGTGTGTGTGTGTGTGCTTGAATGTGTGATTGTGTGTGTACTTGAGTGTGTAACTGTGTGAGAGTAAGTGTGTGTGTGTGTGTGTGTGTGCGTGAGGGTGTGATTGTGTGTGTGTGATTGTGAGTGTAATTGTGTGTGCATGAGTGTGTGTTTGTGTGTGAGTGTGTAATTGTGTGAGTGCATGAGTGTGTAACTGTGTAAGAGTGTGTTTGTGTGTGTGTGTGTGTGTGCTTGAGTGTGTGATTGTGTGTGTGCTTGAGTGTGTAACTGTGTGAGAGTAAGTGTGTGTGTGTGTGTGTGTGTGTGCGTGAGGGTGTGATTGTGTGTGTGTGATTGTGTGAGTGTAATTGTGTGTGCATGAGTGTGTGATTGTGAGTGTGTAATTGTGTGTGTGCATGAGTGTGTAACTGTGTGAGAGTAAGTGTGTTTGTGTGTGTGTGTGTGCTTGAGGATGTGATTGTGTGAGTGTGATTGTGTGTGCATGAGTGTGTGATTGCGTTGTTGTTACATTGTTTCCATTATTGCTTTGATGTTACTGGCTTCAGCCACACTATCGTTCTACCTCAAACATTGTGCACTTGGGTTCTTTTACCATTTTTGCAGGTATTGGGCTTCATTAGCAAAGCAAGACCCACTCACACAAAGGCAGGATTAGCTTAGCCTGCTAAGAGTGACTTGGACTAGCAAGGCAAACTGCCAGCAATCTCTTAAACCATCAAGATTTGCATACATGTAGGACCTGACCTGGTCAGCCAATTCTCCTCTTCTCTGAAATTTAAAATCCATCATCCTTTAAAGACTTGGTTTTATATTTACATTTCAGATTCTCATGTCTCCTTAGGGCACTATAAGGCTAAACCCATTCAGCTTTGGTTTTGCCATCCAGTAAAAATAATAGGCATTGATTTTCATTTGTTAATTCATTTAAAATGAAGAACATCATCAGTGGAGAATGAAGTGCATTATGAGCAGCGGTATAGCAGCGGTCATTGTGTGCTCACAGCTCTATCATGTGTCTCATAGAAATCTATAACAGCCAGGCGTCTCTCTCACTTCATTAATTAACTTTCTATTGATCAAATGCTCCTCACTTTGTTTTTTTTAAATTACTACCATCAGAGCTTTTCTCTCACATCAGAGATTTCTCGAACTGCAGGAACCAGAGTTACTGTGTCAACATGTGTTTAAAAAAGACTGATTACAACTCTACAAGAGAGGAGAACTACTCCAGTCAGTAAAGGTCAGAGTCCAGCACAATGTAATATTCATGTTGAAACAAACCCAGTAAATATGAGCGTTAATTGGTAAATTTAACCAGGTCTTTCTGAAAAGATCCCCCAAGATTTCAGGCCCCGGCCCTTCAAGAGTGAGACTTTAAATATAAATATAATATTCAGTTATACACCGATCAGCCATAACATTAAAAGCACCGCCTTGTTTTTACACACATTAATGGAGATCTAGAAGATGACCAACTCAAACAGCAGCAATAGATGAGCAATTGTCTCTGACTTTACATCTACAAGGTGGACCAACTAGGTAGGAGTGTCTAATAGAGTGGACAGTGAGTGGACACATATTTAAAAACTCCAGCAGCGCTGCTGTGTCTGATCCACTCATACCAGCACAACACACACTAACACACCACCACCATGTCAGTGTCACTGCAGTGCTGAGAATGATCCACTACCTAAATAATACCTGCTCTGTAGTGGTCCTGAGGGGGTCCTGACCATTGAAGACCAGAGTGAAAGCAGGCTAACAAGGTATATGGTAAGTGGAGCTGATAAAATGAACAGTGAGTGTAGAAACAAGGAGGTGGTTTTAATGTTATGGCTGATCAGTGTATATACAGTGTATCACAAAAGTGAGTACACCCCTCACATTTCTGCAAATATTTCATTATATCTTTTCATGGGACAACACTATAGAAATAAAACTTGGATATAAGTTAGAGTAGTCAGTGTACAACTTGTATAGCAGTGTAGATTTACTGTCTTCTGAAAATAACTCAACACACAGCCATTAATGTCTAAATGGCTGGCAACATAAGTGAGTACACCCCACAGTGAACATGTCCAAATTGAGCCCAAAGTGTCAATATTTTGTGTGACCACCATTATTATCCAGCACTGCCTTAACCCTCCTGGGCATGGAATTCACCAGAGCTGCACAGGTTGCTACTGGAATCCTCTTCCACTCCTCCATGATGACATCACGGAGCTGGTGGATGTTAGACACCTTGAACTCCTCCACCTTCCACTTGAGGATGCGCCACAGGTGCTCAATTGGGTTTAGTCCATCACCTTTACCTTCAGCTTCCTCAGCAAGGCAGTTGTCATCTTGGAGGTTGTGTTTGGGGTCGTTATCCTGTTGGAAAACTGCCATGAGTGCCATCAGTTTTCGAAGGGAGGGGATCATGCTCTGTTTCAGAATGTCACAGTACATGTTGGAATTCATGTTTCCCTCAATGAACTGCAGCTCCCCAGTGCCAGCAACACTCATGCAGCCCAAGACCATGATGCTACCACCACCATGCTTGACTGTAGGCAAGATACAGTTGTCTTGGTACTCCTCACCAGGGCGCCGCCACACATGCTGGACACCATCTGAGCCAAACAAGTTTATCTTGGTCTCGTCAGACCACAGGGCATTCCAGTAATCCATGTTCTTGGACTGCTTGTCTTCAGCAAACTGTTTGCGGGCTTTCTTGTGCGTCAGCTTCCTTCTGGGATGACGACCATGCAGACCGAGTTGATGCAGTGTGCGGCGTATGGTCTGAGCACTGACAGACTGACCTCCCACGTCTTCAACCTCTGCAGCAATGCTGGCAGCACTCATGTGTCTATTTTTTAAAGCCAACCTCTGGATATGACGCCGAACACGTGGACTCAACTTCTTTGGTCGACCCTGGCGAAGCTTGTTCCGAGTGGAACCTGTCATGGAAAACCGCTGTATGACCTTGGCCACCATGCTGTAGCTCAGTTTCAGGGTGTTAGCAATCTTCTTATAGCTTAGGCCATCTTTGTGGAGAGCAACAATTCTATTTCTCACATCCTCAGAGAGTTCTTTGCCATGAGGTGCCATGTTGAATATCCAGTGGCCAGTATGAGAGAATTGTACCCAAAACACCAAATTAAACAGCCCTGCTCCCCATTTACACCTGGGACCTTGACACATGACACCAGGGAGGGACAATGACACATTTGGGCACAATTTGGACATGTTCACTGTGGGGTGTACTCACTTATGTTGCCAGCTATTTAGACATTAATGGCTGTGTGTTGAGTTATTTTCAGAAGACAGTAAATCTACACTGCTATACAAGCTGTACACTGACTACTCTAAGTTATATCCAAGTGTCATGTCTATAGTGTTGTCCCATGAAAAGATATAATGAAATATTTGCAGAAATGTGAGGGGTGTACTCACTTTTGTGATACACTGTACATAGAAGTGGTTTTATGCTAAAAATAATGTTGTCTGGTTGGTCAGCTGTAGTCTAGGATCCACCAAAAACAGGTCTGCCAATAATTAAATGATGGAACATTGTTGACACTGTCCACAGTCGAGTGAGCTTTATTTTGCCATGGGCTTCAGTGTGATGATGGAATCCTGCTTTTTCTTCATCTGTGTGCTCAGCACCGATCTTTCAGGTTCAGACATTTCATTATGTGTCCATCCAGACTTTGTACAGAACTAAATTAATGATCTAATGTTGCTGTATGTATATTAAATACAGGAGATGCTTTAATACGTCTGCTTGATTAAATTCCTCATGGATTTACTGTAGCTTTTACGTAAGTCATTTATCAAAAAGGTATTGCTACTTGTACTCGAGTATGAGAATTGGGTGTCTCATGTAGCGCTGCAATATACTTCCTAACCCCTCGACAGAAGCAACCTCCAGTCAGCTGAATGATTGCATTAAATAAAGGTTATGCAAATATTTATTTATTAGATTTCTTCTGGTTTATAGCCGTGTAATTTCCAGCAAACATTAAATGTTTAATGAGCTAGAAGATTGGAGAGGGAATGAAAAGTGTGAGGAAGCAAGACCTAGTCATACCGCTGCGTGTGTGTGTGTGTGCGTGTGTGTGTATGAAATCCCTTCAATCAGAGCGTGTCATTTGACCAGGCTAATCTCCTCTTCTTACAGCTCATTACAACTGTGTTTGTCCAAAACAATGGCTCCAAGTAATGAAAAAGACTGCTGGGAGCCAGAGCTGATTGGAAGGTAATAAAAAAAAATCAGGGCAAAGCGAAAATGGCATCACACACTCACAAAACACACACACACACACACACACACACACACACACACTCACACACTCACACACACACACACACACACACACACACACACACACTTACAGCCTGAAAATAGCATCCTTATCATCCCTGTTTCATTTAGATTTGATTACTGCCGGATTATAACGCAATCACAGCGCTGCGTGAGACGTAGCTATGGGAACCGGTCTTAAGCGTGTATCTGGCTGCAGATCTTAATTTGACTTTGAACACTTCAGATCATTCAGATACAAGAGACGAGAGGCCGACGCATGGATAATAACACGCGGTCATGCCAGCGCTGGTAGGAACGGAGGACCTACTGGTGGGAAAGAATGCAAAGACAGGAGCTTTCTTGTCCGTCCTGTTGTATTTCATACACGTTTCAATTTGTCTTTCAGGAGGGCGAATCAATTTCTGATGACAATCCCGTGCGCCGAAAAATGAAAGGCGTCGAGTGCCCAAGTCCTGGGAAAGTTGCTGCTGGAGACGGACGCTAATCTCGGCAGAATGAATCATTCACACTCTTGTTTGGACATCTGTGCTAACTTTTTCCCCCAAACCTCCTCCTCTTTTTCCTCCCCTGCCAAAGTTCCCCTTATCCGTGATGGTTTTATTAGAAGTTGTTGCAGGTGGCTCAAGGTTCAGCAGTTCACTTGGACTGAAAGTTTCCTCATAAAGAAAAATCTGGGCCCACAGGCATCCCAGTTGGACCGTTTTTCTGCCTGGGACATCCTCATGCATAATATCAGGGGAAGTCTGGAGAGAATAGGGACCAGAATAGCTCTATTACATACTGAGGTTTGAATTAAAATGCCTGGTTTTAGTTATTTACCATATAGAAGCATTTTGTAGTTCTACAGTTACTATATATATATACTGACTGTAGTCCATCTGTTTCTCTGCATGCTTTCTTAGGACCACCACAGAGTAGGTATTATTTGGGTGGTGGGTTATTCTTAGCACTGCAGTGACACTGACATGGTGGTGGTGTGTTAGTGTGTGTTGTGCGGGTATGAGTGGATAAGACACAGCAGCGCTGCTGGAGTTTTTAAACACCTCACTGTCAATGCTGGACTGAGAATAGTCCACCAATCAAAATTATCCAGCCAACAGCGCCCCATGGGCAGCGTCCAGTGACCACTGATGAAGGTCTAGAAGATGACCAACTCAAACAGCAGCAATAGATGAGCGATCGTTTCTGACTTTACATCTACAAGGTGGACCAACTAGGTAAGAGTGTCTAATAGAGTGGACAGTGAGTGGACACAGTATTTAAAAACACCAGCAGCGCTGCTGTGTCTGATCCACTCATACCAGCACAACACACACTAACACAGCACCACCATGTCAGTGTCACTGCAGTGCTGAGAATGATCCACCACCTAAATAATACCTGCTTTGTAGTGGTCCTGTGGGGGTCCTGACCATTGAAGAACAGGGTGAAAGCAGGTTAAAAAAAGTATGTAGAGAAACAGATGGACTACAGTCAGTAATTGTAGAACTACAAAGTGCTTCTATATGGTAAGTGGAGCTGATAAAATGGACAGTGAGTGTAGAAACAAGGAGGTGGTTTTAATATTATGGCTGATCAGTGTATCTTAAGGAGAATTAAAGCAAACATCATGAACCTGATGACTGCTTTAAGTGAAACAGCAAAGGGTCTGAATACTATTGTGAATAAGACAGTTCAGGTTTTGATTTAATACATTTTTCATAAATCATCAAATATGTTTTTAGTTCGTCATTATAGGTGAAGATTACAGTGCCCAGGTGGCGCAGCGTGATATTCCTCTAGCACACCAGCGCCAAGATTATAAACTCATCGGTTCGAAACTCGGGGTTGCCACCGGTCGGCGGGCATAATTGGCAGTGCCTGTAGCAGACACGTTTGTACTAGGGCGGGATGACCGGACTATGTGGGTGGGGTCAAACGCTGTGTAAGGACCCTGATTGGCAGATAGAGAGGTGCCTGTACAGAGTGAATAGGAGGAAAAGGGTTCCCTCTAAGGGCTGCGCATGGGTCAGAGGGGGCGTGAGCAGCAATATACCCACCTCGACTGCAATCAGGGATCCCCCAGCAGTGGAAAACAAACTGACTACACTAAATTGGGAGAAAATGCATAAATAAAAAAAACAAAAATAGGTAGATTACTGGATAGAAATGTCAATAACATCCATTCAATTGAAATCCACAACACAATAAAGTGTCCAAACCAGTGGTCCCCAACCACCGGGCCGCGGACCGGTACCGGTCTGTGGGTCATTTATTACCGTGCTGCACAGAAAGAATAAATAATTAGAGATCGATACATCAGCAATAAAAACACTACTTTTTACATCTGTTATTGTTTCTAATCACCCCTAGGTAGGAGCAGCGTCTCGTTGCAGCAAAAAAGCTTATTTGTGAGTAGTATAGTTATTCTATTTTAAATCCCCCTGCCCCCGCCGGTCCGTGAAATAATATATTATATGAAGCTGGTCCGTGGTGCAAAAAAGGTTGGGGACCACTGGTTTAAACAGTCAAGGGGTCTGAATACTTTCTGAATCCAAGTCATAACAATTAAAAAGTCTAGCAAGCAAATTTCAGACAGTCAGGAATGTTTCCTGCAGATATTTTAATGCATCTTAATGTCCCAAGATTATCTGAACAAACACTAGTCCATGCATACAACAGACATGGAACAGTGGTTTTTAAGCCTCAGCAAAATATTTTCTAATACAAGGTTTGGGTTGGCATGGTGGCTCAGTGAGTAGCACTGTCACCTCACAGCAAGAAGGTCCTTGGTTGCATTTCCTTGTGGAGTGGTCTGGATCCTGTCTGTGTGGAATTTGCATGTTCTCCCTGTGTCTGCGTGGGTTTTCTCCAGAAGCTCCGGTTTTCTCCCACAGTTCCAAGATATGCAATTGAGGTGACTGGAGACACTGAATTGCCCTATAGGTTAATAGGTGTGTGTCAGTTTGTGTGTGTGTGTCTGCCCTGCGATGGACTGGCGCCCTGTCCAGGGTGTTACTGTGTGTCTTGCGCCCATTGAAAAGCTGGGATAGGCTCCAGCACCCCCCCTAATTGGATAAGCAGTTAAGAAAGTGAGCGAGTGAGTGAGTGATTTGGGGTGGCATGGTGGCTTGGTGGGTAGCGCTGTCACCTCACAGCAAGGTGGAGTGGTCTGGATCCTTTTTGTGTGGAATTTGCATGTTCTCCCCATGTCCCCATGGTGAATTGGAGATACAAAATTGCCCATGACTGTGTTTGACATTAAACTTAAACTGATGAATCTTGTGTAACCAGTAACTACATGTGCTGTTATGAATGTAACCAGAGTGTGTAAAACATGATGTTAAAATCCTAATAAATAAATAAATAAATAAGGTTTGAGCAACAGTAGATAATGAAATGAAAAACGTTCAAAATCCTGCGTTAACAAAATGTCAGTCACACCGACGTATCTAATAACAAGGTCTTTTTGATCAGAACTGCTGATTGACTGAAAGATTCCTTGCTGTGATTACAAAGACTAATGTCAGCGAGTCAGAGTGATCTGCCATGTCCACAGGTTGTATGAGACAGAGAGACACAGGACTGAACACACAATTGCACACAGACCCCAGGCAGTCTTGGACAAACAAGGCCTGTGTGTGTGTGTGTGTGTACGTTTGTGAGGTGCAGCGCGTCCATCATCCTCCTATAATGATCTTCTCTGCCCTTAGCCACTGATCTACAGCCGTCGTGATGCTCGGTGCGAACCCCCCTCTTGACGGGACAATACCACTCTTTCATACCTGCTTTATTTGATGGGCATTAAAGAGCTGAGGAAGTCCCATTTTCTCATCTCTGCCCGCTTACAGGGCTCTCGGTGACAGGACGGGTGGAGGACAGGATGAGAGGAGGAGATGAGAGGAGTCAGTCAGAATGGAGACTCCCAGGCTGGAGAGTTTGGCTTTGGTTTACAAAAATGTTTGAGCTGCTACAAGCCTTTTGAAATCTCATGACAATATTAGAGGAATGTAATTCTCGATAATCTACCTTCTGCAGCTCCTGATACATTGTGGCACAAATGGTGCTGGTATTTAAAGTTTTTGAATGAAGAAAAAGTCGTTTCATTTTCATTAATTGCTTTATCCTGTCCAGGGTTGCAATGGGTCCGGTTCCACAAGAAAACTTTGGACATTGGACAGCCGATCATGTCTGTGTAGATGTGTGACCAGCCAATAGCACAGCTGAGATTTAAATCTGGACACCAGTGGTGGTGGGCTAGCGTAACCTGAGTGCTTATTATTATTATTATTATTATTCTTACTGTTATTATTATTGTTACTGTTATTATAATTATTATTACTTTTTTATTATTATCACTGTTATTATTATTATTACTGTTATTATTTTTATTATTATTACTTTTTATTATTATCACTGTTATTATTATTTTTACTGTTATTATTTTTATTATTATTACTTTTTATTATTATCACTGTTATTATTATTATTATTGTTATTATAATTATTATTACTGTTATTATTATTATTATTATCATCACTGTTATTATTATCATTACTGTTATTATAATTATTATTACTGTTATTATTATTATTATCACTGTTATTATTATTATTACTTTTATTATTATCACTGTTATTATTATTATTATTATTGTTATTATAATTATTATTATTATTACTGTTATTATTATCACTGTTATTATTATTATTGTTGTTATATTATTATTATTATTACTGTTATTCTTATTATTTTTACTGTTATAAGTATTATTATTATTACTGTTATTATTATTAAAATTATTATTATTATTATTATTATTATTACCATTATTATTACCATTATTGTTATTATTATTACTGTTATTATTATTATTACTGTAATTATTATTATTACTTTTATTATTATTATTTTTACTATTATTATTATGATGATTTTTTTATTGATGAGATGTGGAAGGGCTTTGGTTTGCAAAAGTTTTAAGCATAATAACCTGTTTAACACATGGTGAATTGGAATGATATATAGTGTGGTGAAAAAGTACCCTTTTTGATCACCTATTATTGTAACACTGATTGGTTATTAGATTTTTAAGCACCTTGCCCCTTAATATCTGGTTTCACTGCATTTCTCTGGAATTACTGCAAATACACTGAAATTTGAAATGACAATTTAAAATCAATCTTTCGCATCACTGTAAATGAGGTTAAGCCCTCTCTCTTTGTACAACCGCTTGGTATCAAACACAATGCTGAGTTTTTGGGATGAACTACTGTTTTTAGCTACTGTCACCCCAAAATATTAATGCTGTTTTTTTTTAACCCATCAGAGGTGAACTTGCTTTTCATTCAGGTGCTGACACAGCAAAGCTCTCTACATTATCACACTATCACCACCACGTTTTGCTGTTAGTATAATGGTCTAGGTACGAAATGCTTTTTTTGCTTGTTGCCACACACCATGACCTAGTAGATCCACTGAGTGCAAACTAGCCTTATTTATATGGATACAGAAAAGTCATAAGCTATAGACAATCATAACAACATCCAAGGAATTCAGAAGCTTTGCCAAGCAAGGACAAAATAGAGGTTGTTTTTTTGATTTGGCATATCTGACGCCCTGCAGGAATCACTGAAATAAAAAAGAATTGGCTTAGTTAGAAACATCAGTAATACAGCAGTGAGGTCCATTGTGCTTGTTAAAGCTTTTATGTAACACTGGTGCAGTGAAGTGAATTATTTGATTTGGTACACCAAAAACGACTGATTGGCCTCAATCTGGCTGAAATAGAACGCCTCGGAGAGCAACTTACTTTCCAATAGGACAGCATTCAAGTCAGAAGTGGGAACGCTGCCCAAAATCTGAACATAATAATGTTCTTGCAGTATTTTAAAGACAATATTGCACAATATTTCAAGCATAATGTTTAATGAGACAAAACGATATTTTATTGCAACACTCTCAGAGCACCGAATAACAAACGCTTTATTTATGTGCTCCTATAAATCATAAATCCTGAAATGAATCATGATCGCTCTTCTGTGGATAAGTGTCTTTAAAATGAATAGTTCTGTAAAGTCATTGACATTTGATATTGAAGCACGGCTCGTGACACCACTGCGCACTGATCCACAATCATTTCAATTTCGTTCCTGTCAATAATCCGCTAAGAAATTTACACCCTGTCTCGCTGTTCTGTTCCTGAAAGCTGTTCAAGACTTTGTTGTTTTGTTCTCAGTGCAGGTTGAGGAGCAAAAGCAAAGCAGAACGTTCTGCAAAAGGTGTCAGACCAAACAAAAAAGATAAAAGCGGCCTGTGACGAAGTGGGTCTACGGCTAAGTGAAATATGCCCCCAATTACTGCAACGGGGGTACAGGCCTAATAAAGTGAGAGTCGCAGCTTGGTAATGCAGTCGGGCTAATTTGCTTTGACTGATGAATTTTAGTCCCCCGTTGTGCTGGGTTGAATAATTATGAAATTTATCACAAGACGTAGTGACTCATTAAGGTTCGGTGCACCTTCATTAGAGCGATGTTGTTCTGAAAGCTGCACATTTTCTGATCAACATAATTAGAGGCAGCGCAGCAAGGTGTGTGTGTCTGTGCGTGTGTGTGTGTGTGTGTGTGTGTGTGTGTGTGTGTGTTTACCCAATGCTGCACAAGTCACAAGTGCATTATATAAGTATACATTTGGTTTATTGTAAATATTTGTTCAGTGAAAATCATTAGGATGTACCCTAAAAAATCAAGAGTATAGCAACACATTCTTATTTTTAAAAAGGGGGCAGTTATTTTTTCACAGCACTGTATTAGCATACGGCACGCTGGGTAGCACCGTTGCCTCACAGCAAGAAGGTCCTGGGTTCGATCCCCAGGTGGGGCGGTCCGCTTCCTTTCTGTGTGGAGTTTGCATGTTCTCCCCGTCTGCATGTGTTTCCTCCGGGAGCTGCGATTTCCTCCCACAGTCCAAAAACATGCAGTCAAGTTAATTGGAGACACTGAAGTGCCCTATAGGTGAATGGGTGTGTGAATAGGTGAATGCGATGGACTGGTGCCCCATCCAGGGTGTTACTGTGTGCCTTGCGCCCATTGAAAAGCTGGGATAGGCTCCAGCACCAAGGACGGATTAAGGATAGTCTGGGCCCCTGGGCAAAGAGTTGCCAGAAGTCGAAGTCAGAGCAGTGCCACAACGCCTCATCCATTTTCATAAGGGGCCCAAAAGCATGGCTAGGGCCCCCAAAAGCATGGCTAGGGTCCCCAAAAGCATGGCTAGGGGCCCCAAAAGCATGGCTAGGGCCCCCAAGAGGCTCTGGGGTCAAAGTCCCTAATAGTCAGAGGATCCTTAAAATGGAGGGCCCTCGGAAATAAAAATATATTGTATCATAAATGTTGATAGGCATCACAAAATGTTTTGGGCCAGGGCCCCCCCGGGGCCCCCTGACCTCAAGGGCCCCTGGGCGCTGGCTCCACTGGCCTGGTCAGTAATCCAGCCATGTCCAGCACAAACACCGATGGCGACACTAGTTAGATAAGCGGTTAAAAAATTAAGTGAGTGTTTTAGCATATGGGCAGCACGGTGGCTTAATGGGTAGCACTGTCCTGGGTTTGATTCCCAGGTGGAGTGATCTGGGTTCTTTCTGTGTTGAGTTTGCATGTTCTCCCCGTGTCTGTGTGGGTTTCACGTCTGAGGGAGCAACAGCCAAACAGAGGTGCCCTTTCACTGTCGGTCCCAAGCCCCAATAAAAAAAAGAGGGTTGCGACAGGAAAGGCCTTCGGTGTAAAAACTGTGCCAGGGCAGTCATAGCCTAGAGGTTAAATTACTAGACTAGTAATCAAAAGGTCTCTGGTTCAAGCCCCACCACTGTCAGGTTGGGCCCTTGAGCAAGGCCCTTAACCCTAAATTGCTTAGATGATGTACTGTCACAGTACTGTAAATAACTTTGAATAAAAGCATCAGCTTAATGCCACAAATGAAAATGTTAATCAGGTATTGTGGATTAGAATGACCCACTGTGG
This sequence comes from Trichomycterus rosablanca, assembly GCF_030014385.1. Classification (NCBI taxonomy): domain Eukaryota; kingdom Metazoa; phylum Chordata; class Actinopteri; order Siluriformes; family Trichomycteridae; genus Trichomycterus; species Trichomycterus rosablanca. The sequence goes on along the minus strand of NC_085993.1, from coordinate 6,958,808 downwards.
CCTGTCCTACATAAACAGGAGCAGTCAGAAGAAAATATAAGAAAGAAGATATATTTTTAGAACGTGTTTCCTCAGTGTGAGGAAAAATCAATTAAATCCAAAAAAATCACTAATTAGTTCTGCTCTTCCTCTGGCATTTATCATGGTCTCAAAAGCTTTATATGTTTGATTAGAATGGTGCACTAACATAATAGTATGTGCTGTGTGTGTGTATTAGTGTATTAGGTGCAGCAGTGTTGTTGGGATTTTTAAACACCTTAATATCAATGCTGGGAAAAGAGCAGCACTTTAACCAGAATTATGAAGCCAAAGAGTCATGTGATCAGAAAGTCCACTGATAACAGACTGGAGGAAGATTAACACTTATTATACATGAAAAAGAAAATAGCTCTGGTCTCTAACTGTCCACCTAAAACCAGTGTTTACATGGTATGTGTTCTTAATAAAGAGGCCAACAACACTGCTGCCCCTGATGCCCTCATTGAAGAACAACACACATTATCAGTTTATTACCATTTTACTGTGATTGCAGTGCTGAGACTGGTCCACCACCCAAACATCTGGTCAGTGGGGGACCTATGGGGGTAATTTCATGATTACACAAGTAAAAAAATGTGCAAAATGGCATTTATGAGCGAGTTGCATGGCAAAAGCTCCATTAACCAAGATAGCAACAAATTATTTCATTTTTTAATTGACTGAATGTAAATTTCTCACAAACCCCCAGGACTTTCAACACCCCAGCTTGTAATGAAGTGAGTAGTTATTTAGCCAACTACATGCATGAAAACATAATTTTATCATTGTTTACAATAACGGCATCACAAACAAACGTTTTACCAAATAAATGACGTGAGCGAGTAACATATCAGAGACTCTAATCGAGTTTTAATGACGTACATAAAGTGTAATTGCACACCAAAGATGCAGAGCGCAGCTCCTGATGAAGTCTCTCTCTAAATGTTTAGCTTTGCAAATGACTCCCGATTTATTCTGCTGCTTGGTCTGTTTTTCAGCTCGGCTGTGCTATTTATGCCGCCGTTATCTATTAGTATTTAATTAAGCCCACTTATTTGCTCTCAGCTGACACCAGATTGATCAAAGCGATCGATAACACCCTATTAAAGAAATGACTCTAGTGGGGGTTTTTTCAGCCCGGAGAGTTGAGAAACAACTGATCCATCTTGTAATTTGTGGTTTGATGCTGTTGCATCACAGCACTTGTCTAGATGGTGTGAGCAAAAAACTAAAAATACAGACGGTGGACAAAATATAGGAAAAACGTAACAATATATTGATCCATCTTGTAATGTGTGATGTGATGCTGCTGCACCACAGCACTTATATAGATGGTGTGAAAAAAAAGAAAAAAGAAAATACACGGGGATACACAAAATATAAGAAACAGGTTTTGAAACACTGTATTGATTTGAGTGGATGTATTAGGAGTAGGACCAGGCTTTGCATTTGAAACAGCTTTTATCATTTTTGTACTATACTGATACATAGAGACTGACTGACCTCATCGCTGACATTATTAAACCAATCCTATTATTATTCATCATTACATCATGTGAACAAAAGTGTACTCTATCCTCTTTGTTTGTCCATTTTCTTTATTGTGGGCGGCAGAAGTTTTGTATCACTCATTTGTTACTTTGTTTAGTCATTTTGGCCACCTCATTTATGTCTCTTTTTTGTTTGTGGCTTTTTAGCTACAGTATTGTTCTAGCTTGGTTAAGCATACTGCACTTGGCTTTATTTTCATTTGTTACAGTTTACATTTAACCAGCAGTTAGGGGATGTGATGTTTTTATCTAAACAAACTTACATTTGTGACTTATTACAATCCTATGAATGTAGGGTGAAGAACCTTGCTCAAGAGCTCAACAGCAACAACCTGGCAGTGGTTGGGCTTGAGCCAGAAACCTTTTGATTACTAGTCCAGTACTTTAACTGCTAAGCCACCACAACTAGGTTTGATGTTAAAAAAAAAAAAAAAAAAAAACGAATCCGCACGTAGGTATGGTAGTAGTATGGTGGAGAATCTTTAATATTTTGGGGCTGCTTTTTCTCCAAAGTGCTGTAATGTTGGCCAAAGAAGGCACATGCTTTGTTAAAATTGATTTGGCTTTTTATTTTTTCCTAAATTTTCTTTGTTACTGGAACTGACCATTTCTACTTTACCCAGCTGCCCTTTATATCACCCTTACCACACAAAAATAAATTACATTTACCAGATGCTTTTATTCAAAGTGACTTACAGTACAGTGATAGTATATCGTCTAAGCATTTGAGGGTTAAGGGCCTTGCTCAAGGGCCCAACAGTGGCAACCTGGCAGTGGTGGGGCTTGAACCAGCAACCTTTGTATTACTAATCCAGTACCTTAACCGCTAGGCCACAACTGTCCCACAATTACCCTCTTGATTACGCAATCAACCAATTCACCACCAACATATTACAAGCAAATTTAGCTAGTTAAAAACAGTCAGGCTTGATTTGAACCAGCCCTGTAGAATATCAGGACCAAACCATACCAAGGTGCTTTATGTACATTTTGTTACTAAGAAATTGTAGCGGTGTCAATGATTGTGGCACATGTGCTTTTGTTAAAAAAATATTTCTTGATGAAGGGTTTTTCTATTCTCTGAATACATTTCCTTCAATTAAAGCTTGTATTATTTTTTTTCAATTCTCACTATGAGATGAAAAAATGTAAATTGCTTATAGCCCTGTTACTCATCTTCACCAGGAGTTCCAATAATGAAACCGTATTTATTTATCTTTTTTATACATCTATGACTCATTCATGACATGTCTGTGTCCTGAACCATCAGTTCTGTAACACTGGTATTGACAGTATATAGCAAGTGCTCTGGACCTTTTTGTAACCTGTGCTGCAGTGGATCAGAGCAGTGAACAATTGCTGTACAAAGTACTTAAGTGCAGGTCGAACCTCCATTGTGTCCCAGGCTGCAAGTCACAACTTTGGTGTCCAGACTGGTTGTTGTGTGCAAAAAACACTTAATAAAAACGACTAAATTATGAAATCATAAATCATTTGCCATGAAATGTAAGCTTTAGGTTTCACACTGCAATTACTCTACTGCTTTACAACTAAGTACAGAGACTTTATGTTGACACACACACTCGGGGGAATTGCTACAGCTTGATATGTTTTACTTTATATGAGTTTGATTGTTCTGCTTTCTTTACTCCATTTGCGCTGTTTGAAAAGTCACCAAAGGGCATCAGCAGATCAGACGTTTGTATTAGAGCTTGTTTACCGTTGGGATTTACGACACTCTGTCGTGTGACTATCATCTATATATAAGAAAACAGTCATTTTCCTCCTCATTTATGAAAAGCTCATTAAAACTGCCGAAGAACAAACAAAGCTTTTTCCTACGAGGCACCCATTCAGAGTCGCCTCCTAATTTCCCTCCAGTTTTAATAGTTGAGATAAATTAATTATTGTTCTAGCCGGAGAGAATGGTGGCGAATCCTGGGTGGAATAGAGTTACCTTTCCAGCAGGGAAATCATACGGCTCTCTGCAATCAAGCAGGACTGGGCACAATTAAACCATTAAGATGTGCTGCAGGAGACTCTTTACACACTCTGTGTCTTACTAATGAAGCCAGAAACCGCTAATAATTGTGTGGTTTTGTTTTGTTTCAGAAGTGATTGAATACCCACTGCAGCTGAAACTCATCACTGAATGTCATCGTACTTTTCGCCTCCTGCTACTTCACAACATTTTGTAACAGTGCACAGAGAGATGAAGTAATGAGGTTTATTTACATTATCACTGTACTTAAGAGTGATTTTATTTGTGTGTTTGTTTATTAGGATTTTAACGTCATGTTTTACACTTTGGTTACATTCATGACAGGAACGGTAGTTACTCATTACACAAGATTCATCAGTTCACAAGGTTATATCGAACACTTGGAAAATTTTGTGTCTCCAGTTCACCTCACTTGCATGTCTTTGGACTGTGGGAGGAAACCCATGTGGACACGGGGAGAACATGCAAACTCCACACAGAAAGGACCTGGACCGCCCCACCTGGGGATCAAACTCAGGACCTTCTTGCTGTGAGGCGACAGTGCTACCCACTTAGCCAATGTGCCACCCAAGAGTTATCTTAAATTATTTGTACTTTTAAGTTTCAAGTTTTAAAGTATTCCCTTATAATAAATATGAAGGATTATTTGACAACAAGAAAACAAAAAACAATTTCTCATGAACTGGAGTACTGCTTTAATATAAGGACTCTGTCCACAGTCCAGTGTGGACCATTAATCACCATTATTCTGCCATGCAAGAAAGAAAGTCCTTGTTCTTCTTCTCTTTTTGGTCATGATTCTTACACAGCAGCCCCCAAGTCCATACCGAGCCTCAACACTCAGTTGATTGGACAGTGGACTCACTTCACACCTTTGTTACTTTAGCTTCTAAATGATTTATGTATATTCTGTATATTCTGTAGCTTCTCCTATCATTACCTGATACTCAACTCATCCTGTCATTTCCACCTACAGACACCCAAGTCTCAGCTCGCATCTCGGCATGTCTGGCACATATCTCGTTATGGATGTCAGCTCATCATCTGAAAGACTGTAAGACTGAGCTGGTATATATTCCAGGGGACGTACCTCCATGCCAAGATCTTTTCATCTCACTTAATGACTCTCAGATCAATCTGTCTGGAAATATAGAAAACGTTGACTTGGTCCTAGATAACCACCTGTCGTTCTCGACTCATGTTGCTAACCTGACCCCGGTTCCTTCTCAACTATATCAGAAAGATTCAGCCTTTTTTTGGAAGCCGCTCAGATTCTTGTCCAGGTTCTAGTCATATTGAGGCTGGAATACTGCATTTCACTCCTGCCAGGTCTTTCCATGTCCACAATTAGACCTCTCCGACTGATTAGGACTACAAATGCTGCCACATCACCACACAACAGTGATGCTAGATTATAAAGCCAAAAATGGACCAATTCAAAACTAAGGGTCTGTCTGAAAACCACATGAGCTGCCTTGCTGCTTACTGCCTACCTGGGCAGCTGCCTCAGTAGAGAGCCTATAAGGCAGGTTATTCAGACACACTACTTAGACAGAGATTAGAGCGATTACGTCATCACACTTTTTGCTTACTGCAGGCCAGATATCTACACAGACTTGATTGGCTATGTCCAAAATGTACTAATTTAATAAATTGAATTGAATTAAATTAAATAATTGCATTAATTGTAATAATTTAAAAATGTAAAACATTTTTGTTTATTAGGCAAGTCTGTTTACAAACAAAATAATCATGGACTACACTCAAATCAACACTAGCAACACTTTTAATATTTCCTCTGTATACTACTTATTTAAGGACTAAAAATACAGTGTGCAGGTCTGGACACATGCTGGACAAGAATCTGTCCAGAACAGTGTGGAACACATTTATTTATTCACTTACACTTATAGGCAATGTAGAGTAGCCTGTCCACTTCCTCTTCATTTTGTGAGGTATTTATATATTTGAGTTTATGCTGCCCTAACCAAGATGTATTCCTGTTTAGCTCCGAGTTGATCATAGTGACGCTTTACTGTAAAACTGGGATGAAGGGCTGAAAATCAATACATCAAAAAAAGTTTTTCTTTTTCTCAGTAAATGTAATTATTTTTCTGGCCAGATGATGGCGTTACTGTGTAAGAACACCGCGTTGGTGAGCTAAAACGCTGCATTGTCTCAGTTAAATGAAGCACACATGAACACAGTTTGGTAAATGAGTGAAGCCAGTTTACTCAGGGAGAAGAAATGATTAGTTCAGATATAATTAAAGGTCAGTGATGCCAGTGACAAATGTATTGCTGAGGCACATTACGGGTTTTATTTGGAATGTAGGGCTGATCATAAATACATTTTAACATTTTACATTTGGGGCAAACATAATTCAAAAGTTATTCTTATCAATTCAGTGTCTGTGTCAGTGTGACACATGACTGTATACAGATGTTACAAATACTAATTATACTATTACTCCTATTGTTATTGTTGTTGTTTGTTAATAATAATAATATTCAAATGTCAGTGAAAGTAGAATATTGCTACTACTACTACCACTATTACTACTACTACTACTACTTCTACTACTACTACTACTACTACTACCACTATTACTACTACTTCTACTACTACTACTACTACTACTACTACTACCACTATTACTACTACTTCTACTACTTCTACTACTACTACTACTACTACTACTACCACTATTACTACTACTACTACTTCTACTACTACTACTACTACTACTACCACTATTACTACTACTACTACTACTACTACTACTACTACTACCACTATTACTACTACTTCTACTACTACTACTACTACTACTACTTCTACTACTACTACTACTACTACTACTAATAATAATAATATTCAAATGTCAGTGAAAGTAGAATATTGCTACTACTACTACCACTATTACTGCTACTTCTACTACTACTACTACTACTACTACTACTACTACTACTACTACCACTACTACTACTACTTCTACTACTACTACTACTACTACTACTAATAATAATATTCAAATGTCAGTGGAAGCAGAATATTACTGCTATTACTCCTATTATTATTGTTGCTGTCTGTTAATAATAATAATAATAATAATAATAATAATATAATAATAATAATAATACAATTAATAATAATAATAATATTCAAATGTCAGTGGAAGCAGAATATTACTACTACTACTAATAATCATTATTATTAATTTAATACAAATGTTTAACTTGATAGTTATTGTATTTATACAAATGTTATATGACTAGAGTTTATATTACTAATTAAAATGGTCAGAAATAATGAAATTATATAATAATAATAACAACAACAAATAATAATAATATAATAATAATAATAATTATTATTATTATTATAATAATACATAACATAGACTTATGGTTTGAGAAAGACAGAATAATGACAACGTATTATGACAAGAACATACATTGTTTATAGTTGTATAACATTTATATAAATCTATTTATACAAAATATAAAAATAATTAAATGATTAAATTATAATGACTTTATTTTAATTTTTCTATATCTTATATTATTGCTTTATATATATATATATATATATATATATATATATATATTATATATGCTTCTTATATCTTATATGTATATATTTGTTTGATCTATTATTTAATTTAATTTTTTTCTCTTCAGACTGCTATTTCTGCTCCGCTTAAATGAAAGCGCGCTTTACGAATGCTGTTAAGTTAATAGCGTCATAATGAAGAGGCGGGCGTCTTTAATTTGCGTTGCCAGATTTTATTAAAACCCTATTTTGTGTTTCATGTATTTTTTAATAACTGTAACGTTCTATATGTTCAAAGCTATGTATGTATTTATATTTTAAGTGTGAGACACAGTTACATGCAGCTTTGGATAAAAAATATGTTTGTATGTATTCATATATGAAATACTACAAAACTGTGCAATCTGGCAACCCTGGTGTAGGTCTGCGTGCTGGGTTATTTCATTGCTGTCAGTAACACATGTAGAGCAGAAGCGCACAGACAGCGAGCGGAGTTGCACTGTTAGAGCTACAGCGGGCTGCTCGGTACTCAGATCCCGGACATGAGTGAGTGCGCATCGGATCGGCTTTAATCATCACCGGACATTTTCATATCGTGAAGAAGATCAGCAGCAGAAGCTCAGTGCGGTGTGGAAATATAATTAGTAATCTACATTTATTCTTATTATAATTACACTGAAATCCTTCCGCGCTGCTCTGGACTTTATATTCTCACTGCTGACGGACTTTTCTCTTCTGCTTCCTCACCGAGCTGATCTGAGATTTCTTTATTATTTCCGAAAGACGCACTGATTGATTATCGCTTCTTATATTCGGACCGAATAATCGAGGTGAGTTGTTATTTGTTGTATAACTGCTCTAACATGGACTGATTGTACTATTTGGATACATTAATGAGGATTAAACAGAATAACAGCAGGTTACAGATGGTGGGAGAGGAATTAGTTCTAGTGTATCAGACTCAACTTGGCCATGCACTTCTCCTTAATGCAATTGGGTAAAAGGCATTTGGGTTAAAACAAGCCATGCACCATGTGTATCCACTATTTTGACATTCTGACTTAAAAAACACGTATTAATTAAAGGTGTAACTTACATCTGCGTACATTTACACATACAGGTGATGAGACATGTTTCCATACACTTGTTAGAGACATGAAAGTACTGAAATTACAGAAATAATGCATCCTCTTTTTCTTTTTCGTGTGTGTGTGTGTGTGTGTGTGTGTGTCACTGATAATAAGTGACGATCCAATGTGGGTTTTATAAATCTATGGATCAAATATATACAAACAGCAAGTAGAATAATTAATTTGTACTATATTGTAGTGGTGTAGAAATTCCCATCATTGTATTTAACTTCATATCATGACCTCCTTGTTTCTCATTAGTCATTACAATTAACTACAGTTGAAGACTTCTCTGTGCCACTATAAATCAGTCAGGGTCAGTTTGACCCTATTAAAAAGTACACTGGACAGTCTCTTTCCAAGCTTTGGAAAGAAAACCCACTTGATCAGATGTGATCCAAGACAGCAAAAGTGTTTGTCATATCTCAAACTGCTGAAACCTTGGTCAAACTGTTCAGTCTAGAAAACTGTACATTACCAAGGGCTTGTAAACTGCCCTGCAAGAACTTTGAAGTCCTTTTCCTATTTCAAACTCATCACCTTACAGTTGATGTAAAGTAAGGTTTGTGTAGATTACACAGATGTAGAAAAGACAGAAGCCGGGGCTTTCCTAATGTGATTCAGCTTTTAAGCCAACAGAATGTAAAGCTTGCTGATGAGGAATTCAATGACATTAAAAACCCTCCACTGATTCCACACAGAAAATCTTTAAAACAAACATTTTAGTCATTTGATAGAAAAAAATAATGTGTATAAGGTTTTTTCCTTTGTTAATTGTTTAAATCCCAAAACATAATGTACCTTGTAAATGTATGTAAACTTTTGACATGTGAGTGCAAGTATAGTGTCCTTATTTCTCTTTTGAAGGACGACTTCTAAAAGTCCCCAGTACCTGTTATGTCCAGTATTGCTTAAGTTTGCCTTCGAAATGCCACGTATTAGACACCATAACAAGAACATTGATTTTGTGAAGTGTTTTTCAGTGTTTAAAAAGGACTTTGTAAAAAATTAGTAATAGTTTTAATTAATTGTGGTATTGTGTAACCTGATTCACTGCCAAAATCTGTTCTTAGTTTGCACCATTTTTAGTTAACTGTCTAAAAGATGTGGAGGCATGGATCATGACATTTCATTTTTTTGTTGAGATTTTGTTTTCTTTTGCTGAGGTTTGCCAGTACAGGCCGATCAGTCCGTGAATAAATGTGCCACAGTTTAAAACATGGAAAAGGAAAGTTTAATGATTTGTAAAAAAAAAAGAGAGAGCACAATATGAAATAAACAAATATAAAATAACCTAAAAATCTTAGATTTAAATTCACATCTACTTGATAGTGGGAATAAGAAAGAAGTTGGTTAGTAAAAGTATTGACGGAGTATCCACATCTGTATATTTTTGTGGTGTAATTAAAATTTATAAAAGAGCAATCCATCAAACTGTTCATCAGAAAAACAACTGTGGTTTTATTGCAGTGGTGTAAACTTTTTCTGGTGAAATGAATTTGATCAGTCTGATTTTTTTTTGTCTTCTATACACTCAGTTTGTTCTGCTTTATTTATCACCTTTTCATCTGCTTATAGACCAGATCAGCACTCACATATTATTAAAAGTGCCTCTGCTAATGGGCTCTACTGTAAATGCCCCATTCTCGCCCCCTCTCTTTCTCTCTCTTACTACCTTTTAACAGTCACTCTCAGACAGTGGAACAATGCTAGAAATGTACAACAGGTCAAAATTTAGGCTTAAAGGAGAGTACAGTGAATGTAGTTTTGAGCCAAAAACCTTCTGTACCTTTAATTTACTGTACTTTGCGTGTTAGTTGTTATAAATACTGCTTCAACCTTTATGTTACACCACAGAGTTGCACTATAAATATTACTAAAATATTTTATTTGTTCTTATTGATTTTATTGAAAAGGCATCTGCAGTATTAATGCACATCCAAATGCTGAGGATTTTCCAAATTTACTCAACACAACTCGGTCAATCTTCCCATGTGATCGCATCATGCAACTTTGCATTTGCTCTTAACATTAGTTAAGGACAATTTGAGGAACCAGAGATGTGTTATAATGCTTTATAGCCCCAGGGGAAAGATATTTGTGAGCAATTGTACAGGTTTTGACAGGCATTAAGCTTTATTTAATGTGTTGTGTTTACCAGGTTCATAAATGCTACCAGGACGTGTTAACAAGTGTTTTATAGCAGACGTGTGTTGTCAGGTCTGATATGGCGTGGAAACGTACTATAGGTGGCATTTGTGCAAACAGCCACAAATATTGATTTGACCTTCATTTCAAAGCACAGACCCGCATTACAAAATGCAATCAGCCTGAAATTGAGTGTCTAATCATTCGTTTCTTACGGTGTTTATATGCATCTACGCACAAAAAAAATTATTTATATACTAAACTCAACTCTACCCGTCAGTGATGTTTACTTCTTCTTAAAACACACTTTCCTTACAATACCCATGTCATTATTGTCATGGGTATTTAAAAAAAAAATTGCAGGTATTTTATGTTAAAATGCATGGCATAAAATGCATGCTTTATTTTTGAGTTATATAAAGTGCTACTAAGAGTACAATAAAATGGTTCATGCATCATAAAGTGTATGATTTACATCTAACAGGGAATTTTTGTATACACCCACTAATGCATTACGTGTATTTACGCATTGAAATAACACACAGAGCTACATAAACTTCTACTGTCTTAATTCGCATCCAAACACCAAGAATGTTTGATGCACTGAACAAAACTCGCCTAATTCAAGATGTTTTTGGAACTTTCAGACTAAATATACATTTCCAAAAGCCTGTATTATTGAAAGCCTTCTCTGTTTTGAGAAACCACAGGCATGTTAATGATGCCAGGCATTATAAGGTATCATGAGCTTTGTTTGAATTTACTATAAATACTGAATGAAAGGCTTTGTGATGCTTCTTATGAATTCAGTAATATAAAGCAGGAGTGGAAGAAGTTCAAAGTAAAATGAGCTTCAAAACAGAAGCTCTGATTTGGCTCCAATATGCAGAGCGTTTTTTTAACATGCACAATAACAGTCTGATTGTGAAAGCAGTTTCTTTCTTCAGTTATGTGATTGTTCAAGGCATTTTTGGTCATTTTACTGATCAAGAAGTTGGCAGAGGGAAAAACAAACTAGTACTCGAGTACATAGACGGTTGGGTGCTGGCTCGGTGTAACGGTGCGCCTCTTTCTGTTACTTTTGTGTCACCACTGGTAGGACAGTGACTGTTTAAAGTGGTGTGCAGTTACTTAAGACACTTATTTCAATGAGTGCATGTGCTTTCTGATAAAAAAAGATTAGACACCCCTTCTCAGATTCTTTGTTTTATACACATTATAGTGCACAGTTTCTAATTATTGGCAGAAAAACATATTGAAATATGCCTAAACTTTTCACACACCACATTTTATTTTTTATAAAATATAAATGAATTAAATAAACAGTATTGTTCATAAAAAGTAAAAATTTTATAGTTTTTATGCATATTTTAGCATTAGTGTTATCATATGCACACATGGTGTAGTGTTTAGGTTTATGAGGCGCATTTTGATCCTAGTTTATCCGCTTAAAAGCAGCACAGAGCTGATTTCTTTCTTTTAATTATGTGTAACATCATCTTCTTCTGATGTTCGGTTGTTTTTCATGAAAAATGGACAGAAATGGTGTAAATACAATGTAAAGTTTTTAAGTGGCAGATTTCACATATTTAGGCTACCATTTTCATAACTGATACACCAAGTATTTGATTATTTAAATGCACACGCCTGACCTGAACATGAACAGAATACACCTATAACTAATCATGGAGTATGATTTGTGTCCAAAAATTTGATTTACATCCTTGATTTTCAATGGATTCCCACATCTGCGCATGTTCAGAAACTGGTGACGTGTTTACAGGCAAGTTGACGTTTTAAATGAGTTATTCTTGCTAAATGGTGAGCAAACTCACAGAGCTTGGTGAGCAAACGCACAAAGACACGTCAGGTAGTCAGATCCTGAAGCATTTACATAAAAAATGAACATGCAGATGCAGATTGAATAACTGCACTGGAGTTTAAAGGCTGACTCCTGTTTAGGAACTGATTCTATTACTTTGACTCCACTAACTTTACTGGTACAAATCTTATTTACATCAGGCTACATTTTGGACAAACTGTTTAGACTGTATACAGGGTATTTAATTACATTTACATTAGCATATACATTTTAAATTGTCACTGTGATGGCGTACTACTTCATACACTATGATGTGATTTGGAACGCTGCCCAAGTCGAGCTGTTTGTGGAATGACATGCATCTAAGGTCACTGCATTTCTTTCCTGACTGAACAGCCAAATTCTATGTAAACAGCTTTTTAAAATGAAAATTAAACAGTAAATAACAGTAAAATTGCCTTTTTAAACAATGCTCATGCCCTGTGTTACGAAGAAGGGACAAAATAACAGGGTACTGGATGAAATTCAGTGTTGATTTAGATAGAATTTTTAATATAATTTTGCACTAATTAATAAGTATTGTAGATAACTTCTTGATATTTGGATTCTATTTATGTTTTATCCTAAATTTGGTTCAGTTTAATTCTGAACCACTGCAGTAATGTTCACAATGAGCATTAACTTACTGTAGAAGCAGTACTAAACAAAAGTTTGGGCCCAAAAGAAAATGTTCTTAATAAAAACCTTCACAGGACATGAAGGTTTTGTATATTTAAATTAAAAATGTCGATCCATTCACTAAATATATAATAGATAAACAGCAACAACAAAAAAACTGCCAAAATGTGGCATGTGCAAAATATACACATGTAATGCCCCCCATATGCTAATTCCACACGGGCCAGCCTTCGCTCCCCACGTGCATCAATGTGCCTTGGCCGCCCATGACCCTGTTGCCGGTTTACCACTGTTCCTTCCTTGGACCACTTTTAATAGATACTGACCACTGCAGGCCGGGAACACCCCACAAGAGCTGCAGTTTTGGAGATGCTCTGAGTCAGTCGTCTAGCCATCACAATTTGGCCCTTGTCAAGCTTGTTTAAATACTCACGCTTACTCATTTTTCCTGCTTCTAACATCAACTTTGAGGATAAAATGTTCACTTGCTTCCTAATGTAATATATCCCACCTACTAACAGGTGCCGTGATGAAGAGATAATCAGTGTTATTCACTTCACCTGTCAGTGGTCATAATGTTATGCCTGGTCGGTGTAGTTTATGACTATATGAATCCCTACACCGTAACACAGACTTTTTTCTCTTTGTCGTATATTGAAATACATTTTTCCCTCCCAGTATGTGCACTTATGAATGACTCATGCAATCTTATTCTGCCGTGTATAAAAAGAAGTGGATGTTTGGGTCTGATATGGCATGAATTGTTTGTAATGCACTATAGAGGAACATTTCTACATACAGGCACAAATATTGATTCAACCCTTATGACCTCTATCACAAACTCTTCATTTGCATCCAATCACAGAGATTTTCCTCATACAGTAAACACGACTCTCTCAGCCCAATACGCTCGCTCGTGAACACGCCATGCAACTTTAATGCCGTCCTCTCCATGATCAGCGCCCACTCCATTCCCAATAACACTCTTTACCCAGAGAGAAAACATTGACCCAATGTGAAGAATGGCCTGGCTGGAAGTAATGCGCTATTTAAAAGCAATTTAGGGAGCTCGACAAAAGCCATGCAGCGCCTCTTTAATTGTTCCTGCCGCCCCGGAGTAATCAGCCGAGGAGGCATTCATCACCGAAGAGCCGAGCTCAGCATTTAGATAAGGATCAGGGACGGACTCGGATGACGGACTGATACAGATGAATGTTATGACATATAGAGCCTTAGATGGTTCCAGTCAACTCGGAATTACATTGGTTTAAAATACATAAATCATTCTGATTATTCTAATATAGGCTGGAACAAGAATTTATTAATACAATAATTGACTTTTTCCACAAACCTGTTTACTTAAAACTTGTACAGTGAGGAAAATCATTTTAGTTAATTTAATTACTGCTCCCACCACCATACCTCACTGGTCTGGGCTCGAACATTTAACCCCTCTCTCTTCACTTAGAAAAGCTAAACTTTTATTACAGAGCTTTATATTATTTGTTTATTTTTTGGATCTTCCTTTATTTATTTCCAGATGTAGTCATTTCCACCTCCTGGTTTTGAATCTGTTGCCGTCTGCACAACCCCTGGTCTGACCCAGGATGGCTGGATCACAACACGCCCCTCCTATAAGTGTCCAATCTGCGGCCGCTTCTTATTACCTGCCAGTGTTGGGTTCTCACACTGAGGTGTATCATGTAGAGCCACGCTAAGCTCTGTGTACCACCCCCCACACACACACAGATATGTGGATGCCTGAACCAGTCCAGATGATCGCATATCGAAGGGGCAGTGGCTGCCCGGGAAGGTCATTAGCTCAGGTTGCGAGTTTGAACACCAGGCAGTGGTGTGCTAGCGTGTTAGACGGCTGTGTCACCCAAGCACTAATGCTTATTGTTAGCTGTTGAACTCTTGCTGCTTTCAGGTAGTTGTGGATTTGTGGTTCAGTAAACCGCTTGTATGGAAAAAGCTACAGAGCAGCAGCGAACACGTTCTACATCCACACATCCCCATCATTACAAGTGTGGGTTAGTAATTTAGTCCCAGGACACTATGGGAAGCTCTTTTCCCAGGAATCGTACTCGTGTGTAAAATCTTCCCAACCAACATCAACATCTTTTTAGAATTAAACCATGCTGTATGTGTAAAGACAGATGTTAGGCCAGTTGTTGAAAGTACTAAATTATTCTTTTGGGTAGTCATATCAGAATTAGAGTTATCAGTATTATCATCATACATACGTATACGTGGTATAAAGACATGAGTTAAAACACTCCTGTTAGAGATGGCTCTAAATACAGAGCTTATAATGGCGATAAAACACAACACAACACAACAAAACACTCCTGTTTTCTGTATATGCTGCTCCAGTTTGTGGTGGTTTGCCTTGGGGTGCAGTATGTTTAAACATGAAGTCATAAGGTTAAAAGGTCAGCTTCTTTTTGTAGTTGGTTTGAGTTTCTTTGTGCAGGTCATATTTCGTGCACAGCGTGATTCAGATTTGGAGAGAATTCTTTAGAAAAAAGGGTTTTACACAGTTCACAGTCGTGTTGCATGAAGTGGCACAGTGCTTCATGCACTTCATGTGTTTTAGTCCTAAATAGTTTTAATCCTAAATCAATTCTGCAGTGTCACAATTTTCATTGCTTTTTAGTATTTATTGGACGAAAGTGTTGGTGTAAATAAATGAACCACATTTTGTCCACACGTCAAAGATATATTTTTTAAAAAGCTCTGTTTAAAAGTCTCATTTTTATTTTTATTCTTTTTAAATGCATAAATTTGACAATTTAACTTTACTACATTATTACTCTATAACAGTTATTACATGATTATTCTACAACAGTTATTACATTAATTCTCTACAATAATTATTACATTATTATTCTACAACAGTTATTACATTAATTCTCTACAATAGTTATTACATGTTGATACTGGGCGTAATAATAAACAGTTATAAATGCAGTTTTTATGAACCATGCTGTGAAAGGGTTATTACCCCATTTATGATGGCTCTTGTTGCATATTTGTTAAAACAAATGATTTAAAATCATTAAACAAAACAAAACGTGACACAGGCACCGTGCGTGACACAGGCACCGTTTGTGACACAGACACCATGGGTGACACAGACACAGACATTAGGCATGACACAGACACTGGCACAGTGTGCGACACAGACACTGTGCACTTAAACAAAACAAATTGCGACACCGTGCGTGACACAGGCACAGGCACCGTGTGTGACACAGACACTGACACAGTGCATGACACTGGCACAGTGCGCGACACTGGCACAGTGTGTGACACAGGCACCGATTGTGACACAGACACCATGGGTGACACAGACACGGACATTAGGCATTACACAGACACAGGCACCGTGTGTGACACAGACACTGGCACTGTGCGCGACACCGACACTGTGCGTATCACAGACGCTGTGCATGACACTGTGAAAGGGTTATTACCCCATTTATGACGGCTCTCGTTGCATATTTGTTAAAACAAATGATTTTAAATCATGAAACAAAACAAATCACACAAAGCTTAAAAAAACACAAGACATCATTTTAATAATTAAAAAAAACCAAAGTTATTCAACACCTACTGTATATCACCCCTGTAAAAAGTAACTCGCTGCTGGTTAATTTTAGCCAGTCCTGAAGAATATATTTTTACTAATCTTGAACTTAAAGTTTGTATAGAAACACTATGCCATGAATTATTAGCTGGCACAGTTATGTCCTCGATTAAAGTCATGTCCTAGGTGAAAAGAGCCCCATGTAGTAAGTGTTAACATGTGCTGTATGTGCTTAAACAGGGACGATGGTGAATCCAGGCGGTAACACCCAGGCGGCACCGGTCGGAGCAGGATCCATGTCGTGGAAACGTTGCGCGGGCTGTGGAGGAAAGATTGCAGATCGTTTCCTCCTCTACGCCATGGACAGCTACTGGCACAGCCGCTGCCTTAAATGCTCGTGCTGCCAAGCTCAGCTCGGAGAGATTGGTACCTCCTGCTACACCAAGAGCGGCATGATCCTCTGCAGAAACGACTACATCAGGTTTGTACACAGACACAGTGCCTGACACAGACACCGTGTGTGACACAGACACTAAGCACAGTACGTGATGCAGACACCGTGCACGACACAGACACCAACACTGTGTGTAACACAGACACGGTGAGTAACACAGACGCCGTTTGTGACACATACACTGGCACAGTGCAAGACACAGACATTTTGTGTGATGCAGACATCGTGCCCGACACAGACACCGACACTGTGTGTAACATAGACATGGTGCGTAACAGACGCCGTGTGTGACACAGACACGGTTTCCTACACAGACACTGGCACAGTGTATGACACAGACATGGTGTGTGATGCAGACACTGTGCACGACACAGACACTGTGTGTAACACAGACACCGTGTGTGACACAGACACTGGCACACACTGGCACAGTTCGTGACACAGACATGGTGTGCGATGCAGGCACCATGCACGACACAGACACCGACACTGTGTGTAACACAGGCATGGTGCGTAACACAGACGCCGTGACACAGACACCGTGCCTGGTAGACTTCATTCAGGACACAGGCACTGTGCACGACACAGACATCGTGTGTGACATAAACACCATGACACAAACACACGCACTGTGCGTGACACTGACATTGTGCGTATGTGTATGTGATGCATTCAAAGTTTTTACCATAAACGAAAGTACATACAGATGCTGTACATCTCCGGCACAGCTACGGTGTAGAAAAACCGACTTCTGCTGACCTGCTCAAACTCCCACCCTCTGTGTTATAGCACTGATTGATTGATATGTTGACCTTGTATTGAGTAAAGCCAATCAAACACTTTGTTTGTAAGCCAAACTCGAGTTAAACAGCACAGTCGATGTAGTGAACTGTAGTCAAACACACTTGAAAACATCACTGGTTTCTGAGGAACGTCTATCTGTAGGACTGCATTTCACTGATCAGAGCAAATGTGAGGAGTGTTTGGTACTTTTTATTTGTAAGTTTGTTAAACTTTGCTCTCTCTCTCTCTCTCTCTCTCTCTCTCTCTCTCTCTCTCTCTCTCTCTCTCTCTCTCTCTCTGTATATACATATATACAGTATATTAGGGTTGTAACGATACACTCACGATGCGATACGATTCACGATACTGGGTTCACGATACGATTTTTCCCCAATTTTTTTTTTAACAAAATGAAATTGAAGACAAAGTTTCCTTTTATTATTTCTCTTTAAAAAAAAATAGAATAAAATACTGTATTTGTGCTTATCTTTTATTTATTTAAATAATGAATGCCCTTTCATTTCTGAGGTAGGTACAAACTATGCCAAATAATGTACAAAAACTGAAATTAAATTTTAAAACAAATCCAACATTATTTAAATAAATCATCTTCTTCTTCTTCTTCTTGTTCCTCAGCCTTTGTCCCGTTTCTTGATTACGGGGTTCTTCCCGTTAGGTGTTGCCGGCGGGATTTGGCACAGTTTTTACGCCGGATGCCCTTCCTGACACAACCCTCCCTATTTATCCGGGCTTGGGACCGGCACTACAATGCACTGGTCTGTGCATCTAGCGGCTAGGTATCTATAGAACAATTCAGTGTTTCCAATTAGCCTGGTGGCATGTTTTTGGACTGTGGGAGGAAACCGGAGCACTCGGAGGAAACCCACGCGGACACGGGGAGAACATGCAAACTCCGCACAGAAAGAACCCTGACCGCCCCACCTGGGGATCGAACCCAGGACCTTCTTGCTGTGAGGCGACAGTGCTACCCACTTAGCCACCGTGCCACCCAACATTATATAAATAAATGAATAATACAAATAAAGAATCCTCACATAAATAAATTTGGCAGGAAAATCCCCTACCTGGCATCTTTGTGAAGTGCTGTCAACCAGGCGAGGTGAATAGCGCCAGTGCCCTCTGCTGTTTAAAGTGAATATCGATTCATCTTAAATGGATAACCGATTCAAATCGTGGCACATGTGACACGTGTTATATATATAGTGTGCATGCTTTTTAACATTCCTGTTACATCTGTATATTTGTGTCAGTGATATTTGAATTTAAGTCTATCTGTTGACTTAAGGAACGTTATCTACTCCCCATGTGTTTGACATTTTAATAGATTTGATACATTTTCAGATGTTAAGTAAGAAATAAAAATATGCTAAAGGTATACATTACTACATGATGCTTTATGTGGAAAATTGGAGCCATAAAATATGGTTATTCAATCACATTTCTATAAAAAATCCACTTTTTATCCAACTAACCTGGATATTTACCCAACAGATCTTTTACTTCTTGTAGTCTGATGGTGTCCAGTTGAAGTCCTGTATGAATAAACAAATGACATAAATCAATTCTGGACAGTCAAGCACAACTCTAATGAGCCATATATGTCATAGTGTAAATGATAGAACCAAATCTCTACCGGTGGACACTTCTTATCAGATGGTATATATTATCATATTAGTCAGTCCTCAGCTATAATTAGAGTATATCAATATTACTGTAAATCTTCATCATGGGTGTTTTATCATTCACTGTTAGTGCTTTTTAAATATTTAAGCTTTTTGGATGTGCAGTTCTTCACACCAGTTGTTCAATAGTTTCCTTTTCCTTTACAGTTTGAATTTGAATCTGTATTAGTTTCCTTTAGAGGTTGCATTGACTTACATATTTTCTCTTTGTAAAGCAAAAAAACATGAAGTTTAACCAGCGTTCTTTAGTGAATATTATGTTACACAGCCGGTCAGTAAAATTCTGGTCAGTGTTGATTCTAACGAGTAAGAAACTTTGTTACAATCGATAAAACTCTTATAATGGCCGTTTGCTTTAACAACACGTTAGATCTTTTAGGAGGAGCTCATTTGGGCCATCTGGGTGTCGTCCGTCGAGGCTCTTTGATTGCCTCATA
The DNA here is from genome assembly GCF_030014385.1 of Trichomycterus rosablanca. Lineage (NCBI taxonomy): Eukaryota > Metazoa > Chordata > Actinopteri > Siluriformes > Trichomycteridae > Trichomycterus > Trichomycterus rosablanca. The sequence goes on along the minus strand of NC_085993.1, from coordinate 6,938,936 downwards.
TAATAACATTTGGAATGTAACCATGAGAAGCGGCGCGGGCCGTTTGAGGAGAAGTCGTCAGGCACGGGGACGTCCCACCGAGCGTGCTGGATTTTCCATGGAGAACATGTGTGCTGGATTGTGGTGCAGCGGCGCTCGTTAGAGCTCGAGGGTAAAGAGTCCTTTCGCTCGGAGAGGTCAAACTATTGACACGAGAGAGACGAAAGAGATTTCTGATGTTTTTAAGAAACCTACAAACCTGCAGGCTTGTTTTTTTTTATCGTACAGAGCAGAGACGAGCTCCATCACTGGCTTTACAACAGACTTCAGAATGAGTGCTGCTGAGTTTCATGTCTGAGTTTCTTTTTCTGTGGAGTCCTGTGTCCTGTCCGGGCCGAAGGAGACAATCTAATTAGCGAAAAGGGCTTTTTAAATATTTACATAAGGCCGTCTGACACTTTGAGAGAAGGTCAGGTCACCAGTCTCACTCAACTCACGTCAGAGGCCTGCTTTGATAGTGCAGTCATTTACCAGTTTAACATGTGCAGTAAGGGTATAAGGAGTAGGGGTGGGCGATATGGCCCTAAAATAATATCACGATATTTCAGGTTATTTTTGCGATAACGATATTTTTGGCGATATAACAAAACACTGAAAAATATTTTATTTATTTCGAGAAAACACTATTGCAAAAAATATATAATGTTAAGGTTTTATTTAGAATTAATATAAGTTAACACATTGTAAAAAAATGTAGGAAGTATGTAAGAATTACACACATTTTTCTTTATTTTGTCTTTCCAGTAAAAATAATGTAACATAATGTAATGGCGAAGTCAGACGATTTTCATAGGGGTGGCCAGACTGAGACCATTGCTCACACAGGGGTCGCACAGAAACTGATACTTTTTTTTATGTGGTCACTCATTTATTTACCTATACAGGCAGTGAGTGCCATGTAGAATTACATCACGAATACCTGCATACTAATAATAAGCATTATTAGCATTTTCTTTTCACGCTGCATTTATAAATCAGGTCTTTTAAATCACGTCAGCACATCTTTCTTCTCACATCGGGTAGAAGTTTTTGCACTACTACTTTAGTTGTATTGCTCGCTCCTGCCAGTATTGCAGTTGGTTTCTGGCCTTCTCACATGCCTCAATATGCAGTAAAGCTTGAAGTAAAAGAACAAAGTCATGTTTTGTTTGAGAGCATCTTTGGCCGTGATGAGGTCATTAGCATGTGTGTGTGATTAAGTGCTGTGCCGATGCTAACGCTTAGCAAGCAGGTGAGCATCTGGACAAAAACACCAAGATGAAGATGAAGGGTTGAGTGACCATTAAAGCCAACTACTTAAGTTGATAGTATTCAGTTTTTTTTCTTTTAACTCTTACCCTGTTTAGGGGTCACCACAGTGGACTGCATACCCAATTCGGCATCTCTTTTTTTCCCTCATTTAAATTTTAGAGACTGAGAGGTGACTAGGCTGTTCGGCTGTTCGTTCAGACATAGCCAATCTGTCTGTGTATATGCCCGACTGGCTGACAGCACAGTTGATATTCAAATCCCAGATCTGTGTACTGTGTACTATTCAGTATGTAGTATGTTGTGGGAAGTAACCAATCTCTTGTTGCCATGTTATATTTGGTTCTCATGTCCACTCCACTGAAATTCTGGTAGCTCATAAGCATACAAGGCTGTATCCCAATCCACATCATACTGTATTAAATTCATAACATCAGTGTACTAACTTAGTAAGTAGTATTTAGTGTGTGCTATTTAGTACATAGTATGTTGTGGGAAGTAACCAATCTCTTGTTGCCATGTTAGATTTAATTCTCATGTCTACTCCACTGAAATGCCGGTAGCTTATGAGCGTCCAAGGCTGTGTCCCAATCCACATCATACTATACTAAAAACATAACACAACAGTTTTTAGTATGTATTATTCAGTATGTAGTATGTTGTATGAAGTAACCAACCCTTGTTGCCACATATTATGTTTAGTTCTCATGTCCAGTCCACCAGAATGCGGGTAGCTCATGAGCATCAAAGTTTGAACGCAGCTTTACTCAAGTGTGAGTCTGACTACTCTTGCTACTTCTACACGTCACATATGCAGTATTTAAAAACCAAAATACATGTGAATGGGGTAGAGATTGTGTTTTTTATCACTATAATAGTGTTTTAACATGCCAGCCATTTAGCAAGGGAGTCTGTCATGTTGATTTTCGTGTGCTGTATGGATGGTGTTGTAATGAAAGGCCCTTGGATGCAAGTCAGTGATCTGACTATGGAGAGGAAAGTTTTTTGGATGCTGTTTTCCCATCGATATGATTAGATCTGCTTTAATTAAAGTGTTACCTCTTCCATCCTGCTGCATGATTAGTGAAGATATCTAGAGGCCACAATTCTGTATTGACCAGTGAGCCTTTAAGTCCGTGTGGACTTTTTCTTTTTTTGTTAAAAATGTGATTAAACTCATTCAAAAGTGCACCTGATGTGTAAAGATGAAGTGGTAGGGAAGGGGGGGAAGTTGTGAGGGGGGCGACCCGGGCTGCGGTGCTAATTAAAAAGAGCAGGGAGGAGAAAAAGTGGCTGCACCTTTCTCTTTGTAATGAGTGTTCGGCTCACACAGCCGTCGATGATCTGACGAGAGATAAGAGAGAAGGACAAGAGAGACGAGGGTGAAAAAAAAGCCCACATCTGACAGTGAGTGCACACAATTAAAAGCTTTAATTAGAGTCCCCCTCCATTTTCCTTTAGTCCTGATGGGTTTTATCTAATGAGATCTAGTCCCTGGCTCCGATTCTCTCCCAATGACGTGTCCGAAATAAACGAGAGCCGCATCGCAAACAAAACATTTAATTAACCAAATTGGCTTTTGAGGGAGAGAGAGAGAGAGAGAGAGAGAGAGAGAGAGAGAATGAGAGATGTAGTGTATTGGGGGATTATTGCAAGGCCCCTCTGGGAGACTGGGATGGGACAGAATGGAGGGGGATTTAAAGGGGCCCCATCTTATTTTTGTAATGGATTATTAAATTGGCCTTGCAGTGTAAATAATGGAGTTCCATCTCCCGGCTGACTCGTATTAATAGCGGCCGAGCAGAAACACTCAGCCGATTGATTGGGACGCGGTGAGTGAAAATGCATCACATTTCCTCTAATGGGAGATGAGAGGAACCACCCAGCCCGGGATGCTCATCACAATTACGTCGGAGCGGACGGGCGCCACCATTGCACGTTTATCCCAGTCAGACAGGAGACGGTCGAATGGAAACGGAACTTTACTTTAAGCAAAGTTTAAAAACACCTAAGGCCTAATCGGCTGGTTTTATAGTTCGGTTTTATGAGCAAAACTTTTTCTAAATACAGTCGACCCTCGAGTTACGAACGGTTTACCATACGAACATTTTGGGTTACGAACGATCTATTTCAACTTAACGTACGAACAAATTTTGGGTTACGAACCGAAATTCGCGAAACACCTGAGTTGACTCCGACCGTCTCTCTCTCTCTCTCTCTCTCTCTCTCTCTCTCTCTCTCTATATATATATATATATATATGATTATATATATATATATACAGTGTATCACAAAAGTGAGTACACCCCTCACATTTCTGCAAATATTTTATTATATATTTTCATGGGACGACACTGTAGACATGAAACTTGGATATAACTTAGAGTAGTCAGTGTACAACTTGTATAGCAGTGTAGATTTACTGTCTTCTGAAAATAACTCAACACACAGCCATTAATGTCTAAATGGCTGGCAACATAAGTGAGTACACCCCACAGTGAACATGTCCAAATTGTGCCCAAATGTGTCAATATTTTGTGTGACCACCATTATTATCACTGCCTTAACCCTCCTGGGCATGGAATTCACCAGAGCTGCACAGGTTGCTACTGGAATCCTCTTCCACTCCTCCATGATGACGTCACGGAGCTAGTGGATGTTAGACACCTTGAACTCCTCCATCTTCCACTTGAGGATGCGCCACAGGTGCTCAATTGGGTTTAGTCCATCACCTTTACCTTCAGCTTCCTCAGCAAGGCAGTTGTCATCTTGGAGGTTGTGTTTGGGGTCGTTATCCTGTCGGAAAACTGCCATGAGGCCCAGTTTTTGAAGGGAGGGGATCATGCTCTGTTTCAGAATGTCACAGTACATGTTGGAATTCATGTTTCCCTCAATGAACTGCAGCTCCCCAGTGCCAGCAACACTCATGCAGCCCAAGACCATGATGCTACCACCACCATGCTTGACTGTAGGCAAGATACAGTTGTTTTGGTACTTCTCACCAGGGCGCCGCCACACATGCTGGACACCATCTGAGCCAAACAAGTTTATCTTGGTCTCGTCAGACCACAGGGCATTCCAGTAATCCATGTTCTTGGACTGCTTGTCTTCAGCAAACTGTTTGCTGGCTTTCTTGTGCGTCAGCTTCCTTCTGGGATGACGACCATGCAGACCGAGTTGATGCAGTGTGCGGCGTATGGTCTGAGCACTGACAGGCTGACCTCCCACGTCTTCAACCTCTGCAGCAATGCTGGCAGCACTCATGTGTCTATTTTTTAAAGCCAACCTCTGGATATGACGCCAAACACGTGGACTCAACTTCTTTGGTCGACCCTGGCGAAGCCTGTTCCGAGTGGAACCTGTCCTGGAAAACCGCTGTATGACCTTGGCCACCATGCTGTAGCTCAGTTTCAGGGTGTTAGCAATCTTCTTATAGCCCAGGCCATCTTTGTGGAGAGCAACAATTCTATTTCTCACATCCTCAGAGAGTTCTTTGCCATGAGGTGCCATGTTGAATATCCAGTGGCCAGTATGAGAGAATTGTACCCAAAACACCAAATTTAACAGCCCTGCTCCCCATTTACACCTGGGACCTTGACACATGACACCAGGGAGGGACAACGACACATTTGGGCGCAATTTGGACATGTTCACTGTGGGGTGTACTCACTTATGTTGCCAGCTATTTAGACATTAATGGCTGTGTGTTGAGTTATTTTCAGAAGACAGTAAATCTACACTGCTATACAAGCTGTACACTGACTACTCTAAGTTATATCCAAGTTTCATGTCTATAGTGTTGTCCCATGAAAAGATATAATGAAATATTTGCAGAAATGTGAGGGGTGTACTCACTTTTGTGATACACTGTATACAGAGGTTGGACAAAATAACTGAAACACCTGGTTTTAGACCACAATAATTTATTAGTATGGTGTAGGGCCTCCTTTTGCGACAGTGCTACCCACTTAGCCACCGTACTGCCCGAGAGGCTATTAAAATACACTGAACCCTTCTGTCTGCCCAGTTTTACTGTAGCTTTAGACTTCTGCTTTTGTCTGACAGGACTTGAACCTGATGCATTTCTTTTGCTGCTGTAGCCGATCCGCCCCAAGTTTTAATGTGATGTGTGTTCTAAAATGCTTGGTCTGCTCACCATGCTTGTAAAGGCTATAATTTGAGTTACTTTAGCCTTACTGTTAGCTTAAACTAGTCTGGCTGTTATTTTCTGACCTGTCTTATTAACAAGGCATTTCTGCCCTAAGAACTACCACTCACTGGATGTTTTTGTTATTTCTTTCTGTACACCTGAAATTAAAAAGACAAGATAAAATAAGCAGACAGAAACATAATACCTATCTTGCCATAAAATGACACATATGTGTTAAACATGGCATTAAAATCTAAATAAATAAAACCACCTCCTTGTTTCTACACTCACTGTCCATTTTATCAGCTCCACTTACCATATAGAAGCACTTTGTAGTTCTACAATTACTGACTGTTGTCCATCTATTTCTCTACATACCTTTTTAGCCTGCTTTCACCCTTTTCGTCAATGGTCAGGACCCCCACAGAACCACTACAGAGCAGGTATTATTTGGGTGGTGGATTATTCTCAGCACTGCAGTGACACTGACATGGTGGTGGTGTGTTAGTGTGTGTTGTACTGGTATGAGTGGATCAGACACAGCAGCGCTGCTGGAGTTTTTAAATACCGTGTCCACTCACTGTCCACTCTATTAGACACTCCTACCTAGTTGGTCCACCTTGTAGATGTAAAGTCAGAGACAATCGCTCATCTATTGCTGCTGTTTAAGTTGGTCATCTTCCAGACCTTCATCAGTGGTCACAAGACGCTGCCCACGGGGCGCTGTTGGCTGGATATTTTTGTTTGGTGGACTATTCTCAGTCCAGCAGTGACAGTGAGGTGTTTAAAAACTCCATCAGCACTGCTGTGTCTTATCCACTCATACCGGCACAACACACACTAACACACCACCACAATGTCAGTGTCACTGCAGTGATGAGAATGATCCACCACCCAAATAATCCCTATTCTGTAGTGGTCCTGGGAGAGTCCTGAACATTGAAGAACAGCATGAAAGGGGGCTAACAAAGCATGCAGAGAAACAGATAGACTACAGTCAGTAATTGTAGAACTGTAGAAGTGCTTCTATATGGTAAGTGGAGCTGGTAAAATGGACAGCGAGTGTAGAAACAAGGAGGTGGTTTTAATGCTATGGCTGATCGGTGTATGATGCATATTCAAGTTGTGCCCAAATGTAATGGATAAGCAGTTATACCATTGTGCTGGATGTGTGTATATCTAGTGCTGGTTTTGTAGCTATGGGGAAGAACAAATTTCATTAAACTTATGTCTAATCGCATGACTGTGAGGGTTGAGGAGTGTGTGTGAGTGTGTGTTTGGGGTGGGGGTTGCACACTGTCTCTTTAATTGAATAGGCCTGGGTAATTAAATGGCACTTTTCCAATAGGACGTGCTAGGTAAATCTAATAGTTGGTTATTTAATATCACTCTGAAGTTAGCCCACTCGAGCTGTGTGACAGCACACGTGAACTATTAAGCCGGGAGAGAGAGCGAGGGGGAGAAAAAGCCTGGATCTCAGGAATTAATTAAATTGCATGCAATTTAGGGGAAACGTTTATCTTGATTTGTCATAACAGAATTAATTCAAGGCCTTCAATCCACCCGGGACTGGATCTGTTACTCGGAATTAACCAAGTGTAATTTGGCTGCGTTTTTGCCCCCCCTCTGTTCCTCCTCCCTTGCCTGGCTATCTCTTGCTCTGTCGTTCTTTCTCTCTCTATCTCTTTTACTCCCCCCTCCTTCCCTGTACGCTTTCACCATCTCTTCCTCTAATGTAGCCTCACCATTATGCAAAGCTGGGCTTAAGTATCGAGCCGGTGCTTTTAAGGTTCTTTGGCTGCTAATGTTAAGAGGCATTTTTATAATGGACCGTGATGCCCAAATCATTGTTGTACTACCTTACATCACTCGGCTCAAAAAGGTTCTTGCCCAAGAGCCTGTCGTTTGCCAGATGGCCCTAAATTGCTCCGCTAGGTTGTAATTCACCTCACAGCCAGCGTCCAAATTAAATCCAGTAGACGTCGCTCGATGGAGTGTAGACAGCTTCAAATATTTCTGTTATGAAAGGCAGACGTGGCTGTGACTGTTTTTATCCCTCCCGACAAACACAAAATGTTCATAAATCAACACACCACGATGACAAGAATTTTTTTTTTTATATTGTCTGATTGACTGCCAGGAGAAACGAGAATATATATATATATATATATATATATATGTATTTTTTTTCTTTGAGGTAAACCAGTGTTGTCACAATTAAAAAGTCCCTAGGCTTTAATTATACTGACCCAGGTTTGCTGGGCCTTTCCCCTCCCAACACATCAGCTCAATGGAGAGAGAGACCATTAGAGGCCGAGTGCAGACTGATACCGACTTAATTGAGCACCCAACGCCTTCAGGCCTTTAAATCAAATACTATCAGGAGCTGACCCTCGGTCAAATCATTAACCCACTGCGTAGCTTACACTGATAAAATGAAAAGCCTGTTCCAATCACTATGTCTCTCCAGCCATCTGGAAATAAATAAAAAAACAAAGACACACACAGACACACACTTTTCTATATAAGGAAATATGGTGGAAGTGTTGGTGCAGGGTTGAGGGTGGCAGGAAAGCCTCCCCTAAAAAGCTGGAGATTAAGGTGGAAGTCGTGTTGGCGCCGAGCCGAATGGCAGCATTTAAAGATATCCCTCTGACATTTTCCTCAGCTTGTCCGTTCAATTTGCGCCGTCGAAGGAGCGCCGTTGTCACAGGCCTCTCAGCTAATTACTTTTGAAATTGAGTTTTGATTGAGCCTCCCCAATCGATGCCACAGCAAAATTTGTTTCTCCGCTCGCCCGTAAGCAGCCACCCGAGCGCCAATATTAAAGAGACACGGCACATCGCATGTTTCGCATTTGCACATTCCAGCCATCAAAAAGTGCTGGAAAAGCTCCAGGAAGTGGAGCTGGGGAATCATGCTGGGCTTCTCATATTCAGATCACACATTTATTTTTAAAAGCATTTAATATGAGAATAAACATGATTTATTTGATTTTCAAGCTCTTGGAAGTTTTCTGTGGGAAAAAAGATGGAGCCCTGAACACGACGTTAACTGATTACATAGCTAACGTTTTAACACATTTAAAATATAAAGGCTGTTTGTTCAAAATCAAACAGGAAATAATGAAATAGTTACAGAACACTTTATATAGCAGGAACAATGTTAAAAAGTAACAAACAAAGAACATCTTAGGTGCATTCTTTAAAATGTGTTTGAACATTTAGAAGTGTTAATAAGTAAATGCATGTTACTTTTTATTTTGTTCTTACAGGGTTCTATTTACACCCTACAGATTTAAGAACCCTAGTACTGTCTCCAAACAAAAAAACACACCAAAAAAATAGATCTCAGAATCATCTGAACAATCATACATCGATCAACCATAACATTAAAACCACCTCCTTGTTTCTACACTCACTGTCCATTGTATTAGCTCCACTTACCATATAGGAGCACTTTGTAGTTTTACAGTTACTGACTGTAGTCCATCTGTTTCTCTGCATGCTTTGTTAGCATCCTTTCATGCTGTTCTTCAATGGTCAGGACTCTGCCAGGATCATTCTTAGCACTGCAGTGACACTGACATGGTGGTGGTATGTTAGTGTGTGTTGTGCTGGTATGAGTGGATAAGACACAGCAGCGCTGCTGGAATTTTTAAACACCTCACCGTCACTGCTGGACTGAGAATAGTCCACCAACCAAAAATATATCCAGCCAACAGCGCCCCATGGGCAGCGTCCTGTGACCACTGATGAAGGTCTAGAAGATGACCAACTCAAACAGCAGCAATAGATGAGCGATCATCTCTGACTTTACATCTACAAGGTGGACCAACTAGGTAGGAGTGTATAATAGAGTGGACAGTAAGTGGACACGGTATTTAAAAACTCCAGCAGCACTGCTGTGTCTGATCCACTCATACCTGCACAACACACACTAACACACCACCACCATGTCAGTGTCACTGCAGTGCTGAGAATGATCCACCACCCAAATAATACCTACTCTGTGGTGGTCCTGTGGGGGTCCTGACCATTGAAGAACAGTTAAGAGCAGGCTTAAAAAGTATGTAGAGAAACAGATGGACTACAATCAGTAATTGTAGAACTATTTTTTCTTATTTTTAACTACCTGTTTTGGGGAGGACACCAAAGTACCTGTAGAAAAAATAACAGGCACAGGGACAGCACAGGCGATGACTGGGGACAAGGATTGATCTCAGGTCCCCAGGACCCATGTGTGCCACAGGGTTGCCCTCTATACTGTTACAGAAAATTGAAACTTGTTCCTAGTTCTAACCTTGTACTGCAGCTCTTTACCCTGGCCTCCCTCTCCTATTACTATTCAGTGTCTCTCATCCACTTCCTTCCTTACCATGTTTTCTCTCTCTCTCTCTCTCTCTCTCTCTCTCTCTCTCTCTCTCTCTCTCTCTCTCTCTCTCTCTCCCGAGCGAGCTTGTCAGATGCTGTGGTCTTATTTGATTGCATAGGAAAAGTGCACTGATAGAGCAAACACCAGTGAGATATGATGACAAATGGGTCCAGATCCCAGTAAATTACTTTCGGCTCAAATCGAAATTTCATTCAGTTTGTTGCTCGGCGAGATGAAGTAATCTAAATTGTGGACTCTGAAGGCAGATAGAAGAGAAGCCGGAGCAAGCATTTCATTATCGAGAGCGAGAGAGAGAGGGTTAGGGATGAAAGAGATGAGCGCCAGCAAATCTAAAGTGTTGACACTGTGATTGAAAAGGTTAACCCATGCACGTTATATATCAAGCCCGGCTAGCCTAATGGAAACGGCTCGGCACGCCGTGGCGCACCGGCGCTCTCCTAATGGCTAAAGCACTATGTCTGCCCCTAGATGTACAATCAAATGCTCTTAGGTCCTGATTGCTTATGTTCCAGGTTATTATAGGGAGTGAAAAAAACGGCCGCTGAAGGTAATACTCAGACGAGCTCTGGCACTACAAGCTTTTAGGATTTTCACGACAGGATTTTTTCATTTGGACTGCCGGCATTACAAGCATTTTACATTTTCCTGTATTGGTGAAATTGAGGATGTCATTTGTTTCGATGTGTGTGTGCCTGAATGTGTGTGTGTGTGTGTGTGTTGCTTTCGCTGCAGGCAGAGAATGGTACTATCATAAGCTCAGCCCATGCTTGCCATTACACACAGCATTTTATTATCACAGTCAAGACCTGCGTACATTATTTCATTAAAAGTTACACTAAATGGTCGAAAGTATGTGGACAACCATTCAAAAACATTAATCCATTGTCTGTTTTACCACTGCTTTATCCTATTCAGGGTCATGGTGGGTACAGTTTACTGGGAAAAAGGCAGGACAGGTTACTAGTCCATCACATGGCAAACACATATTCACACTTAGGGCAATTTTAGTAGCTCCAATTACCCTGACTGCATGACTTTGGATTGTGGGAGGAAACCGGAGCTCCCTGGACTCAAGGAAAACATGCACCAACAACTCCACTTCAGAAAGGACCAAACTGCTCCACTTGGGAATCAAACCCAGAACCTCCTTGCTGTGAGGTAACAGTGCTACCCACCGAGCCACTAGTTCACTACCAATGGGATCCTGGGATCCAGGGTTTGAATCTCAGCGGTGCTATCGACTGATAGGCGTCTGCACATAAACGATATGGCAAATGGAAGGTGCACTTGTGGGTGCGCTTTCAGTGCCGATCCCAAGCCTGGATAAAAATAGGAGGGTTGCGTCAGAAAGGGCCAAGTCTGATATGTGGACCAGATCCACTATGGCCAGTCTTAAATACGAGAGTAGACAATAGACCAAAAATAATGCTATAGTGCCATGTGTTCTCGTTTGGTTACAGCTTTCTGTTGCTTCTAAATATTTGTTCTTTACACTAACGTCTTACCGGTTTGATCTGACCCAGTTCTTTGTTCTTGCAGACAGAAGGACCGGACTTGTTTGAAAGGTGGCGACTTGGTTAGATGGAAATAGCATTTTCTATTCAGTTCGCTTGATTATATGAACCTGCTAACAATAGATAAATGGCTAAAATAAATAAATATATGGACACCTGTTCTATTCAGTGGGTTTTTCTATTTTTATGTCATTCAGTGTTGAACAACATGATTTACAAACCTTAAGTGTATTTTACCTTCAGTGTTTGCAGTTTTGTTAAGCATGTGTGTGTTTGTTTATTGATGTTTGTGCAGGTTATTTGGGAACAGCGGGGCGTGCAGCGCCTGTGGTCAGTCCATCCCTGCAAGTGAGCTGGTCATGAGGGCACAGGGGAACGTGTACCACCTCAAGGTAACCATCTCAAAGTCTCATCTGCAACAGTCAGGCAAGAAAATAAATGAAAAATTACGTTCTTGCTGGTTAGCCATACCCGAAATGTAATCAATCAGCAAGATGTGTCCAACGTTTATAGTCAATTAGGAGGGATGTCCATATACTTTTGACCATTCGGTGTACATTATACTATGATATATATACTATATATATACTTAGTATAGTATATGTATTATAGTGTAATATACATCATATGGTCAAATTATATGGACATCCCAACTAATTCACAGAGTTCTGGTGTGTCGACCAGACCCACATCTAACAGGTGTATAATATTACCAATTATATAAAATAAATATGCCTCTTACCTGATGGCATCACTTTGGGGAAGTTTTTTTCCTCCTCCAGCTTTAGAGGCCCAAAGCAAGATCCATGAACACATGGTTTGGTAACATCCATTGGTGCCAGGTCTTCTCATCTAATCAGCGAATAAATGGGTGCAGAATCACACAGATACACTCCAAAATCTTTTGGAATGCCTGTCCAATAGAGCAAAGGCAACTCTGCAATAATGCCTGTTGTCCTCTAGGCCACCCGAGGGGAACTGAGGTCCCTGTTTCTCTCAAGGTTTCTTCCTTTATGATATTTAGGAAGTTCATCCTTGCTACGGTCGCCCTTGACTGTTTATCAGGGGTGTTTGGATTCAAATGGAATGTCCCTTTTTAATGGAATGTCCAGCAACCTCAGGTGTCCATATATTTTTGGCCATTAAGTGAAAATAATAATAGTACAAAAAATACTGTGTGAAATGTGACCGTGTGAAAGACTGTGAGCTTGCAATGACTGAGGCAGCTTTTTACACTTGCGCCTTAAATACGTTACAAAACATAAGAACACAATAGTACTACAAAATTAGCAGTTTGGAAAACCAATTGGAACCAAATGCTGAGACAGGGAGCAGTAGACATAGTGGCCATGTTCAAGAGCCTGGTGGCTGCAAGGCTCAGGACAGAATACACCTACTATCGACTGGTGGGACGTCTATCAGACTTTTTGAAGACCTGGAAAATAAAGTATTTTTTGAGTATTTTTTTTGGACTGTGGTAGCCTAGTGGGTAGGTCTTTGGGATATCAACTGAGAGGTTAAGAGTTTGAATCCTGGCTCTGCCATGCAGCCACTGTTGGGCCTTTGAGCAAGACCCTTGACCCTCGCTGTTCCATGGGTGCCGTACAATGGCTGACCCTGCGTTATGACCCCATCTTCCAAACGAGCTGGGATATGAGAGGAAGAATTTGGTTGTACTGTACAACTGTATATGTATATATAACAAATAAAGCCATTCCATTCTATTGTACTCTATTCTAAATAGGGTTCTGTGTACAGTAAATAGGATGGAGACCTAATATTGAGTTCCTAGCACCCAGTTTTTTACTTTCTGTTAGTGAATAGAATGTGTAATAGCTTTTTAACAGTAATGTTCTCTCTCTCTCTCTCTCTCTCTCTCTCTCTCTCTCTTATTTTCTCTCTCTCTCACAGTGTTTCACATGTTCTACCTGCCGGAACCGGCTGGTCCCTGGAGATCGGTTCCACTACATCAACGGCAGCTTGTTCTGTGAACACGACAGACCCACAGCGCTCATGAACGGCCACTTGAGTTCACTGCAGACGAACCCACTACTTTCTGATCAGAAGGTAAACATTACATACTGTCTGTTCATGATTTTGTGTTTTTCCACAGTGGGCATCGCTGGCACTGTTGTCACGCTGGTGCTTCGCATCACTGACATGGTGTTCTTGTTTAAGGAGACTATAATGATCCTGCTGTTGTATCAAACTGTTCTTGTACAAATGGTAATGGTAGTGTCGGTGCCTTACAGTTTCAAGATCTCAGGTTCAGTTCTGAGCTCTGGCCACTGTCTGTATGGCATGTACCGCCATACATGCCATTGAACCTAAGGGCAATTTAGAGTAGCCAATCTACCTACTAGCATCTGGACATCCCATTCCAAAGCTTCTAGGTAGGCTCCACAAGACTTTTGAGCATGTCTGTGTGAGTTGGTGCCCATTGAGTCAAATATTATTGGTGAGATCAGGCACTAGTGTTCAGCAAGAAGGCCTGGCTTACTGTTAGTGTTCCAATTCCTCCCAAAGGTGTTGAATCGGGTTGAGGTCAGGGCTCTGTGCAGGCTAGTCTTTTTGTTCCAGCATGTTCCAGTAAGGCCTTCCCCAAACTGCCACAAAATTAAAAGCCTTAAATGTAATTAATATAATGAATTGCATTAACCGCCTGGCACTGGGTGTGGCTGTCTAGTCTGTATATATTTCTCTTCCTCTTTTACAGTTATTAGACTATAATGTATTTACATCCCCAACATACACTGGTGCATATGTTCCCCGCTGCTGTTTGTCAGCCAGCACTTAACGTAGCATGTATATTTATCTGCAGTCTCCGTGAGTAACTGAACGTCTGGTTGTTATCCGGAGAGGACGACACAGGAAGCGTGACAGCGGCAGAATTGCTTTTTAAAGGGGGAAAAATGACAGCGGATCTAAAAGCACTTTACCGGGTTCGCCGAAAGCCCCTCAGGCCCAAGGTCAGGCCTGCAAGACAAGAGCAATTCAGTCTCGCTGAAAGCTAATTTGTCACAATTAATGTCAGCCACACAAAATGAGAGGACCGCTAACGCTAGCTCGGCGCTGTCGGTTAAGTGAGAGAGCGACGGGGGAAGGGGGGGGGGGGGATCGGGGGGCACGGGGTGCAAGTAAAAGAACGAAGAAAGTTTCCTACATAATTCCACTGCCTTCATATTTCATACTGATTAGGTATTGATGACATTGATTCATTTGCGCTTTGCCTCCAGAGCTGCCATAGATATTAAACTCTATTGACTGAAGACAAATTTTAATTTCGCACAGCGGGTGCTTTCTGATGACACAGGGTTGAATTTTTTGCGCTCGCCGATGCAAATCAGCAGATCAGGACTTATTGCCTGGTGGTCAAAATATCACCTGGTTTTAACTGCATAGTGCTTTTAGTTCCTCTGAATATAATGTGTAGCATTTACAGCGTGGATTGTTGGTGTGTCCAGATACCGTTGCTTCATTTATGACGAAATTCAGTATGAACATCCTAGCAGAGTTTATTAGGTTTATCGGGTCAAAAGTATTCATTCAGCATCTTAGATTATTCATTAGATGCTTTGTACAGATCTGTGATGTCTTTTAATTTCGTTGCACAATCTCTTAATTCCTGGTGACTTCTCTGTGCCCATGTAATAAGGGCTAGTGTGACTGCACCCATTACAAAGTAGCGCCGTTATTACCGAGCCCGGAAATAAACTTCATACCATCACCTTATGCTTACAGGAAAGGAAAGGCCTGAATGGTCTTATACACTGATCAGCCATAACATTATGACCACAACAGCTCCCCGTGGGCAGCGTCCTGTGACCACGGATGAAGGTCTATAAGATGACCAACTCAAAGGGCACCAATAGATGAGCGATTGTCTCTTACTTTACAAGGTGGACCAACCAGGTAGGAGTGTCTAATAGAGTGGACAGTGAGTGGACACGGTGTTTAAAAACTCCAGCAGTGCTGCTGTGTCTGATCCACTCATACCAGCACAACACACACTAACACAGCACCACCATGCCAGTGTCACTGCAGTGCTGAGAATGATCCACCACCTAAATAATACCTGCTCTGTGGTGGTCCTGTGGGGGTCCTGACCATTGAAGAACAGGGTAAAAGCAGGCTAAAAAAGTATATAGAGACACAGATGGACTACAGTCAGTAATTGTAGAACTACAGAGTGCTTCTATATGGTAAGAGGAGCTGATAAAATGGACAGTAAGTGTAGAAACAAGGTGGTTTTAATGTTATGGAAAGCCCCATAACGATGAGTTTCTAGCTGAATTTCAGCCCTACCATCCTTCCTTTTGAGTAAATGCATTATTAATATACATATCCATGTACATGCCGGAGTTTCGGCCTCTCCCGACAACTAGTAATAAATAAAATGGGAGATTTATTTACGTAATTCCTGAACTGGCCTTTGGCATGGTGTGCTTCACCATCTGACTGGATCATCAGCAGCTTAGTGACATATAATGAGTATTGATACACCATCAGAGCAGATGTGTTAGTGAGTCCAGTGGTGAATGTGTGGATTTCACCTTCCAGCAAGAAAATAAAATGAGAAAAACCCTAAATCGAAAAAGTACAAATCGAATACGAAATAATAATTAAAGAAAGGACTAAACGAAGAGGCCAAGAAGAAACGAGCAGCTCCACTGAGCTTCACGAAGCCTTTTAAGCACTCATCACTTTTACAAATCAGCACTAAGAGGGCGGCACGTCTCAAATTGAAAGCCTTTGCATTACCAAGCTTAATTCTGAGCGTCTGCTCAGGCCCGGCGTCCCCGCCTCGCTCCTCTCCATCCACTACTGGCGCGTAAATATGAGGCCTCATTGTTTATTTATGGGGCGACATCGGTTGTAGTGAAAACAGCTGAATTATTAATGCTAAAATGCAATCTGAATATTGGACGCGCTGCTTTAATTATAGCAGTGAGAGGAGTCTTAAATACACACGGACACCTCCGTGTAGCCGCTGCAGGGAGAAAATAAGAAAGATGTCCATGTGTCTTCAGCAGATGCTTGAGATGAATGATGACACAGAGTTTGGAGTTATTACAGGTTTCAGCCCAGCACTAGTCACTGATATTAAAGATACTGCTAAGGGACGTGAGTGTGAGGCTCTCATCACAAGGAGTGTGAGACTCTCATCACAAGGACGTGCTGGTACCCACCAGAAAAGCACCGTTTACTATTGGTTTTAATAACAGTGTGGTGATGGACAGCAGGCACGGATTTATGATGGAGCATGAGAATTACACTCTGTCAAACAAGAAATTTATATTTTTAAATGGTTAAAAGTAGCGCTTTCCATTTTCAAAAATGTTGGGACAATTTTTTATGACTTGTTCATTCACTTGAACTAGGGCTGCCACTTTTTCTATCGATTAATCTATAGACTATTTTATCGATTAGTCGATTAATCTAAACGATTAATTTTCCTTTCATTTCATTCAGAATCTCATTTAAGCTTCTTTTATGTTAACAACAAACTGTATAGCATAATAATATGGCACAAAACTAAATGTAAACAGGGTTTATGTCCATATTATCAAATTCTCAAGTGCTCCATATTAAACTAAGTGTAACACGTGTTTATAGCATTCTGTACACAAAGCAAAGTGCTTAAACTTATAGCAGAAATAAAATAGAGGTGAACACGTCTCATTAAGTCCAACGTACAGTTACGACAGAATGATTCTAACCTACACATTCACTCAAAACTTACTTCAAATTCTCAGCGATGTAAACAAAGTGGTAAGTGTTAAGGAGCATTCACATGAGAAGCTTTTTGTGCTTTGATCGCCACGGCAACCGCAAAAATCGTGAGCCCAACGCAGCAAAGTGAGTGGCGCGTGTGAATGAGCCCTAACTGAACTCGCTAAGAAATACGGTATTCCAAGATCTCCATGATTAAGAAGCTTAATGAAACAATATAGAAGTAAAAATGCACCCTAACTGAACTCGCTAAGAAATACAGTATTTTAGGATCTCCACGATTAAGAAGCTTAATGAAACAACATAGAAGTAAAAGTTTTGCTGCATCTCATGCGCCCTAACTGAGCTCACTAAGGAATACGGTACTCCAGATCTCCGCAATTAAGAAGCGTAATGAAACAATATAGACATGCAACATGGTGCTAGTGCTGCTGTGGTACCATCAAAGCTTTGCACAGTGTACAAACCCACATTTTAGTTTTGTGCCAGTTTTAAGTATCACCAAACTTTTAATGATTTGTGTGTTGGAAAACTTTTAGCTTTTCTTTGAAAGCTCTCTACAATCGGCCTCTGACTGCTGCAGACGCCATTTTTTTAAGACTGCGCTTAATGCCGCCAACCAGTGACTGGACCAAATACGACTTAGGTCATGCACGCAGAATGTAATGCTGAGGGAATCATATGAACGGTTATATGAATGGAAATGTAGAAATTAAAAAGGATCATTTATAAACATAGTTTTTAAAACGATGCATTGACTTAAAATATTAACTAGGTCGACCAATTGCAGCAGCCCTAACTTGAACCTCAAATATTGGATGTCTTGGCTGACCAATTTGTTTTTTTGTAAACTCAAAAACATTTTTTGAGATTGATGCCTGCAACACACTCCAGAAAGTTGGGACAGAGGCAAAATAAATATGAAAGTAAAATGTTTATGGCATGTTTTAGCAAAATGGATGTTTTATATTCTAGGTTAGCTCAATTACAGCTGATCCCCAGGTGGGGTGGCCCGGGTCCTTTCTGTGTGGAGTTTGCATGTTCTCCCCATGCCTGCGTAGGTTTATTCCGGGTGCTCCGGTTTCCTCCCACAGTCCAAAGACATGCAAGCGAGGTAAATTGGAGACATCAAATTGTCCAAAACGGTGTTCAGTGTAACCTGTGAAATGATTAACCTTGTGTGATAAGTATCTACCGGTTCTGTCATGAATGTAACCAAAGTGTAAAACATGACGTTAAAATCCTAATAAACAAACAAACGAACAATTGCAGCTGTATTGCTAATTGCACTCATTTACCTTCTAAATTCTTCCATTCCCAACATGACCATGGCCATTTTTTAAACAACAAAGTTTCTTACACTACATTCAGTATTACTAACATAAATGAGTATTTCCATGTAAAAGTTTATTTACATAAGTTTAATTTTAACATCAGAGTTCTGTTCTACTGGTGGCGATTTCTACCAGTGTTTCATCTGCAGCAGTAAATCACCCACAAGTAGTCGCCACAGCTCAACACAATATAAAGTGTAATCTATGCAGAATATCAGCAACAGTTGAGTTGAAAGCAGCACATATAACGTCCTGTCTGGCCGTCGATGTTTTTATTATTCGCAATTTCATGGCAACATAATTGGCGTCGGCCGTGATGGCGGCTCAGGACATTTGATGCTCATTTATTAAGTGGGCTTCCCGGCTTCTCCCTAATCTCTTTGTTCAGGACAGACAAATTACCTTTCTCATGCTGCAGCTGGGCCCGAGGGAGCCGAACCTTTCCAGCCTTTTCCTTAATTAGCCCCCCGAAAGCTTGTGTGTGTGCGTGCGGGGAGGGGTGTAATTACTAATAGACTGAAACCCTGCTAGTAACTTGAGCAAGGCAGGGAGAACTAAATTGCTCCCCTGAATGTTTAAAACAAAAGCAGAGAGAGGAGAAGTTGAGCTCTACTGGGTGTGAAAGCAGAGCACCGTTGCTTCAGACGTTCCTCTAATTGTCCCTGTTGCTCCGCTCGGCAGAAGCCGCGCACCCCGGGGGCCGCCGCCGCCGCCAGGAACGCTGCAACAGACCTAGACAAAAAAGAGCCTAACTTCATGAAACGTGCTTCAGACTTAATGCGGAGGAAATAGGGCAGCAGATGGTTTCCAAAGCCTTGCAGATCAATAAATTAAGCGGGTGGTTTAGCGGAGCTGCCAGTACAGAACGCCACCTTCATTAGACACTGAAATATAGAGGAAGCTGATTAAAGTCTATCTGATTTGGATGAAATTAGTTCTCAGATCGTCACTTGTTTACCTGCATAATTTCTACTGAGGTTTAGAAACTTCTTAAAGACTAAAGTATTTGTTACCTCTTTTGTTTGTTTTACAAAATGCCTAGAGATGCCACACATTTAAACATTTCTACCTCTAGTTGGAGTTTGGAGGCACATACTTGTAGGAAAAATGTGTGCTATGGCATTCTTAAAGTTTTAATAATTTTTGCAACTGTCTCAAACACCCCCAACCCCAACATAGCCAATCATGTTTGATGCCTGACTGGACAATAGCACCGCTGGTGATTCATTTTCGGTATTTAGTGGACGCTTTTATCCAAACCGACTTACAGTTGTGACAGTATACAGTCTAAGCAATTGAGGGTTAAGGGACTTGCTCAAGGGCCCAACAGTGTCTTGAACCGTCAACCTTTTGATTACTGGATCAGTACCTTAACCACTAGGCTACAACTGCCCTGATTCGAACCCTGCATTGCAGCAGTACCGAGATTTGCTACATTGCCACTCGAATGCCTTAAATAGACCATAGTATTAAAGTTGACTTTACCTTAAGTGACAAGGGTACATTTAATTTAATTGTTTCTATTACAGTTACATTTTCTGCATTTAGTGGATGCTTTTATCCAAAGTGTACAGTTGTGACAGTATACAATCTAAGCAATTGAGAGTTAGGGGCCTTGCTCAAGGGCCCAACAGTGGCAACCTGTGGTGGGGCTTGAACCTTAACCACTAATTTAATTTCATTTTTGTATCACCCGCTTTGTCCTGGTCAGGGTCGCTGAGTGCCTTGTATATACACACTGATCAACCATAACATTAAAACCACCTCCTTGTTTCTACACTTACTGTCCATTTTATCAGCTCCACTTACCATATAGAAGCACTTTGTAGTTCTACAATTACTGACTAAAGTCCATCTGTTTCTCTGAATGCTTTTTTAGCCTGCTTTCACCCTGTTCTTCAATGGTCAGGACCACCACAGACACTGACATGGTGTTAGTGTGTGTTGTGCTGGTATGAGTGAATCAGACACAGCAGTGCTGATGGAGTTTTTAAACACCTCACTGTCACTGGACTGAGAAGAGTCCACCAACCAAAAATAACCAGCCAACAGCGTCCCGTGGCGTCCTGTGATCACTGATGAAGGTCTAGAAGATGACCAACGCATACAGCAGCAATTGATGAGCGATCGTCTCTGACTTTACATCTACAAGGTGGACCAACTAGGTAGGAGTGTCTAATAGAGTGGACAGTGAGTGGACACGGTATTTAAAAACTCCAGCAGCGCTGCTGTGTCTGATCCACTCATACCAGCACAACACACACTAACACACCACCACCATGTCAGTGTCACTGCAGGGCTGAGAATCATCCACCACCTAAATAATACCTGCTCTGTGGTGGTCCTGTGGGGGTCCTGACCATTTGAAGAACAGCATGAAGGGGGGCTAACAAAGCATGCATGGAAACAGATTACTACAGTCAGTAATTGTAGAACTACAAAGTGCTTCTATATGGTAAGTGGAGCTGATAAAATGGACAGTGAGTGTAAAAACAAGGTAGTTTTAATGTTATGGCTGATTGGTGTATTTCACCTTTACATTAATTCAGAAGTTAAAATGGGTTTCCCAATACTTTTGTCCATATAGTACTTTATACTTTATTTTGAACCTCACAGTTGAGATTTTGCAGATTGTGGTTTTTTTCCTCTTGGTTCTGTAGGATAAGGTAGCAGGTTGGTGTTTGTAATTTAGCCCATCATCCCACACTGGCCTACTTTCCAATAATGTTAGCTCTGTTTGGGGTGAGTCTAATACCTCTGTCTCTCTCTTGCAGGTTTGTTAGGGGGGAGGAGGTTGCTCAGAGTGGCATGTGTGCCTTCATTCCAGCCCTCGCTCATCGTCACTGAAGATCTCTCAGTCCTGACCGCCATCCTCCTGTTTCCCTCTCCTCACCTCCAAAGTTTCAGTACTACCCCAGCACAACCCTAGCACTACCCTGCCAGGACCACGGCTTCCCCCTACAATACTTCACAACCCCTCAGTACACTTTTTCCATCCACCTGTGATCCCGACCCTGACTCCTGAACATCGGCGGATTCCCAGCGTTTCTGCGCTTCCACTGGAAAACTGAGAACTCCATGAATTAACGGAGACTGATCTGATATCCGAGAGACTCACAGCCGGAGAGAGACGGTGAAGGAGAGATACAGACTGAGTGAAAGGACATTTCGGGTTAAAAAAAGAGATAAAGTTAATCAGCTGCAGCTTTTTAAATCACAGAAGTTCGTACAGTTGCTTGTTTGATAATAAGAGGAAAACAGACTTTTTTCTTTTTAGTTTTGTCTTGCTTTTGGTATTTCCTGCTCTATTCTCTTTTTCTTCACAGACACACTTTCTTCACTATCTATATTTTAAATGTTTTAAATGTAAAAGGGAATGTGTTTCATTTTTATTTTATTTTATTTTTGGGTGATTTAAAAAAAAACAAAAAAAACAAAAGGATTCCCAAAATGATCTGTGGCTTTTTTTTTGTGCGAAAACGAATCATGAACACTCTTGGTGTATTTGTAAAAGTTATCACGTATGTATGCATGTAAATGTTTTTCGTCCAGACGTGGCTACCGTACATCCTCCACGTGACCTGCCCCACCACACCCCAGACCCCGCCTTGTTTTTCTGAAACCTGAAACCATGGCGACAAAGCTCCATTGCTGTTCACTTGTAAATGCTGAATGAGAGAGAATCTATTTGTGATATTTTCAGAGACATTGGCTCCAGTATGTTGTATTTAATTAATAAAAATCTTAAGATATATAAAGGTTGTTTTTTGGATCCTGTCCAGGTTTGCGTTTGATTTCATTTGGGACAAATGTTTACATGTTGACGTTTAGGTTTATGGCATTAATCCTCTACTGCACGGTGTTGCCATATGGCAACATACTATTTCTTTGCAACTTTCAGATATTTAAAATTACAGTAGACCCTTGAGTTACAAACCGTTTACCATACTGAATACTGTACTGTGGCAAAAGACCACTGTTCCATGTCATTTCTAATGGCTACAATGGATACAGTCAAACTAGGTCTGAGAATTCACCAGCTGTAGTCACTCACTCACTTTCTTAACCGCTTATCCAGGTTATCAGGGTCGTGGGGGGTGCTGGAGCCTATCCCACCTTTTCAATAGGCGCAAGGCACACAGAAACACCCTGGGCAAGGCGCCAGTCCATCGCAGGGCAGACACAAACACACACACACACACTCATTCAACTATAGGGCAATTCAGTGTCTCCAATTAACCTGACTGCACGTTTTTGGACTGTGGGAGGAAACCGGAGCTTCCGGAGGAAACCCATGCAAACATGGGGAGAACATGCAAACTCCACACAGAAAGGACACGGACCGCCCCACCTGGGGATCAAACCTTCTTGCTGTGAGGTGACAGTGCTACCCACCGTGCCACTGTGCCGCACCCCAGCTGTAGTCATAATACTAATAAGGAATTGAAAAATTTGAATGTCATTCTAGAACTTTCCAATTTATTGCACTTAAAGTTGGTTCATGTAGGTTTTTGACCCAGCAAATGTTTAAAAACCCAACAATAGAGGGTGCGATTACAAAAAAATCATGATTCAAGACGTGACGCCATGACGTCCATGTGTATGTACACTTACAAACTCAACAGTGTTTCTGAAAATGGGTTTGTTGTGATAGACTCTCATTATTTGTAAAATTGCTGAATTTGCCTTGCTGATGAAGTACATGTACTTAAAGGAAAAGCATCTATTTACTCATGAAGCTACCGTTATCTCCATCACACCCCCACCCTGTTGTATTCATGGTAGAAACTGATATAAATCTATAATGACACAAGTTTTCTCAAGGTTCCTCTGAGGGCTTTCAATATGTATTGCCTACGGTAACAAAACCCCTCTGTCCGCATTCAGTTCTTCCATCAGCAGGGCAGAGTGCTTTATATTATCACTGTGATTTATCTCATCTGCCCCTTTCTGAGCTCGCTAAGGCCTCATTAGCAAAACTATACTTTTCCATTAACCTTGGTGAATGCAGTGCCATCTCGCAGCATCCATCCAGCCCCTTATTGTCTCCGCTTCTCTCGGCTTTTCTACACTGTAATTATCAATGCACATGATGGGATAGCTAATTGGAAACGGATAAACATGTATCCTTGGTCCTGCTTTTCAGACCGGCGTGCTATTTAGCGCTGGGCCAAATGTCCCTTTGAAGATTCAATTAGCGTCGGGAGAGAGGAAGGTGTTTCAGCTCGCTCTGAATGGACTATTTACAGAACAAATCGGTGTTTGAAGCTGTTGCGGGACCTAATGGGTATAAAAGGGGGCTGATTAGCATACTCAGAATGCCCAGCCCGGAGTCCGCCTCGCTCATTAGACAGGTGGATCTAAACAGCTAAATCTGTTGTGATTCTGATCATGATCACAGCCAGAGACTTTGTTTATGAAGCCCAGTGCTCTTGTGTTTAATCCCAATTTCAGAGTTGCCCAGTTTTCTTTCTAACTGGTTCAGTGTACAACCCCAAATCAGAAAAAGTTGGGACAGTATGGAAAATGCAAATAAAATAAAAATGCCGTGTTCCTTACATGTACTTTGACTTTTATTTGATTGCAGACAGTTTGAACCTGAGATATTTCATGTTTTGTCTGCTCTACATCATTTCATTCATTAATATACGTCCATTCCTGCATTTCAGGCCTGCAACACATTCCAAAAAAGTTGGGACAGGGGCAATTTAGGGCTAGTAATGAGGTGAAAAAACTGAATAATTATGCGATTTTAAACAGGTGATGTCAACAGGTGATTGTAATCATGGTTTGGTACAAAAGCAGCATCCAGGAAAGGTTGAGTCTTTGATGAGCAAAGATAATCAGAGGATCTCCAATTTGTCAACAAATGTGTGAGAAAATGATTGAAATGTTTAAAAACAATGAATCTCAAATAAAGATTGGAAGGGATTTGCAAATTTCTTCCTCTACAGTGCATAATATCATTAAACCATTCAAGGAATCAGGAAGAATTTTAGTGCGTAAAGGCCAAAGGCGCAAGCTTAAGCTGAACCGTGACCTTCGATCCCTCAGACGGCACTGCATCAAGAACCACCACTCAACAATATCTGATATAAGCACATGGGTGAGGGATTACTTTGGCAAACCTTTGTCAAGCTCTACAATACAGAGTTACTGCACAAATGCCACTTAAAACTTTACTGTGCAAAAAAAGAAGCCTTATGTTAACCATGTCCAGAAGCAGTGTCAACTCCTCTGGGCTCTGAGGCATCTAGGATGGACCATCACACAGTGGAAACGTTTTTTCAGGTCAGATGAATCAGCATTTCAGCATTTTTGGGAAAAAATGGACGCCGTGTGCTCCAGACCAAAGACGAAAAGGACCATCCAGACTGTTATCAGCAACAAGTCCAAAAGCCAGGGTCTGTCATGGTATGGGGTCATGTCAGTGCCCTTGGCAAAGGTCATTTACACTTCTGTACATTGAGATCTTAGAGCAACGTGCTGCCTTCAAGACGTCGTCTTTTCCAGGGACGTTCATGCATTTTTCAACAAGATGATGCAAAACCACCTGCTGCACACATTACAAAGGCATGGCTGTGAAAGAAGAGGGTACGGGTACTGGACTGGCCTGCCTGCAATCCTGACCTGTCCCCAACAGAGAATGTGTGCAGAATTTTGTAACGAAAAATGTGACCACGACAACCCTGTACTGCTGCACATCTTAAGACGTGTTTGCAGGAAGAACAAAACAAAAGCTGAAACACTAAATCACTTGGTCTCCTCGGTGCTAAAACGTCTTTTAAGTGTGGTGAAAAGGAATATCAACATTACAAAATGGTAAATGCTTTACTGTCCCAACTTTTTTTGGAATGTGTTGCAGGCCTGAAATGCAGGAATGGAGGTATATTAATAAATAAAATGTAGTTGACAAATATCTCAAATATCCTGTCTGCAATGAAATCAAAGTAAATGTAAGACACTTTTTTTTATTATTCTCATTTCCCATGCTGTCCCAACTTTTTCTGATTTGGGGTTGTACATTCAGTTATTTATTTGTACTTACTAATTTCATGTACTAACTGTTTCCTCACAGCCAGGAGCAAACTGGACCAGCCAATCCATCTTTTGCATCCTATGTAAGCTCCTTACATTGCAATTCATTTAAAGTCATACATTTATATAAATTTATATAAAGTCTTATATAAAGCCTTACATTGCAATTCATTTAAAGTCATAAATTTATATAAAGTCTTAAAGGTTTGGACACCGCTTTAATTATTAAATCAATTTTTCATTTCTGAATATATGTTTTCTTTTTTTGAATCCAGAGCATTATTCTGGTTCTATGCTTTACTGCTTTACAGATTCACACATTTCACAGCAAGTTTTAACTCACGCAGAGCCCAATTAGTGGACAATTCAGGCTCAATGTGTGCGATGAGCTTCAGCTTTATTTAATTGAATGCCAGTGCCAGTGCCAGACAGAATGTGAGTGCAGATTGTGTTGGCAGATCATGCAAACCAAACCAGACTTATATTGTGACTTGTAGTTTGTAATTATATATTGTTCACCTCCCTGTAATGACATGAGGCAATCATTCACACACTATACAGCATCCACTCACAAATTCATATCGTCCCTTGGAAAGAAAGCTGAGTCTACTGTGTGTAACTGCCAGAATATTGCAAAAGTATTATGTATTCCTGCTAAAATGAATGAGAAATGAAGTGAAAAGACACCGGAAGAAGGACTGACCAGATATAAACTACTATGCATGACCAAGGCTGCACTATGATTGTGGGACTAAATAAACAGTCCAGAAAATTATTTAAATCAAGAACTAAATGTATAAGGATGTTTTATTAGGTTTGTGCACATACGGTACTTAAATATTTAGTTTTAAAAGAATTGTGTCTTAAACCTCACACTTTACAAAACAATGTGCTTAAATCAAGACCTTACTGATAGTGTAAACGTAATAGTGATGTATTTAGGACACAGCAGCTTTCTGATTAAGGTGCACGCTTATACAGCAGTTTGGTTATTGATCAAGTCTAATCTCCAATCAAGAGGGAACATGGGTGCTTCCCCAAATTGGTCTAAAAAAATCATGTGCTCTAGGCACTAAAGAGTCTGCTGGCTCAACAGGTGCCACCATTAGCGGTTACATTCTGTTTAGTTCAGGCTCACACTACAGGATAATCAGACGTATTTTAAGGCCGACTTGCGTTTGTCGTGTACTGGTTTCAGGCTAGTCTTAAAGTCTTGTCAGATTATCCTCTTTTGTGGATTGTACATAATCCAATAATCTATAATCCAATAAGTCAAATCAGGTGTACACTGATTCAAAACCATGAATGTTAAATGTGTTATTTATTACCTAGTAGTTGTGGGGAAATAACAAACAAATCTTTACATCATACATGAAAGACCAATGACCTGAAGCTAATAACAATAATTCCATACAAAAGTGATAAACTGCAGCATTATAGAAAATTTTAACGGTTCTAATAAATGCCTTTGGTGGCTTTTTAGGTCACTTTGCTAATTGCATGTGAGCCAAGTGACTCTAAAAACTTGTGTCTGTGGTCAGATTGAAATGGGACTTGGGACTGGAAATGATTCACTATTGTGGCTTAGTTAGTAAGATAACTTGTATAGTTTCACACGTTTAGCCTGTTGTGTAGTGCAGATCAGTTAAATGTTACTGAAGTGCAGGGTTAAATTGGTATTTTCATATTTTTTTTGTTTCATAGTGTTAAAAGGCCACAATGATCCTGCATCAAGTGCAAACATTATCTTTTGTGTACTGTTAGATTTACAGTTTGGTTCAGCATTATTAAAGCTGTACAATGTTGGGTGGTTTATTTTGATGTGGTTTGTATTTGTTCTGTTTAAAAGTGTGTGCTCAGTCCTCAGTATTTTTACTGTATTCTCACGAGTGTATTGTAAGTGTATTGTGTAACAGATACAGCATCTCTAAAATGTTCTTTTAATTTTTTATGAACAACAGATGATCCAACAATCAGACAAAAGCTGAGCTTTTATTATATGAGCAACTCTAATAGTGGGTGATGAGTTGCTTTCAATTTAATGGTTGTGTTTGAACAAAAGCTATAAATAAAATATGCAATTTAATTTAAAATGTATTTTCTTGGTGGCCGTCTGTTTGAATGCAATCTTTGTAATGCAACATAAAAACAGATTGACCTCCTCCTTCTACTAATTATAATTCTTACAAAAAATATTAAGATAATAAGATTTAGTTTTCATTTAATTTATCAACCTTCAGGATGTCTCTGGACAGGGTGCCAAACCATCAAAGAGCGTTATTCACTTTCACCACATAGTCAATCATATCTGTGTAGATGTAGATGTGTAGATGTAGGGCCAGCATAATAGCCCACTGCACTATAATATAAAAATAAAGCAGATTTTTCAGTGTACTTTTGTTTAAACCACTAAACCACTGTTGCTGCATTTGTTTTCATCTGGGTGCTCCAGTTACCTCCAACAAATCCAAAGACATGCAGTCAGGCTACTTAAAGCTAGTGAAATTTACTTTAGTCTGTGTGTGTGGGCGGCATGGTGGTTCGGTGGGTAACACTGTCACCTCACAGCAAGAAGGTCCTGGGTTCGATCCCCAGACGGGGCGGTCCGGGTCCTTTCTGTGTGGAGTTTGCATGTTCTTCACGTGTCTGTGTGGGTTTCCTCCGGTTCCTCCCACAGTCCAAAAACATGCAGTCAGGTTAATTGGAAACACTAAATTGCCCTATAGGTGAATGGGTGTGTGTATGTGTGTCAGCCCTGCGATGGACTGGCCAGGGTGTTACTTTGTGCCTTGCGCCCATTGAAAAGCTGGGATAGGCTCCAGAACCCCCCCGCGACCCTGATTGGATAAGCGGTTAAGCTTGTAATGTACTGGTGACCTGTCTGGCATCACCCAATGAATCAGCTGAATCAGACCCACTGCGATCCTGACCAGGATAAAACTTGTTTTAAAAAAAACAACACAAGATAAAGTCTCATCATGACAAACAGCTGTAGAGTCCAAGTGATAGGAAACACCTCAGATCATTAAGCTTTGGTACTGTGGTAGTAAATGACATGTTTTAAAATGTCACTTATGCACATGTAATCCATATTTCAGATCTGGCTCTGATGTTAAGCTAATGGAGCTAGACTACAATAATGGAGGTTAAAAGCCATCTCTGCTTTCTGCTAAATGAGGCGTTCGTTTGAAACCCTGGTAAACTGAAAGTTTGCTGTGTGCATGTACTGCATCGATGCACAGTAGCGCGATATCATGGTACGATCAGTAACAGTGCCAATAAATGAACAGCTTAGCGAGGGGGGGGGGGTAAAAGTTTCACAAACCTGAATAACAGTCAGTCAGCAGACACATTTGGTGTAAGACTTTTTCCCTTCTGTTGCTTTGAACTGTTATTACATGACTAACTTTGCTAGTGAGTGATGAGTAAAGTCTCACCCAGAATATTCTCTGTAGTGAGATTTAGTGCTAAAAGCTAAATGTGCTGCTGACTGAAACCTAGCCTGGCTCTCTTCACCTCGCTAAAGTGAACTGGTTGATTGAGAAACCAAAGGAAACTTTTACTTTTTAGATTGGTGTTGGTTGACATTGTTACTTAAAAATAACATTTAATAAAACTTTTTTGATGCTCCACTTACCACATAGAAGCACTTTGTAGTTCTACAATTACTGGCTTTAGTCTATCTGTTTCTCTGCATGCTTTGTTACCCTTTCATGCTGTTCTTCAATGGTCAGGACCCCCACAGGACCACCACAGAGTAGGTATTATTTGGGTGGTGGATCATTCTCAGCACTGCAGTGACACTGACATGGTGGTGGTGTGTTAGTGTGTGTTGTGCTGGTATGAGAAGACACAGCAATGCTGATGGAGTTTTTAAACAGCTCACTGTCACTGCTGGACTAAGAATAGTCCACCAACCAAAAATATCCAGCCAACAGCGCCCCGTGGGCAGCGTCCTGTGACCACTGATGAAGGTCTCAAAGATGGCCAACTCCAACAGCAGCAATAGATGAGCGATCGTCTCTGACTTTACATCTACAAGGTGGACCAACTAGGTAGGAGTGTCTAATAGAGATTACAGTGAGTGGACAAGGTATTTAAAAACTCCAGCAGCGCTGCTGTGTCTGATCCACTCATACCAGCACAACACACACTAACACACCACCATCATGTCAGTGTCACTGCAGTGCTAAGAATGATTCAACACCTAAATAATACCTGCTCTGTAGTGGCCCTGGGAGAGTCCTGACCATTGAAGAACAGCATGAAAGGGGGTTAACAAATCATGCAGAAAAACAGATGTGTCATTTACACTTTTCATATGAGTGTTGGTTACCACCGGTGTTCTTCCCATGTCTGTGTGGGTTTCCGCTAGGGATTTGAACCCTGGATCCCAGTGGTAGTGGGCAAAGACAATTTACCACTGCACCACCTATTCCACATAACACAAAAGAACAGAATAGATATTATTTTTGTTCTTTATAGGTCACACAGATATTGCAATGAATTAAATGTTTAAATGAGAAGCAATTTACTGCAGCTCATTTATAACAATTAATAATGGGAGCAGAATAATAGGCAGGAAACCATCATACATGCTTTTGTATATATAATCAACAATAGAAACCCCCCACACACCCCACATCCCATTCTTCCCAGGAAAAATGGTTAATAAAGAGTCCTGACAAAATGTTTTTGCTTAATTAGCTTTATAGCTCACTGAAAATATGAAAGAAATCTAACCTTTAATTAAAGTCAGTGTATTAAAAAAAGTCTTCTTGTAATAACCCTTCAGAATTAATTGCTTTTATTTAATTATTGAAGTCTCCTTGCCAATATAATACAAATTTTTTTTTTTCCATAATGCTTAATAAGCTTAGAGCTTAATGAATCCAGAATAGAGAATTTATATAAATATAATCCAGATCCCCAGGTCCTACTGTAGGTCCTGTAGACTGTCCTCTTTTCACCCCAGTTTTTTTTAATACGGTTAAATCAGAGGACGGGGGACTTACAGGCTTTGAACCCAAAAATAATATTTGAGGTTAATATGTTAAAAAGTTGGACTGTATTAATGTATAACAAGACAGATTCAGGAATGAAATATCAAAACAAAACCAAAAAGGTTGGGTGTTGTCACAAAAAACATTACAGTTAGGATTATCTACAATACTCGACCTTTGTCTGACAAGCCTGAATAAAAACAGAAACGTTATTTATAATAACACTCTAGCTCCAGTGTTCTGTTAGCTTAATACAAGAGCATTTCAAAACTATTTGAAGTAAGAATGTGGTTTTATGGTTTTAATTATTATTATTCTTTTAATTGTTTGGCCTTTTGCCAATGTGAGTAATATCTGGCAACCCTAATTATAACAGACTACAATATAGAGGAAAAATTAAAATACATTAATAAATACAAACAACAGCAATAAAAAAGTAAAACGTTTAATTCCACATTTACATGTGACAGAAATGATTTTGTAAACAAATACATTATATGGACAAAAGTATAGGAACATACCTTGTAATTTCTAAATCCATGTGTTTGAGACACAACAATCATAACAGGTGTAATAAAGGAAATTACAGTAGACCCTTGAGTTACGAACGGCTTAGCATACGAACATTTCGGGTTACGAACGATCTTTTTCAACGTATGAACTAATTTCGGATTACGAACCAAAATTCGCGAAACACGTGACGTCACAAACAAGTTGACTCCGACCGTCTCTCTCTCTATATATACAGTGAGCGAACATTCGGACGATGTTTTTCTGGTGTTTTCTTTATATTTTGTAAAATTCAATATTAAAATGTCCCCAAAGAAGTTGCAAAGAAAGTGTAGTGCTGAGAAAATGAACAAATCTATTACATTTGTTGTGTTGTATAATTACTCCTGCCAGTAGATGTCACTGTGTATCAGACAGAGGGGGCAGTGAATGAGAGAGAAGAAGGAAATCGCTGAGTAAAGTATTCTTTCTTTCGTGCAATTACACCTACAAAATACAACACTATTAAAATAAAGAAGAAAATAAAAGTTTCTGGTAGATACATTTTATAAAAAAAAGGAAATGTATTATGGTGTATGGTACAGCACACGTACTGTACTGAAATGTGATGTGTGTTTATGTACAGTACAGTACCACTGTGTATTGTTGTTTATTATTGTTTATTACAGTAATGTCTATTCTATAATTTTTAGATAAATATACTAGTATTTATAACAAAAAAGACCATTTAAGACATTAGAAAGGTTAGTTAAGGGGGGGTGTGGGAGGTCTGGCACGAATTAATTCTATTTACATTATTTTCTTACTGGAAAAATAGGTTTATAAAACCGATAGTTCCGGTCCTAAAATCTGATTGGCTGAGCCGCGTTCGAAGCCGTTGTAAAATCCCTGATAAACGCACACCTATGACCACCTCACATCATTCCATATTAATACGCCACTGAAAAGAAAAAGTTAATGTTATGTTCGCCCTCATGTTGCCTAGCAACACTGTTAATCGAACTACCTTGCGTCGCGGAAGAATGCTTTATTGTAAGTTTATACACAATAAATACATTTATGAATTAAACATTGTTGTATTTATTGTATTTTATGTTGACCGCCATTTTATAAAAGCAATAAGCCACTTGAGACCGTGCGTTACTGCTATGATATTAGCACGGGAAAGAAGTTTTAAAACGTCATTCCCCGTGCTAAAATCACAGTAACGCATGGCCTCTCGTGGCTTATTGCTTTATTAACTAACGAACATTTTGACTTAAGAACAGCCCTTTGGAACCAATTAAATTTGTAAGTCAAGGGTCCACTGTATATGCTTCAAGCTTTGCAACAGGAAGGCTCTTTCATGTTCCTGCATGACTGTGCAAGCTCTATAAAGACAGAAAGAAACTCCAGTGTCCTGCACAGAGCCCTGACCTCAGCCACAATGAACAGCCTTGGAATGAACTGGAACATCAACTGAGGCTTTCTTGACCAACATCAGTGCCCAGCCATACAAATGCTCTTTTGACTGAATGGGCAAAAATTTCCAGAGGCATACTTCAAACAACAGTTGTAGCCTAGTGGTTAAGGTACTGGACTAGTAATCAAATGGTTGCTGGTTCAAGCCCCACCACTGCCAGGTTGCTACTGTTGGGCACTTGAACAAGGCCCTTAACCCTCATTTGCTTAGACAGTATACTGTCACAGTACTGTAAGTCACTTTGGATAAAAGCATCTGCTAAATGCTGAAAATGTAAATGTAAATGCATTGTGAGACGTCTTCTCAGAGGAGTGGCTGTTGTTCTAGCTGTTGTAAAAGATCACATAGAGGTTTTAATAACATTTTGGTTTTAATCATATTAATCTTTTAATAACACTTTGAAATGGGATGTCTGAATACTTTGGCTACATAATGTCAGTGTTTTAGGATAAAACCAGATACCTACATAATTTTAAATAAATAACACTTTGAACTGGGCGGCACGGTGGGTAGCACTTTCGCCTTACAGCAAGAAGGTCCTGGGTTCGATCCCCAGGTGGGGCGGTCTGGGTGCTTTCTGTGTGGAGTTTGCATGTTCTCCCCGTGTCTGCGTGGGTTTCCTCCGGGAGGTCTGGTTTCCACCCACAGTCCAAAAACAGGCAGTCATGTTAATTGGAGACACTGAATTGCCCTGTAGGTGAATGGGTGTGTGTATGTGCATGTGTGTCTGCTCTGCGATGGACTGGCACCCCGTCCAGGGTGTTAGTGTGCCTTGCGCCCATTGAAAAGCTGGGATAGGCTCCAGCAACCCCGCCGCAACTCTAATTGTATAAGCGGTTAAGAAAGTGAGAGCATGAACACTTTGAACTTTGTTTCTGAAGTCCAAAGGATTTTAGGGCTCCAGCGTTGGCCAATTTTATCATTTAACAGCCATTTTTTAGCTTTTCAACCCTGGGAATCAAGTGCTGTACGATTAGATAGATAGCTAGATAGATACTTTATTAATCCTGAAGAAAATTAAGGAGCATTAATAGGATTAATAGTTGATACCAGTTTAATTAATCTAATACTCATGAGAGATGCTATTGCGCAACTTTGCTTTGTGCCTCATCAACTTTGTACATCTAGTTCTGAAGAGACGGATACAGATAAATGGAGAGAGAGAAAAAAATATGATTCCTTCAGGTGCAGCAGTGTGAATGCCACGACATGTTTGGGCTTGTTGCTCTGTGATGTTTGTACAGATTACAGTGTACTCACAACGGTCAGACATGAACAGGACATAAAGAGCAAACTACAAACAGGGGGGAAACATAATCATACCAGTTGTATGAGTGTTCTGTATTTTTACACATAGCATACACTATCGTGATTAACACGGTAATACAAAAGGTAAGTGGAGGGCTCCAAAGCAAAGCGTTACCCCATCATCCATAGGTCATAGTCTGAGAACTGATAATGCCAAAGCCATGCAAAGCCAAGCATTAAAAAATAAACAAACAAACACAAACATAAATAGTGATGCTCTCTGGGTGGCAGAAATGACATTTCTTCTGTTACCCAAGTCAAACAAAGTGACACTAGCCAGAAGTTCCCTGACACTAAAAACTTGTGTACAGAAAGGGGGCAGCTGTCCGCCTCTTCTGTAACAGATACATCCTAGTCAGGGTCACAAAGAAAGAAACAGAGGGCACAAAATAGACAGGGCACCTATCATTCACAGCACAACACAGACTCATAAATACAGTTACTAGATCCTGTGTTTGAAGCAGGCAAATCACCAACTGGCATGTGCCAAAGAAAAGTACCCAGAGTACCCACAGTAAGAACATGTTAAACTCAGCGAGTAAGGTCAGGACCCATGTTGCTGTGTCACCATGATTTGAATACACACTGTAAAGGGAAGGAAGTCTTCAGCCACTTTCCTTTATGCACTTGATCCTGGTCAGGGTCATGGCGTGTCAGGTTCCACCAGACAGGGCGCCGGTTCATCACAGGGCTTTGGCCAGCTGCACCTTCTCAGACACAGCCAATCGTGTCTGTGTAGATGCCCAGCCAGCCAATAGCACTGCTGAGATTCAGACCTGGATTTCAGCAGTGGTGGGCTAACGCAATAGACCGCTGTGCTACATGCTACACAGGGGCAGTTGTAGCCTAGTGGTTAAGGTACTGGACTAGTAATCAGAAGGTCACTGGTTCAAGCCCCACCACTGCCAGGTTGCCACTGTTGGGCCCTTGAGCAGGGCCCTTAACCCTCAATTGCCCTCAGTATACTGTCACAGTACTACAAGTCGCTTTGGATAAAAGTGTCTGCTAAATGCTGAAAATGTAAAAAGCTACTAAGCTATAAGAAACAGCCTTAAAATTCCTGTCAGTAACACTGGTTTAATCAAAAATTGTTCCAGTTTCACAATGTCAGCAGCCTGCAGTCTTTTAAAAAGGCTTGCAGGACAACCTAAATGCAGCAGAAACAACAGTTACACCAAGTAATAAGCAATACGCTGTACTGAGATCAGTAGTGTTTTCACATCACATGCACATTTCCTCTGTAAAATAGCATAGCAATGCATGTCTAAAACTGCCAGATGAGCATAACACGTTTTTGTGATTTTTTTCAAGGCATTAAGGATTTATTTGTCTTAGTGTCAATCCTAGTACCCTTGGCCAATCAAAGACTGGCTGACTGGCTAAGGTAAACAGTTCATTTACATTTAGATTTTAGGCATTTAGCAGACGCTTTTATCCAAAGCAACTTACAGTATACAGTCTAAACAATTCAGGGTTAAGAGCCTTGCTCAAGAGCCCAACAGTGGCAACCTGGCAGTGGTGGGGTTTGAACATTTTGCTTACTAGAACAGTACCTTAACCGCTAGGTTACAACTGCCTCCAGGTTCAGTGTTAAGCAATAACTCAAAAACAAGAACCAAAATTATTTCTTACTGTGGACATCTTAATGCTATATTTGTCAACAATGTTCCAACTAAGTACTTTTTTATTTATGTTGTAATATTTCCATTTACAGCATTTAGCAAACACTTCTATTTAAAGAGACCAAATTCAATGCAAGCAATTGTGGGCTATGACCTTGCTCACCGGCCCAACAGTGGTACCTTAGCGGTGGTGCAACTTAAACCAGCAATCTTCGTATTACCAGTCCAGTATTTTAGCCGCTGAACTTTATATTTATAGCATTTTGCAGATGCTTTCATCTGAAGTGACTTAAGCTAAATGGCTGATGGTTAAGAGGCCTTCTCAAAGATCAAGCGTGGCAGCTGGGCAGAGCCTTCTGGTTGAAATTCCAGGGCATTAACCACTAAGCTATCGCTGCCCGGTCAGATATCTAGTTTATGCTGATAAATATAGTTGTGATCAGAAAATGTCACCACCCCTTATCTTAAAAAGTACTGTGATCACGTGATGTGTCTAGTATAAAATGAAAATACACAAGTCTTAGTAACAGAGAAAGAATATTTATCAATAAATAAAAGCAATTTTAAGAACAGAAGTCAACTTAATTTTAAGTTAAATCTGGTCAAAAGTGGTCCAAGGAGGGAACAGTGGTAAACCGACGACAGGGTCATTGGTGGCCAAGGCTCATTGATGCTCACTGAGCTCATTGAGCTGAAGAAGCTAATATAGCTCA
Source organism: Trichomycterus rosablanca (assembly GCF_030014385.1). Taxonomy (NCBI): domain Eukaryota; kingdom Metazoa; phylum Chordata; class Actinopteri; order Siluriformes; family Trichomycteridae; genus Trichomycterus; species Trichomycterus rosablanca. Next base: position 6,902,867 of record NC_085993.1, on the reverse strand, counting down.
AATTGCTGAAGAAGTTAATGCTGGTTCTGATAGAAAGGTGTCAGAATACACAGTGCATCACAGTTTGTTGTGTATGAATAGTGATGCTCTCTGGGTGGCAGAAATGACATTTCTTCTGTTGCCCAAGTCAAACAAAGTGACACTAGCCAGAAGTTCCCTGACACTAAAAACTTGTGTACAGAAAGGGGGCAGCTGTCCGCCTCTTCTGTAACAGATACATCCTAGTCAGGGTCACAAAGAAAGAAACAGAGGGCACAAAATAGACAGGGCACCTATCATTCACAGCACAACACAGACTCATAAATACAGTTACTAGATCCTGTGTTTGAAGCAGGCAAATCACCAACTGGCATGTGCCAAAGAAAAGTACCCAGAGTACCCACAGTAAGAACATGTTAAACTCAGCGAGTAAGGTCAGGACCCATGTTGCTGTGTCACCATGATTTGAATACACACTGTAAAGGGAAGGAAGTCTTCAGCCACTTTCCTTTATGCACTTGATCCTGGTCAGGGTCATGGCGTGTCAGGTTCCACCAGACAGGGCGCCGGTTCATCACAGGGCTTTGGCCAGCTGCACCTTCTCAGACACAGCCAATCGTGTCTGTGTAGATGGGGCTGCATAGCTGCAGACCAGTCAGGGGGCCCATGCTGACCCCTGTCCACCACTGAAAGTGCCAACAATGGGCACGTGAGCACCGGAACTGGACCACGGATCAATGGAAGAAGGTGGCCTGGTCTGATGAATCATGTTTTCTTTTACCACGTGGCTGGGCGGGTGTGTGTCGCTTACCTTGGGAACACATGGCACCAGCCGGCGGAGGCAGTATGATGCTTTGAGCAATGTTCTGCTGGGAAACCTTGGGTCCTGCCATCCATGTGGATGTTACTTTGACACGTACCACCTACCTAAGCATTGTTGCAGACCATTTACACCCTTTTATGGAAACGGTATTCCCTGATGGCTGTGGCCTCTTTCAGCAGGATAGTCAAGCATCTGTGGGGTTTGAAACAAGTCCGATCCATGGAGGCCCCACCTTACAACTTACAGGAGTTAGAAGATCTGCTGCTAACATCTTGATGGCAGATACCACAGCACATATTCAGAGGTCTAGTGGAGCAGAAGAGGGACCAAAACAATATTAGGAAGGTGGTCATAATGTTATGCCTGATCAGTGTATGTATGTGTGTATATGTGTGTATATACTGTATATATATATATACACAGTATATACAGCATATATACATACACGTATACACGTCAAGCAAATTGATGCGCTGAAAGTATATAAAAGAACAAAAATACATGAACACTTGTTTCTCACTCTATAGCTGGTTAAGTTAAAATGATAAATTCCTTAAAGACAGGCGCTAGTCTTCTCCCCTCCCCCGACGCGCTGGTTGTTTGACCAGGTGTTGGAGGCGTTGTGCGAAAGTGTGCAGTGGGTGTAAACACCGAGCACTTAGCTCTGTCATCATGTAAGTCAACATTTCATCACTTTCAGCTGCTTCATCAGGTGGGAATGTGGCACATTTCAGCCCTGTTTCAGAGATGCACTTAAGGTCTTTGTGCAGCCTGAAAACGGTATGTAGGTACTGACAGCAGCAGCAAGACTAGACCCCCCCTCCCTTACCCCCACCTACAGACCGGCGGATTCATTCCTTCTTTTAAAAAAAGTGGGAAGCTGTATGGATTACATTCATTTATAGCTTTAAGACGTGGGCTAATAAGCAGACAGGCTGTGATAAAAGAGACGACAGCGGGAGCGCTATGAACTTACTGCTGAGAGAAGAAATTGGCCTAAAACATGGAATCTCTGAAGGAAAAACAGCAGCGGCAGGAAACGTGAAACTATGAAAGACTGTTAGCCTGACTGCGGGAGTCCACATCTCTCATTACTCAAAAGGCATCGGAGTGCTTAAAAGGAATCGTGTTCCTTCCTCCAGACGGCCTGTATTCCTCAAAAATGCCTTTTCCCCAGTCACGATCTAAGCTAGGGCTTTTTGCACAAGCTACATGCATTTACCATTATGTAGCATTTCAAACACAGCCATTAATAGCGCCGTGCTACGTTCCGTGCTTTTAAAACACACTTTGGAAGAGATTATCTACCCCCAACCACTTTATTCTTAGCCGTCCTCATATTAAACGCGTTAATAATTAACTCTCAGGTTCAATAATTAAAGAACTGAACGTTGTTCAGCTAATTTAGCAACACTGCCATGCAGGAGGTTACATGTTTCTGAAATTAGGAAAGGTAAAATAAGAAGACAATAAAGGTAATACAAACGCTAGTGCTGTTAGCAAAGTTAGAAATATGAATCCTAATATGTAACAGGTAAAAAAAAAAAACTTTATTTGTATTTAACGTGATAAATTAACGTTTCTGTAATGTAAAATACACCGATCAGCCATAACATTAAAACCACCTCCTTGTTTCTACACTCACTGTCCATTTTATCAGCTCCACTTACCATATAGAAGCACTTTGTAGTTCTACAATTACTGACTGTAGTCCATCTGTTTCTCTAAATACTTTTTTAACCTGCTTTCACCCTGTCCTTTAGTGGTCAGGACCCCCAAAGGACCACTACAGAGTAGGTATTATTTGGGTAGTGGATCATTCTCAGCACTGCAGTGACACTGACTGTGCTGGTATGAGTGGATCAGACACAGCAATGCTAATGGAGTTTTTAAACACCTCACTGTCACTGCTGGACTGAGAATAGTCCACCAACCAAAATTATCCAGCCAACAGCGTCCCGTGGGCAGCGTCCTGTGACAACTGATGAAGGTCCAGAAGATGACCAACTCAAACAGCAGCAATAGATGAGCGATCGTCTCTGACTTTACATCTACAAGGTGGACCAACTAGGTAGGAGTGTCTAATAGAGTGGACAGAAAGTGGACACAGTATTTAAAAACTCCAGCAGCGCTGCTGTGTCTGATCCACTCATACCAGCACAACACACACTAACACACCACCACCATGTCAGTGTCACTGCAGTGCTGAGAATGATCCACCACCTAAATAATACCTGCTCTGTGGTGGTCCTGGGAGAGTCCTGACCATTGAAGAACAGCATGAAAGCAAGCTAACAAAGCATGCCGAGAAACAGATAGACTACAGTCAGTAATTGTAGAACTACAAAGTGCTCCTATCTGGTAAGCGGAGCTGATAAAATGTACAGTGAGTGTAGAAACAAGGAGGTGGTTTTAATGTTATAGCTGATCAGTGTAAATATGTACATATAGGTAATGTAAGTTTTAGGATTACAGTGACTTCTGTGACCCCTCTTTCCAATGCCAGAAAAAACCATACTGTGTTCTAATGCTTAGTTATATTTTTTAAAGGTATTTGTGATCAGGTGCTATCCAAGAAAGAACCACCAAAATAAGTCTGCAATGAAATAGAAGGCATACAAGCACCTTCTCCAGACAGTGGGAAACTCTGAAAGCTGCTGTCTCAGCCACCCTTTAGTAAACAAAGACCCATAAGACTGACGGAATGTCAGAAATGCTTTTATTATTAATATTAATAACTAAACTATAGCAAAGAAACCAGATGAAGAGCAAGATAGGCTGGCACTGTATTCAACCTCATTTGATTTAGGTGATTTGCTAAATAATGCAGTGCCAAAGCCAAGATGGGTTTATTGGATATTACATGGCTAATGATCCTAAAAACTTCAAACTCTCATCATATATTTTGTAGCATGAGATCTACTTTAGATTTGTTGTTTTAGAATTTGGGACAGAGTGAAGGTCAGCACTAATTAAAATCATGACCCTGTAAAATCTGTGTGCCCCAGTGCCAGGAAACCAGCCCACGGAATGGCATTCAGGCTGTCATTACATCGTGAAATCTGTTTAGTAATTGTTCTGTTTCAACGGCTGTCTCTGTGGCACATGCAAACACGCTTGAAATAGTGCCCGGGCTGAGGTGCTCAGTTACTTAGCACGGTATTCAATAACATGAATAGGGACATGCAAATATTGGTAAGGCAATTAAGGCCAGGCTTGTTTGGCCTAAAGTAAAGGGGTAACCCAATCCCAGGCCATTATCAGCGTAGGGTAACACAGTTGCGAGTGGCACCAGAAAGCCAGAGCTTCTTGCAGCTAAAAGGGTTAGCTAGCGACGACCAGGAGGCTCACTTTTCGCAAACAGCTATCTTCGTTGTGGTGTAAATGCACTTGTAATGTGATGAGATTGAAAGCACCACCCATCTCTTACCCCCCCTCCCCTCACCACTCCTGTTCCCTCGGGGCCTTCAATGGACTTCTGGAAGGGAGGCGTTTACGGGTACTTTATTCTTTTTTTTGCCAAACAAAAAGAGGAAGACTCGGCCCCATTAGTAACTCTACTCCCATTTACTCTGAGCTCACCTGGGTGTACGAGCCCGACTCCACATATACACACGCACACAAACACTCAGCTAGGTTTTATCTTTCTAAGTGCAAAAGCATTAAAACAAAAGGTTAATGGTGTCGTCTGAAAATAACTCACTCTGGCGCTGCGCGTCACATTCCATTAGTGCCACGTAACTTGCTGCTCTTAATAATTGCTAAATTAACATTACGGATAATTGCGCATAAGCTATCTTTAGGCCGAGATGGAAACCACAGGTACAGATACCTTCCCATGCCATCAAGCGAAATCGATGCTGAAGCATTGAAATACATTTTTTGAAACCAAAGTTCAGGATATTGAAGGTTGACCGCATGTACGTCACACCGCCTACTGGAGATCTGTTTACGTTTCTGCTTTCCTTTTACCACCTCAGGGAGGCACTGATAAAAGAATTAAAAACATAACCAATCTATAATCAGGCCATATATAACCATTTCTGCTGGCGGACTTTCTCAGAATGGGCTTTTCATAGACGTTTCTTCGCCCTTTTAAAATGTGCATTGAGGGACTGCAGGAACAATAATAATCCATTAAGGCGGCCACCACTTGCGACAACATGGTGCGTGTTTCTCCTCTTAAGTGCTGGCCTGAAAGCACAGCCAAGTATGGACAGACTCCTGCAGCGAGACCAAGCACAACACACATGGACTGAGAAAAGCTCTCAGAACTGAGATACCCACCATCTAACTGTTGGATCTGGTAAAATACTTGTTTTCAGCACATCCTAAGTCCAGAAACGTCCTGTTACTGCCATCCAAATCCCCTATAAACTCCTGCTGCAAGCCCTTGCTCCAATCTAGATCCTACTCTTACCATCCTGGGACTTACAACTTTTGTCTGTCATCCTGAAACCAACAAGAACCACTCTTGACATCCTTAGGTCCAGGAGCTTCAGGAACCTCTATGACTGTACGACCTGCAGAACATTTTTATTAATCTAAGCCACTGTAGGCCTACTAAACACCTCAATACTTTAATTTCTCTTAGCCCAACCATGGACTATCAATCCTCCAACATCCATCTCTTCCTTGTCCTCATAAAATTGTTATCCTGAGGATTACACGTTTTCATTTTCTCACTTTTGGGCCTAGAAGAAGTTCTTCTTTGTCCAGCCAAAGACCTACAAACAGACTCCAGACAAAGCAAAATGCTCGAAGCTGTGGCTCTTGCTAACCGAAGGTCTGAAGAACTCAGTAAGAGTGACAAAAGGTCATAAATGCTTGTATTAATGAGCCAAACTAGGATAAGGCATTACGTAAATCAAGAACACCTCAAACCTATAAGTCATCTTATCTGTGCCAAAGCAACATAAGCCTCCACTTCACTCTTGTGTGATTTTGGTGATTTGCTTAATGATAAAATAACTGAATAATGTATTACCAATCCTAAAATGGATTTATTAGATACTGTGTAGATTACAGGCCTATGGTAAAAAATCCATTTCTTGGTATCTAGTTCTTGCAGATTGTCATTTCCTTCAACTTTAGGCCTACAAGCTTCTATGTCTGCCATTCTACAGTCTCAACAGGACATACTTTAGACAATAGGACATTGTTTTTCTTTCATGCCCTCTCACAATATGAATCATGGGGTATCTAACTGATGTCCAACAAACTCTTACACCCACAAACTCCTTATTTTAAAACAGGTCATACTCCAGGCACCTCCTTCAATCCAGGTTTTTTTTCACCACTTCTACAAGCTACTGATACCATCCTAGCCATACTTCTTCTATCTTCTGTTGCATAATGACTACTGGCTCCATCCACATCATATTCTAGCCTGTTTAAGACTATAAGCTCCAACTACTTTAATGTTGGGTTAGGTTCACCAAATTCCTACTCCTGCTATTCTCAGGCACAAAAGCCAGATGATGGTACAAAAGCTTATGTATTTCATTATGATGGCAAAGTTCTGGCCTTTGGCTCACAAACTTCTATTCCTGCTATTCTGAGACCCACAAGCTTTTACTTCTGCCATTTTAAAGCCCATAACTTTTGTCACCCTAAAGCCAACAAACCACACATTTCTACTTATACCTTATTTTATCCACAGTCCACTTCTGTAGTCAAAAGACCTACAAGCTTCAAATGCACAGGCTTCTACCTTGGAACCTTCTATTTTGTCATTCTAAGCTCATTAAGTTCCTGTAGACCTCTTTCTGTATTCTGACACTCTGACGTCTACAAGCCCTTGCCCCATCAAGATCAAATTCCTTTTAATCCCTAATATCACCTGACTTTCTAAAACTTAAAAGCTCCTGTCACGTTTCAATCCAATTGGGGCCAATCCAGAATGACCCCAAGCACATGATCTTTCATATCCTTATACCATCCCAGGGCCCTCTGGTTCCTACGTCAAACATTGTTGGGCTCATCCTCTTACTTATTCCACATCTAAACTGTACCCCTGCCTTTCTAAGCCATACGTTCCATCATGGACTGCTCCTTTACTATAATAATTCCAGTGATTGCTAGGAAATTGGGATCTGTATTGCTTTACAGGAACTTCCCCTAAAAACTAGAACCCCTTGGTCAAAGATCCCCCCATCCCATTAGCCCAGTTTTACCTTACCTTATTTACTGGGTCATAGAATCTGCTAAGCTTTAATTGGAAAAAGCAATATAAAATAATAAATAAATAATTAAATACTTTTAACGTTGCTCCTCATTTTGTGGTAATTAGCAAATATATGCAGTGACATGGGAGGACATGAAACTCTACACTAATTAGGAAGCAGGGCATGTTGGGTTGAGTGTATGCCAGTAATAACTAGGCTAAGATGCCCATTGTGAAGGCCTGAGCAGCAGGCCTGGCACTCATTTCGTTTGCTCAGGATCACTCAGTCATCTGCCACCTACCGGTCTTGACGCCCGGGAAATTAGGACATCACGCAGTCCCTAAAAAAACACGACAGTTGAACAACTTTGTACAGCTAATCTAACTGAAAGTTCAAACAAATTAGTGGCGCTACAGATTTTATTAACTGCTTCCAAGACTTCTGGATGTTTGAAGCTCTTTGGTTTTGGGTAAATAATGAGATGAACCATTTTTAAAAGACTTGTTATAAAAAGCACGAGAGAAAACCTGAGAATACAGCAGCGAGGATGATCTCGTCTGGGCTCGGAGAGGACAGGGAGAAGGCTGAAAACTCCATAAGAGCAACGAAAGGTCACCAAATGCTTTCATTAATCAGCCAAACCGGGGTAAGACGTGGAGAGGAGAGCTCATTAAAGTATCTGCAAATCTCCTGCTTCATGCCAGAGGAAGCACATGAGGAGCAGTAGAAGCTGAAGCTGCCACTTCACTCTTCTTTGATTTTGGTGATTTGCTTAATGACAGAAGAATTGAATAATTTGCTACCAATCCTTAAATTGATTTATTTAATGCTGTGTGGATCTTGGCCAGTGTCGGTCTTGTGGAATGATCTTTATTTAATGGGCCAGTGAGGTAGTTAAACAATAAAAAAATGCCTGACTCCACCCTCCAACTTCTTCTCTTTTGGGAAGGCTTTCTATAAGGTTGCCAAGTGTGTCTCTTTCAGAGCAGAAGACATTTTTGTGGTCCAACACTGATGTTAGACTAGAAAATCTGGCTCATAACCTGTGTTCCATCAATTGAAGGTGTTCAGTGGGTTTGGGGTCAGCTGGGTTCTGTGCATCTCTGAATGAAATTTTGGGCCTTTTCACCACCACCAGGCAGATCACAGTCTAGGAAGGTCCATGGTCAAATCTTCTTACTCATAGCCCGGGCGGCACGGTGACTAAGTGGGTAGCACTGTGGCCTCACAGCAAGAAGGTACTGGGTTCGATCTCCAGGTGGGGCGGTTCAGGTCCTTTCTGTGTGGAGTTTGCATGTTCTCCCCGTGTTTGCGTGGGGATTCCTCCCACAGTCCAAAGACGTGCAGTTGAGGTGAATTTGAGACACTAAATTGTCCATGACTGTGTTTGATATAACCTTGTGAACTGATGAATCTTGTGTTATGAGTAACTACCGTTCCTGTCATGAATGTAACCAAAAGTGTAAAACATGACGTTAAAAATCCTAATAAACAAACAATACTCATAGCCCAATGGTTTACTCATGTTGTAACCCAACCTTAGGTCCTATAGGCTAACAGTAGGTTTACAGATCAGCAATATTACATAGGAATTAAATAATTATGACATGGCAGTATAAGCAAAATATCCTGCAACTCTAAAATACTCTTTGTATTTTCTTTATTTATTTGTGGCAGTATTCTGCTGATAATCACTTTATTTGTAGCAACCACTTGCTACATTAAGCGCTTTATCCTGGTCAGGGTTGCAGTGGGTTTAATTCCCCCGTGAAACACTGGGCGCAAGTCAGGAACACCATGAACAGGGTGCCAGTCTACTGCAGGGCTTCAGCCACCTCTCAACTCTTAGACATAACCAATTACGTCTGTGTAAATGCCTGGCAATTCTTTTAAGTTCACAATGACTAGTCAAAGAAAACTAATTAATATTTTTCTTGCTTTGCCTTAAATGACGTGTTTATGTTAGAAATAATTATTGTTAATTGGTTTAAGAAGAACTTACATAATATATGTTTAACCATATTCAGTAGTTCTAATTAAAACAATGAAAAAATCTGAGCTTTATGTAGTAGCTAAAATGTATATATATTTTCTTTTTTAGAAATGTTGTATACAGAAAATCTTCTTGTTCCCTTTAAACCAACTAATACATAATAATGTTTTTAAATAAATTATTAATGCTTAGATTCAACAGGAGTGAATTTCAATAATATTAAATATTGTAAATCTTTTAAAATGAATAGGCCTGGCTCGATAACACTTTTTTATGTCTGATACCGATACTGCAAATTTAGTATCTGCCGATACCGATACCAATCCGATACCGTCATTTCTCCTCTCAAACAACTAAGCAGTAATAATACACGTCTCAATGCACCATGGTTAAACTAACTATCTAAATAACAATGCTCAGACTGTGTAACAAATATTCTAAAGGAATAAATACAGAACCTACAACATCACACTTATACAAAACTGCTGTTTTTATTTTAACTTTTACACAAAGAACATTTAGCAGCATTTCTGGTTTCACTTCCATTCCAGCTGTTGTTCACGTGACACATCTCGCTGTACGGTGTCGTCCAAAGTGTCTACAGTTGGAAGATGTGGATGTCAATCAAAAGCGATGGACCAATTAGAATTGTTGCAGATGTGAGATTTTCCATTAAAGTTGTGTCACGTTTTTAGATGATTAAACCCTGCTGGATTTTGAAGAGGACGTCTGTGGCTAAACAGGAAACGGTGTAGTTTGTTTTATTTCATAACACAGCACTAATGGATTATTGGTTGAGGATGTGAGAGATCTCCAAGCCGGGACAAGATAGGTTTTCTTTATCTCAGGTGAGCGATTTATCATTTATAAAGCGTTTTTAGTGTTTTTAGATGTGGCAGTAGTAGATGATTTTTATTGTGTTTAAACAGTGTTTTTAGATGTGGCAGTAGTAGATGATTTGTATTGTGTTTAAACAGTGTTTTTAGTTCTGGTAGTAGTAGATGATTTGTATTGTGTTTAAACAGTGTTTTTAGATGTGGCAGTAGTAGATGATTTGTATTGTGTTTAAACAGTGTTTTTAGTTCTGGCAGTAGTAGATGATTTGTATTGTGTTAAACAGTGTTCAGATGTGACAGTAGTAGATGATTTATATTGTGTTTAAACAGTGTTTTTAGTTGTGGCAGTAGTAGATGATTTTTTTAAAATGCTAAAAGTTTAAGTAGATCAGTGTGTTTTAATTTCTGAATGGCTGTTGCTGATGAGTTGTAGATCAGTGGCCCATGTTAATGATGTCATCAAGATGCACCTTGTTACAGCAATTGCCAAGTGAGCTGGAACGTATCTTTGTGTGTTATTTGCTTTACACACAAACAATGGCCTTATTTACATTCAGTGTTATTTACACTAAGCAACAGTATCGGATCGATAGCCGATCTTCCGATCTTCGATCAAGTGATTTGGGCCAATATCGGACCGATACAGAGTATTGAATCGGTGCCAGCCCTAAAAAAATTGTTTCACATTTTTTTCAGGATCAATCAAAATACCTAATTAGTTTAAGGTAAAATCTTTCAAACTGTACATAGAAGACTTTGTTTTAAATTTTTTGGCATATAAGGTTTTAAAAACAATGTTCTACAAGACGTGGTTTTAACTTTCTAACTTATAAAACAGAGCGAACTAAAACAGCGCTGAGGAAAAGTTTTTATTACTCATTAATAAAGCGTTTGTGATCATTTCATTAAGGCGTTTTATCTTTTCCTTTCGAGCGCTGCTGCTGAGTGAATGCGCTGGCAATGACTAATGCTTCACATTGTTATATATATCTATTAATGATTTTTCTGTGAGGCTTTGAAGCAGCAGCATTAGTGAGCTGTAAATCACAACGTTAGTGGCTGTCTTCCATGAAGAACCAGTGTGAGATCTGCTTATCTGAGCTTTTACAACCAGGGGAGTTGATCTATCTGTTCATTCTCAACTTTTCTAACACACACACACTCACACACACACTCGCATACACACACACACTCGCATACACACACACTCGCATACACACACACTCGCATACACACACACACACTCACATACACACACACTCGCACACACACACACTCATTCACTCACTCATACTGTACATACACACTCACAGAGACACACACTCACTCCCTCACACACATACACACACACACATACGTACACGCTCACTCACTCACACACACACACACATTCACTCTCACTCATACATACACACTCAGACACACACACTCACTCACTCAGACACATGCACACACACTCACGCACACATACGTACATGCTTGCTCACACACACACTCATTCACTCTCACTCTTACATACACACACTCACTCAGACACATGCACACACACACACACACATACGTACATGCTCGCTCACTCACTCACACACACACTCTCATTCACTCTCACACATACACACTCACTCACAGACTCACTCACTCACACACACAGAGACACACACTCATTCACTCACTCATACATACACACTCACAGAGACACACACTCACAGAGACACTCACTCACACACTCACACACTCACACACTCACACATTCACACACTCACACACTCACACACTCAAAAGAAGCTTTATTGGCATGACAAAATAAGGACATTTGTATTGCCAAAGCAAGTTACAGAAAAATAATAAAAATAACAGTAAGAAAGAACAAATATATACAGAACAGTTACATGTGCACACTCACTCACTTTCTCACTCACTTTCTCACTCACTTTCTCACACACACACACACACACACACTCGCATACACACACACACACTCGCACACACACTCGCACACACACACACACACACACACACACACACACACACACACACACACACACACACACACTCGCACACACACACACACACACACAACTCATAATGCTCTTCTCTATACCCAGCAGGGATCTGGGTTCAAATCTCAGTGGTGCTATCGACCAGCTGGGCATGCACACAGACATGATTGGCTATGTCTGAGTGGGTAGGGGATGTGGCTTTGGCTGAAGCCCTGCAATGGATTAGCACGCTGTGTAGGGTGTTCCTGCTATGCGATCAGTATGTTTTATTGAAACCAGACCCACCACAACCCTGACTGGGATAAAGCAGTTCATGAAAATGAAGTGAAACTTCATAACATGATGCCTTTGTAACTACCAACTGTGATATTACAGACCAGCTAAACCACCTTCGTCCAGGGGCACAGTCATGCCAAACCACATGTTTTGTGCACATGGGCACAGTAATGCTAGAATAAGAATAGGACCTTCCCTAAACGGTGCTGCAAAGTTGGAATTACATAATTTATACAATTGATTTAGCACCAACTATAATTGATTAAGCACCAACCAAAACCTCCTGGGTCAATGTTATATAATTTAGAATAGTTCGTCCAATTGTCACAATCACTGAGACTAATGAAACATTCTAGCTAGCTTACTTAGCCACTTGCTAACTTGTTAACATGGTGCATAACCGTATTCTCATAAACTACACGATCGTATTTTTGCCTCAAACAAAACCAAATTCAGAGTTCAATTCTACCATGATGTAGGTAAAATTGGTGACACCCAGGAGTGCAGAGCATTTATTAACAATCAATCAGTAAAATTAAAAGTCATTTCAACAGACAGCTCTTCTCCTCGTGAGAGCAGAGAGGCGGACACGTTTCTGGTAAGCCAATTAAAAACACTAGTACTGCACTGTGAAGAGCTAAAGTGATGAAGCGTCTGGAACATATCTACAGAGGTCAGGAGGTGAAAGTCCTGGCGTAAAATCCTAACCATTCTCACCATGAAGAACAGCAGAATGGAAAAATGTTGCTCCGCGTAGACGGACGAGCATGTAGAGTCGACGCCAGGCATACTTTTAAATGACAGAACGTGATAAGGTCATCCCCCCCCCCTTCCTTCCCATTTAAATTCTGGTAGATAAATTATTTCTAAGTACATTCTTGGACAGATGTTCTTGCCCACTTAGTTTGGTCTTATCTCGGCATGACTGTCAGCGTATATTAGCCGCTGCTTTTAATTTTCCGGGATGGCTCGGCGCATGATGGATGGGAAGAGCTGTGCGTGTGCTTAAGGTAGAATATGCCATTAGGCAGAAAACAGAGCCTTAACCGATGACCCTTTCACTGGCATTTCATCCTGCTCTCCTCCAATGACCTTTACATATAATTAAGCAAGTAGTTCAAGCAGCTCCAAATGGACCCCAAAGAGCTTTCGCTTTTCACCCATGGTTTATCCATCTCAGTGCTCTGGCTCATATATTTATATACCAGTAGCTGTGCTTTAACATTCAGTACCTGAGCAGGTCCAAATATGTTTATGTTTAAATATCAGTCTAATATAAATGTTACTTATCAGCAATACAAACAATGTATACATGTGAGGTCAAAAAATTACATACACAATTTAATCTAAAATGACTTACAACTGCAACTTTACAACTGACAAAATGCAACTTTTTGGATTGAGGATAAAGGGAATTGCTCAGTGGCCCAACAATTGCAACTTGGTGGTGGTGGTGAGACTTGAACCAGCAACCTCCAGTCTACTACTAGTCTACTACAAGTCAGTTGTTCTCACCAGCCTCCTCTACAGATGTAAGACTTTGACCTTGTACAGAAGGCACCTCAAACTGTTGGAGCACTTTCTCATCTATGATCAAGCTATGACCCTGAAGTCCCAGCTCAGATGGACGGGGCATGTCATCCGGATGGACAGTGACAGAATCCCAAAGCAACTCCTCTTGAGAGCTCTGTAAAGGAAAGAGAAAGCGAGGCAGGCCGTTGAAACGCTTTAAGGACTGCATCAAGGCCAGCATCGCCCACACTGGAATATCCCCCAAGCAGCTTGAGGAGTGCAAACAGGACCGAACTGGATGGCACACCCTGACGGATAAAGCAACAGAGATATCTGAGGACAAACGACGTGCCAGCATCTCTAAGGCACGTGCAAAAAAAAAAGAAAGCAGCAGTAGCAGCACTGAAACCCCCAGGCCAGTTTCCCTGCCCCCAACGCGGACGTCTTTGCCGTTCCCGTCTTGGACTCCATAGCCACCTCCGAGCCCACTCCTGCACATAGATGTCATTGTCGACGGACCACCTAAACTGCTAAGCTATCATTGCTCATTTTTATATTTTTACCACCTCTATATGCTGGTCAGGGTCGTGCTGCAGTAACACACCCCGGACAGGATACCAATTCATCCATCTGCCTCAGCCATACCCTCAGACATAGGCAATCATGACCATGTTTAACCAGCCAATAGCACCAATTCAAACCCCGGATCCCAACGTTAGTGGGCTAGAGGAATTTATTGCTGCACCTCCCGAGCGCCTTGTTTAATTATTTAAAATCTTTTCATGTAAATAATTTTTTTGGTCTCAAAACTGAACATTACTATAAAGTGCCTGCATTTACAACATTAAGCTGTTTGATAGACGTTCATCTATTGTTTATGCATTTAAGTGCAGATAAGCATTAAGTCTACAACCTCAGCTACAGCGACAAAATGCCTACGGCATGTAAAGCATTCAAAACGTATTAGACGTTTTTCAGGCTTCTGAGTCTAATGCAAAACAAAAACTAAACAGCATGCTACATAAACCAGACGATTGTTTAATTTTACACACATACACACACACACACACAATACGACATAAAAATAACCACTTTTTCTAAAATAACTTTATCTCTATCTTTCCAACACACACACACACACACACTACACAACATAAAAATAACCACTTTTTCTAAAAGAACGTAATTTATCTCTATTTTTCCAACACACACACACACACACTATACAACATAAAAATAATCACTTTTTCTAATAGAAATTTATTTCTATCTTTACAACACAGACACACAGACACACAGACACACAGACACACAGACACACACACGCACACACATGCTACATAAAATAACCAATTCTAATAATAACCTAATTTATTTCTTTCCTTTCAAAACACACACACACACAACACACTCACTATATTACATAAAATAACAACTTTTAATAATACAACCTAATTTATTTCTATCCTTTCAACGTGCGCATACACAACACACACAACACACACACCTATATTACATAAAATAACAAATTTTAATAATACAACCCAATTTATTTCCATCCTTTCAACGCACAGCACAACTCACACACAACAAACACACACACCACATATGCACACACCACATATGCGCACACACACACACACACACACACACACACACACACACACACAAATATACAACATAAAAATAACCACTTTTTCTAATAGAACTTAATTTATTTCTATCTCTTCAACACACACACAACACACACACTATACACAACATAGAATAACCACTTCTAATAATATAACCTACTTTATTTCTTTCCTTTCAACACACACACAAATACATTACATAAAATAACAACTTTTAATAATACAACCTAATTTATTTCTATCATTTCAATGTGCACACACACACATAAATATATCACATAAAAATACGCACTTTTAATAATATAACTTAATTTATTCATATCCTTCCAACACACACACACAGCTATATTACATAGTATTTCATTTTCTGCAATTTTAATGCATAAAATACCAAACCAGTTCTTTAATACAACACAGTACAATTACTGTTTCATATTCCTCTTCTCAACACACCTGCACGCGCGCACACACACACACTATAACATTATATAAGAATTACACACTTAATCATTCCTTATTATACGTTTAATCATGCCCTTTACTTTAACTCCAGTCCTTTTATCCAGCATACACACACACACACACACAAACACACCTACCATAAAGCTATACACACATCCTCTTACCAAGGTCAAAGACTACAGTGTGTAAATTAGTACATTAAATAGTAAATTTTGCATCTCTCATTTGCATCTCTCATTTGCATCTCAGACACAGTAATCTCTGTTTTTAATTTCTGTTTATTATATACCATGTGATTATGAATCACATACTAGTTATATAGATACCTACCAAATGGCACCATAAACATAATATCATTAAAGAGCAATCAACACACACACACACACACACACACACACGCATGCACGCACACACACGTTTACTGGACACAGATATGCAACAACATTTTCCATATTTACATTTGCAGCATTTAGCAGATGCTTTAATCCAAACCAGCTTACAATTATGACTGAACACAATTTAAACAACTGAGTGTTAAGTGTTGTGCTCAGGGGCTAAACAGTGGCTTAAACCAGCAACGTTCTGATTGCTAGTACAGTACCTTAACCACTGAATTTTTCTGCCTATTTCCACATGGGCACCAGCACCAGTCTGTAGCTAATACAGTACAACATAATTCCCATATCCACTAAACTGAACATCAGATCCTTAAAATGGGTTTCAGCAGCATTAACATCTGTCCACACTGCACCCAAAACACATCGGATCATTACACACATGCACTATAATCCTGCACCCCCGTTCATTTATTCTGCCAAGACATTTTCAGTCATTTATCTCAGTGTCTAAACACAGCTAAACTAATTTAATAATAAATAAAGTACAAAAATTGAGGGCTCTTTATTTAATGTGTATGGATAGTGGGAACCAGTCTAATTTTGCCCTGCATGCATTGGTTTGGGCGTTTCTTGTGGTTTTCTGTGGTTAAATGCATGATTTCTGTCTCTTGTATGGCTATCATATTCATAACGAATTGAACTTAATACCTCATTTGTTTTTATTTAGTCAGAATAGCACTTGTGAGGTCAGGCAATATTTTTTGACCTTCTAATTCATCCTAAATGTCTTTGAAGGGGCTGAGGTCGTAGCTCTGTGCAGACTTCGAGAGTTCCTCCACACCAAACTCAAATCAAACACATGAGAAACCTAAACTCAATCATAGAAAAGAGGGCACAATTTGTCAAATTGGAAAAAAAAAAAAAAAAAAAAAAAAAAAAATAATAATATATATATCTGATGGACCTTGGTGATACTGGAATAGATGAAGGAATAAGTTGTGCAGCTGTGAGCGATTCAGGATGAATCTCCATGTCTGGAACTCGGTTTTGGCCCGCGGTTAGGAGATGTGGCCTTTGAGCAGATGCCCCTTCTGGTGTCAACTAGCTGGGGTCTCTGTTATGGCCTTCTGTTAGTTAATCTATTAAGCCCTGTCTCAGTGGGGCACACGAGGCATCGAGAGCACCGGGTGAGACCTGAAGCTGCTTCATAAATTAGGATTAACATGATGGCTTCTTTTAATATAGCTCGACATAATGTGGCCTTTTCAGAATCGTTTAAAGCCAAATATTGACCTTATGTTTGGGTTTATTAGATGGTAGAAATGTCATAATAGTTATAATTCACTTAACAGCCACTTTATTAGAAACACAGACCTGTGGCAGCAGCATTTACATTTTCGGCATTTAGCAGATAAAATAAGATTCCTTTATTGATCCCCATGGGGGAATTTCTTATCCAGAGCGACAGAAGTGCTTCCATAGTAAACATTACCTTACTCCAGTTTAAGTAGACAACAGTTCAAGAACACAAATCTGCTGAAACCCTGTTTTTTTTGCAGGAAATGAATGAGTGTTAGTAAGTAAGTGAGTAAGTACATGTCAGCTTAAGTGCTTAATAAAGAGGTGTTTTTTAATCGTCTTTTGAAGACAGCAAGGGTGCAAGTACAGAGAAAAGCCTTGATGCTTGTCTTCCTTGAATCCGAGTGGAGGATGAAGTCGAGCGAGACTAGTGGCTCAGAGGTTGTGGGGTACAGAACGGGGTTTGATTAGACCTCGAAGGTAGCTTGGGGCTGGTCCATTTTTGGCTTTGTAGGGGAGCATCAGGGTTTTAAACTGAATGCGTGCAGCTACGGGAAGCCAGTGAAGAGAACGCAGCAGTGGGGTGATGTGGCAGTGTTCAGGTTGGTTAAAAACCAGGTAAGCAGCTGCATTTTGGATGAGTTGAAGGGGTTTAATAGTGGACATAGGACCTGCCAGGAGGGAGTTGCAGTAGTCCAACCATAAGATTACAAGTAACTGGACCAGAATCTAAGAAATGGCCGAATCGTCCTGATGTTGTAGAGGAGGAACCGGCACACTCTTGTCATGTTGGCTACATGAGGAGAGAAGGTCAGCTGGTTATCCAGGACAACACCAAGGCTCCTTACATTATCAGGTCTGATTTGGGAGTCATCAAGAGAGATGACTAGGCAGCACAGGGAATTAAAACCTACACACATGGATCAAGACATTTAGGTAAAGTTTAGATCAGTTTAATTGGGTGTGGCATGGCTGCTGACAGACTGTCGGGTTTAAGTAGGTCAAAAAGTGCTGATCTATTGGAAAATGAATACACCCCAGTTTTTTAGTTTGCACAGAATAGAACAAAAACATTAAAATGTTTTCAGGATGGAAACACCTTGTTGATAAGAGAAGTCAGAAAACCAAACTGCTTTGATCCAGATGGAAGATTATAGAGACTAAACCACTCTGTGCAGCTGTTGTGAGGCCGAGAGCATCTCAGAATGTACAAAACGTTGAACCTTGAGGTGGATGATCTACAACAGCAGAAGACCACATCAGGTTCCACTGCTGTCAGTCAGGAACAGGAATCTGAGGCTGCAGTGCTCACAGGCTTAACAAAACCAGACAGGTGAAGATTGGATGAACATTGCCTGGTCTGTTGAATCTTGCTTTAGCTTTTTGCTAAAACATGCAGACAGCATGATGGTACCATGGACTGTCCCTGTCTTGTCTCGTGCTGGTGGTGTAACGATGTGGAATCCTAATTATATTTTTGTTTAGTGTTTGTAGTTAGGTACCCAGGAGGTCTGCTATTAAGTAGATGTAGCTGAAACACAGCTGACACTGTCTACAGTCGAGCAAGCTTTACATTGCATAGATTAAAACTGTGATGCTTGATTGAAGGTGTTTTTTGGTTTCAGTACATCTGACAATCTACACAGTTTTCTCTTAGCATAAACTAATTATTTAATTTGTCATTTGTAAAGTCAATTAGCATTATGTCTGTGGGTATAGAGATGCCACCAGTGGTAACAATAAATACACACAAATAAATAAGATAAAAAAGTGTGTGTTCCAAATCTTTAGTCAGAGATAATGACATCCCTTTTATAAACACTGATCAGCCATAACATTAAAACCACCCCCTTGTTTCAACACTCACTGTCCATTTTATCAGCTCCACTTACCATATAGAAGCACTTTGTAGTTCTACAATTACTGACTGTAGTCCATCTGTTTCTCTACATACTGTTTTAGCCTGCTTTCACCCTGTTATTCAATGGTCAGGACCCCCACATGACCACCACAGAGCAGGTATTATTTAGGTGGTGGATCATTCTCAGCACTGCACTGTGTTAGTGTGTGTTGTGCTGGTATGAGTGCTGCTGGAGTTTTTAAATACCGTGTCCACTCACTGTCCACTCTATTAGACACTCCTACCTAGTTGGTCCACCTTGTAGATGTAAAGTCAGAGACGATCGCTCATCTATTGCTGCTGTTTGAGTTGGTCATCTTCTAGACCTTCATCAGTGGTCACAGGACGCTGCCCACGGGGTGCTGTTGGCTGGATATTTTTGGTTGGTGGACTATTCTCAGTCCAGCAGTGACGGTGAGGTGTTTAAAACTCCATCAGCATTGCTGTGTCTTATCCACTCATACCAGCACAACACACACTAACCCACCACCACCATGTCAGTGTCACTGCAGTTTTGAGAATGATCCACCATTCTGTCTTGGTCACAGATGCGCCAGCAAGACGTGCACCAACAATTTGTCCTCTTTTGAACTCTGGTATGTCACCCATAATGTTGTGTGCATTGCAATATTTTGAGCAAAACTGTGCTCTTACCCTGCTAATTGAACCTTCACACTCTGCTCTTACTGGTGCAATGTGCAATTAATGAAGATTGGCCACCAGACTGGTCCAATTTAGCCATGAAACCTCCCACACTAAAATGACAGGTGTTTCAGTTTCATTGTCCAACCCCTGTATATACACTGATCAGCCATAACATTAAAACCACCTCCTTGTTTCTACACTCACTGTCCATTTTATCAGCTCCACTTACCATATAGAAGCACTTTATAGTTCTACAATTACTGACTGTATTCCTGTCTGATCCACTCATACCAGCACAACACACACTAACACACCACCACCATGTCAGTGTCACTGCAGTACTGAGAATCATCCACCACCTAAATGGGGGTCCTGACCATTGAAGAACAGGGTGAAAGCAGGCTAAAAAAGCATGCAGAGAAACAGATGGACTACAGCCAGTAATTGTAGAACTACAAAGTGCTTCTATATGGTGAGTGGAGCTGATAAAATGGACAGTGAGTGTAGAAACAAGGAGGTGGTTTTAATGTTATTTAATGTGAATGACACACATTCAAACATGCTGGAAAAAGCGTAGAAAAAGAACCCATGTTAAATAAAGATGTGAACTGTTGTGCTGAACGACTGGTAAAAGCTCCTTCAGCAGCATTTCAATTATCTGGAGCTGCTGATCAGACTTACCAAGTAGTGAGACGATTAGACAAATGATTATTTGTAAATTACTCACAACACGCCCACTGTTTACACACACACACACACACACACAATTTAATTACACACATAAATTCAGGCTCTGGTATTTACCATCTTATCCCACATTATTTGTTTTTCTCCCAATTACGTCCCTGCCAGTTTTTACTTACAAGCTGAGTTTCCCAATCACACAGCACATGCCAAGTGGGGAGGGTGATGACCAACGTGTGCATCCTTTAGGGCAAGTAAACCTCTTTAAATTTAAAAGTTTAGCTCTTGAAGCTTGGAGGTTGATGAGAAATGCTGAACTGTTCCGTGTACACATGAACACACAGACTGGTTTGTGTCAGTCTGATTTTTAGGGAAAACAAGAATGCCAGGCCTCCCAACCAGATGGCAAAGCCAATTATATTTGTTTTAACTTCCAATCCTTTCATGATGATAGGGTGAACGCTTTTTAGACCTACCAGACTTGGAGAGAACATGCAGGACTCTTTACAGACAGTGACCAGAGATGAGGATCAAAGCCAGATTTCCAGCACTGCATGCAATAAAAGGCTGCATTCAAATCAAAGAAAATAAATAATAATAATTAATGCCTATTTCCTGTTTCAGGTAGATTTTCTAGAATTTCATGTATTTTAGTTACTGTAGAGTTAGAAGTAATACATTATAATTTATAAGTATTAAATGTTGAATCTATAACTTGTCTATAAAAAGGCAAATTGATTCTAATTGTGCAGAAATATTTTAATTGATAATTCTGTTGTATTGAAGTCAAGGGTGGCACGTTGGCTCAGTGGGTAGCACTGTCGTCTCACAGCAAGAAGGTCCTGGGTTCGATCCCCAGGTGGGGCAGTCTGGGTCCTTTCTGTGTGGAGTTTGCATGTTCTCCCCATGTTTCCTCTGGCAGCTCCGGTTTCCTCCCACAGTCCAAAAACATGCAAGCAGTCACAAAAGCATTTCACTGCCAGTTGTACTGTGTATGACTATGTATGTGACAAATAAACCTTGATTTGACATGCAGTCAGGTTAATTGGAGACACTGAATTGCCCTATATATGAATGGGTGTGTGTGTGTGTGTGTGTGTCTGCCCTGCGATGGACTGGCACCCCAACCAGGGTGTTACTGTATGCCTTGCGCCCATTGAAAAGCTGGGATAGGCTCCAGCACCCCGCCCACGCGACCCTGATTGGATAAGCGGTTAAGAAAGTGAGTGAGTGATTATTTTTCCCAAGTGTAGTTTTAGTCTGTTTTTAAATGATCAATTGTTTTATTAAAAAATACAAACAAAGCAAGAATACCACCTTAACAAGGCACAAATGCATCACAGGGCACCATGACCTCACACATTTAATTTCTTACTCTATAACAGGGTGAATTCATTGCAGCCAATAATAGTCCCTGTCAAGTCCCAAGTCAGAGATGATCGCTCATCTATTGCTGCTGTTTGAGTTGGTCATCTTCTAGATCTTCATCAGTGGTCACAGGACGCTGCCCACGGGGTGCTGTTGGCTGGATATTTTTGGTTGGTGGACTATTCTCAGTCCAGCAGTGACGGTGATGTGTTTAAAACTCCATCAGCATTGCTGTGTCTGATCCACTCATACCAGCACAACACACACTAACACACCACCACCATGTCAGTGCCACTGCAGTGTTGAGAATGATCCACCACCTAAATAATACCTGCTCTGTAGTGGTCCTGAGGGGGTCCTGACCATTGAAGAACAGCATGAAAGGGGGCTAACAAATGGAAACAGATGAACTACAGTCAGTAATTGTAGAACTACAAAGTGCTTCTATATGGTAAGTGGAGCTGATAAAATGGACAGTGAGTGTAGAAACAAGGTGGAGGTGTTAATGTTATGGTTGATCGGTGTATATTTCCACTGAATCCAAAAAAGCACCTTCAAAACATAAATGTGCAGCTGACACGACTGTAGCAGCACCATGCAGGCATGTCAAAATGGACCAGAAGACTTTGTGGAATCCATGCGAGAGAGATTTGTGGTTGTCCTGAGAGCAAAGTGGGTTTGTACCAGGTTGTTAGTATAGGACATCTAATAAAGCAATACAATTTGTATTATATATTAAAAGGTTTTGTTTCAGATTTAATTTGAGTTAACTAAAGCCACACAAATGTATCAGGAAAATGACCCCGGGTCAAACTTTTCACGTTAAATCCAACTTTAAGTCCATAAAGTGGCAAAGCAATTCCGGGTCTGACTGGTTGAGTGCTTTAGTGACATTACAGGAGAAATCAGCTGGATGGATTTGAATGAGACAGGAAATACATTAGCGGGTGACATTAGCTATTTTAGCCATTAGCCAGGCCAGCTGGTGGGAGTCAGAGTCGGTGAGGTCACCTGGCAAATCAAGGTCACCTTTTCCAGATGAAATTATGAAGTGCCTCCCCTTTAATGGAATGAGACGCAACACACACTTCCCATGTCTCATGGCAACAGACTTTATTTATAGTGCGCAAAGCCAAATGACCAGTTGGTTTAATTTAATAGCAGCAATGGGATTATACACAGAAACAAATTACCTAAGTGGACTGACTGCGGCTACTGAAATCTTGAACCATAATGTAGACCACTGACATGATGTCTGGGTGTGTTATTTCATTAAGCTGCTCCACCCCGGCATATGCCAGTACACTGGACATTCTGTGTGACCAGCTATCCACACACACACACACAAACACACACACAACTACACAACCGGTCCCTGATCGTCCGTGACCCATCAGACCCACCCAGGCGGGTGTAAGCAGACTGGTAAATAATAATACGCCTCTTATTTATGGGATTTACCATCTCTAAAAGATAACATCCAAATTTTTGAATCCTTACTCTAATAGCTAGCCAAAGGAGAACGGCTAATTTCCACAAGTTGGAGAAAGTTTATGTATTTTCACTAACTGTTCATCCTGGTCAGGGTCACTGTGGGCTTGGGGACATCCAGAAACATTGAGCAGAAGTTCAGGGCAACAAATAAACTCACTCATTTACTCACTATTTTACATTAGAGCAGCTGAAACCCTTTCTGCATGTTTTGGGGAGGTGGAGCGAGACCCCAAAATTGAACTCACTTGCATTTGCAGTTGTAGGCTAACGGTTAAGGTATTGGACTAGTAATCAAAAGGTCACTTGTTCAAGCCCCACCACTACCAGGTTGCCACTGTTGGGCTTTTGAGCAAGGCCCTTAACCCTCAATTGCTTGGACAGTATAATGTCACAGCAGGGGCGTAACTACCGGGGGGGCAGACTCAACCCCCCACCGCACTGCCTCCCCATTGGCTGCTCTTGCTAGGTTGTTATTATTACATTTACATTTTCGGCATTTAGCAGACGCTTTTATCCAAAGCAACTTACAGTTATGAACACAATTTTGAGCAATTGAGGGTTAAGGGCCTTGCTCAGGGGTCCAACAGTGGCAACTTGGTGGTGGTGGACCTTGAACCGGCAACCTTCTGATTACTAGTCCAGTATCTTAACCACTGAGCTATCACTGCCCTACTATATTACAATATTTTCGTTAAGTAAAATATTAAAATAACTAAAAGAACATGACATATCAGAATACGTCATCAAAATATACGAGCGAACCCTTTTTTAAACTAAAACTTATCAAGACCTTCTTGAGGAGCAGCATGGGACAGGAGAGGCTTAATGGTCTGGCTGTTCTGTGCATTGAAAATACCAGAGCCTGGAGTTTGTACCTGAAGTCTATTGTAGATGATTTTGCTGAGCGCAAGGCATGCCACATTTGTTGAGGGGGCCCATTTTTTTTTGCTCTGGGGCCCACGAGCTCCTAGTTACGCCACTGTGTCACAGTACTTTTAGTCGCTTTTGATAAAAGCGTCTGCCAAATGCTGAAAATGTAAAATGGAATGTAAATTTGCAGCACCCACTTTACCACCCACTGACCGTATGTCCACATGCTATTGTTCATATAATGTGAATTTCTTTATTTCTTTATTCCATGAAAATGTCACATTTAAATTCATTGTTAGAGCAATTTTTACAATGGACATCGTTTCAGAGCAACTACAGATTTACAGATACAACTGATTTGACTTTTTACCTGATTTCACTGTAAAATTTTATTTGCACTGGAAGTTGACACTGCAAAATTGCTTATTGATGCTAATCTTATAAAAATACATGTAATTCCATACACCAGCAGCTGGTGTAACCACACATTAGAAAAGGATGACAGAGGAATAGAGAGGGAGAGAAGTGCAAGGCCAGTGAGGTGGGAGAGACTTCATGAGAAAGCGATTAGAGGTGAGTGCGAGTCAGAGCGGTACAGTAAAGAGCAGTAAAGAGTCAGAGATGTATACAGTATTAGTGGTGAAGTAAGCTGTGTTCACACTCATATTGACCTCCCCGTCCTCACTTTATAGGTTTGAAAATGCCCCTTGTATTTACTGTACTGTACTTTTTTTTTTCTATTTTATTTATACATTTTCTCCCAATTTAGTGTAGTCAATTTGTCTTCTGCTGCTGGGGGATCCCTGATTGCAGTCGAGGTGTGTATATTGCTGCTCACGCCTCCTCCGACCTGCGTGCAGCCTTTAGCGGAAACTTTTTCACCCATGCACTCTGCATAGGCACCTCTCTATCTGCTAATCAGGGTCCTTAGACAACGTTTGAAGACCCCACCCACATTGTCCGGTCATCCTGCCCTAGCAGAGATGTGTCTGCTGCAGGCACTGCCAATTATGCCAGCTATATGGCGCCCAGCCGACCGGTGGCAACGCCGAGTTTCAAACCGAGGAGTTCAGAATCTCGGCACTGGTGTGTATTGTGTTGTTTGCACTTATGTGTTGCCCCCTGGTCCTGGAGAAACATTGTTTCATTTTAATTTGTACTTGTATAAAGCTGAAATGACAATAAAAACCTCCAGAATCTTGAATCTTGGATACAACATTGATATGAATTGGTGGTCTGTTTGTGGGCAAAGTTTTCTTTTCATTTACTGGAAAGCTTGTGTCTCCAACCACATACTACATCAGCTCCACTTACCAAATAAAAGCACTTTGTAGTTCTACAATTACTGACTGTAGTCCATCTGTTTCTCTACATACTTTTTCTAGACTGCTTTCACCCTGTTCAGGACCCCCACAGAACCACCACAGAGAAGGTATTATTTAGGTGGTGGATCATTCTCAGCACTGCAGTGACACTGACTTGGTGGTGGTGTGTAAGTGTGTGTTGTGCTGGTATAAGTGGATTAGACACAGCAATGCTGCTGGAGTTTTTGAACACTGTGTCCACTCACTGTCCACTCTATTAGACACTCCTACATATTTGGTCCACCTTGTAGATGTAAAGTCAGAGACGATCGCTCATCTATTGCTGCTGTTTGAGTTGGTCATCTTCTAGACCTTCATCAGTGGTCACAGGACACTGCCCACAGGGCGCTGTTGGCTGGATAGTTTTGGTTGGTGGACTATTCTCAGTCCAGCAGTGACAATGAGGTTTATAAAAACTCCATCAGCACTGCTGTGTCTTATCCACTCATACCAGCACAACACACACTAACACACCACCACCATGTCAGTGTCACTGCAGTGCTGAGAATGATCCACCACCCAAATAATACCTGCTCTGTGGTGGTCCTGTGGGGATCCTGACTATTGAAGAACAGCATGAAAGGGGGCTAACAAAGCATGTAGAGAAACAGATGAACTACAGTCAGTAATTGTAGAACTACAAAGTGCTTTTAAATATATGGTAAGTGGAGCTGATAAAATGGACAGTGAGTGTAGAAACAAGGAGGTGGTTTTAATGTTATGACTGATCAGTGTATATATACAGGTGTACAGTACAACAAACTCTCAACCTTGTAATTGATAGCCCAAAGCTCTACTCACTAGACTACCACTGTCCATGAGTTGATTAGTAATGACAATAATGGCAGAATACTGTGGATTGGGACGCAGCCATGAACACAGCCAGAGGTGCTTGTAAGCCTCCAGCTTTCCTGTGTACTGACTATGAGAACTAAATCAAAAATCACTAATCAGCACAAGGTGTTTGTTCAATATACAGAAAAAGAAAACGTTGCCTACCTCTGCCAAGGTTTGAGATTTGATAGTGATGGCTGGGCTGTCAGCAGACACACATTTCTGTCTCTGATTGAGCGGTGAGTAATAATGTCAGGGTGCGTCCTGTCAAAAAATTCAACTCGGATAAAGTTTTGAATAAATAACACGCTGTTATGAGCCGCTCTGACTGTTGCCATGAAATCGAAGAACGTCCAGATAAATGCAGCCTGAGAATAAGTGAAAGAAATATGAAAGGCCATTGGGACCGTGGAAAAAAAAAAGTGAGCAGTAGAGAGACAGAAAGGGCAATAGTAAGAAAGAGTAAACTACGACGGCGTATTAGGACCACTTTAAAGAAAAATATTTCCATTTCAAGAATAAAGTCAAAATGATTTTGAGATTAAAGTCGAAATGATTTTGAGATCAAAGTCGAAATGATTTTGAGACTAGTTGAAATGATTTTGAGATTAAAGTCTAAATAATTTTGAGAATAAAATCTAAATGATTTTGAGATTAAAATCGAAATGATTTTGAGATTACAGTCTAAATGATTTTGAGAATAATGTCTAAATGATTTTGAGATTAAAATCGAAATGATTTTGAGATTAAAATCGAAATGATTTTGAGATTAAAATCGAAATGATTTTGAGATTACAGTCTAAATGATTTCGAGAATAATGTCTAAATGATTTTGAGATTAAAGTTGAAAGATTATGGCTATAGTAACCTCCTTGTGTTAAATGAGGGATGTTCATGATTTGGTAAAGTTATACTTTCGTATTGGTTTCATAAATAAAGAAATCCCCAGTCTCCTGCACATCAGCACCAGTTTGTTATTAGTATAAAGACGCTGAAACGGCTATGTAATAATGCTTATTTAGAAGAACGTGCGCCAGTGGGGCCTTATGGACTCATACGAGAAACTAAAGCCGTATGGCATCGCTATAAATGGTTGGATTGACGGGTTTAGTCGTCATGTCATGTGATTGGAAGCATAAAATACAAACAGCCACCCAAAAATAATCGCAGGTTATTGGATAACCACAGTGACATTGGAGGCTGTTCCAGGGAGTGAGACCCGTGCTTCTCTGAACTGACAAGCCTACGACGGCTGCACACTCTTTGGCCACAATATTTCCACTTTATTCTCATAATCATTTCAACTTTAATCTCGAAATAATTTTAACTTTATTCTCATAAACATTTACACTTTTTTCTCGAAATCGAAACTTATTTGACTTTATTCTCAAAATCAAAACATACAAATATTTTTACAGTGGCCCTAATACACCGTTGTAGTAAACCAATGAAGAGAGGCTTGCATTTGTTTCTTGAAAAAACCTGGTGCACCATTTAATCAGACGAAGTCTTGGATCAGTGCTCGCAGTGCTACAGAATGCTAATAGCTACAGCTTTAATTTTAAAAGAGTTGTGCTTGTGTCATGTTGTTTTTATCAAGAAATTTAATTATATTTCCTCTTAAATATCTCCGAGCCTTGTCCTCATGCCACACCGCTCACCAGATGCAATTAGAAATAACTGCCCCTTCAGCTTTATAAAAAATGAGTCTGAGCTATAAACTCGTAGTCGCCTCCATCTAGCGAATGGTGATGTCTTGAGTAATTAAAATGATTAGCTTAATTAGCTTAATTAACTAAATTTGACTACAGGACATGGCCATATGGCAGAGCAAAACAAAGATGGGAACTAATTAAAGTTAAAATAATGCAGGTTTTAATTAACTCAACCCTCAGGCATCAACATTTTCAAATTTATCCAAGCTGATAATTAAAAAGTCCTTTTTGCTCAAGCAACATTTCTTCTCCGAGCTAATTAAATCTGGAAATGAATTAGCCACACGACGCTCCAAATATTAATTCCTGCTAGAAGATGACTTCACTTTCTAATGAAATTAATTAGGTGCGCCGGACACTCAATCAGACCGGGGTTGTGTCCGCCAACAGACCTCGCGTAATCTAGCAGATGCCCCTGGGCGAAAATTTACAATTGTAATGAACACTCTTTAGCCGTGTGTCTCTCTTAATATTACACATGGACGCAGAGCTCATTTTGTGCCCAGGGCATCCTGGTCCTTAGACCTCACGGCTATAGTCTGCGTGATTGCTGTGTTTTCTCTCATTTTTAACATTGTCCTGTAGTGAGGAGCTTTAAACACCTTGGTTCTGACCAGACACACATTGGGTTTGATAGATCAATGGTTCAGATCTCTCCATGTTTGCTGTTTGGAAAGTAATAGATTAGGCTTAAGCTATAGGTCAATATACAGTACACCAACCAGGCATAACATTATGACCACTGACAGGTGAAGTGAATAACACTGATTAACTCTTCATCACGGCACCTGTTAGTGGGTGGGATATATTAGGCAGCAAGTGAACATTTTATCCTCAAAGCTGGTGTGTTAGAAGCAGGAAAAATGGGCAAGTGTAAGGATTTGAGCGAGTTTGACAAGGGCCAAATTGTGATGGCTAGACGACTGGGTCAGAGCATCTCCAAACCTGCAGCTCTTGTGGGGTGTTCCCGGTCTGCAGTGGTCAGTATCTATCAAAAGTGGTCCAAGGAAGGAACAGTGGTAAACCAGCAGCAGGGTCATGGGCGGCCAAGGCTCACTAATGCACGTGGGGAGTGAAGGCTGGCCCGTGTGGTCCGATCCAACAGATGAGCTACTGTAACTCAGATTGCTGAAGTAGTTAATGCTGGTTCTGATAGAAAGGTGTTAGAATACACAGTGCATCACAGTTTGTTGTGTATGGGGCAGCAAGAAGGGGACCAAAATACATATTAGGTGGTCATAATGTTATGCTTGATCTGAGTATATTATGATAAATCAATACTCTGTTTTTTATTATCATTTTACATACAGACCCAAATATTTTGGAATCAAGGTTTATATTTATAGGTGTGCCTAGATTAGTTGGCTAACAACCGACTTAGACAAGATTCCAAAGAACGTCTAACTGCGTTATTTTTTTCAGTCATAATATCCCAGCCCCAGCAAACGGCACATTTCTGGTACTTAATGTGATTCTTTGTAAACCAAGAATTACACACATTATCCTGTCGTTAAGTTTGGCTACAATAATGTGTGTCTGAACGGGACAGCTTTTATGTAGGCAGCGTGCGAAAATGCCGCCTGTCTGAGCGGCTACATTCCTGCGTGAGAAAAAAGTGTGTCTGTCAGGAATTCTTTTGAATTTATCACCGTTCTCAGCGAGGTTTTATTACATTTGCAGTGAGTCAGGGCGTGAATGAATTGGGCGACACAATGCAACATGCACACCCAGCTGCAGAGCAAACAGATAAATGACAAGACAATATTTACTCAAGATTGCGCCTGATGGATTGAGGGCCCGTGTGTGCTCACCTAAGCCTTATGGCTAATAATTGTCCACGTTCTCGGCCAATCGTAAGCCGCCTTGTCCCGGTTCGCCACCATCAATCAACGTGACAGGCGCACAACTGCAGCGCACAACACAAAGAGCGCGACCCACCTAATGGGCTTTGTTAAAGGAATGGAGTACAGGCTAATGGAGACCTGCCGCATTGTTCTCCAAAGTGTTATTTCATTATAACCTGATGCAAGTACAGATTATTTTCAGATATTGATGTCTAGAAGTCTGTTAGACTGCACCCTTTATGTAAGTAAGATAAAGAACCAATGGTAAATTCACACAGTAAGAGACATGCACAATTCCTATTTCCAGAAATATTAGGACATTTTGTACAATGGAATAAAAACAAGAATCTGTGATTTGTTTTCACACACCAACGTTGTAAATATGTACAAATTAAGATTTTCATACCTGTAATATTTTCCAGGCCACTTAAGGAGAATGTGGGTCCCTGCTGAGTCTGGTTCCTCTCAAGGTTTCTTCCTATATTTTAAGGGAGTTTTTTCTTGTCATTGTCGCCCTTGGCTTGCTCAAAAGGGTTTTTGGTCTATTGGTCCTGGATGCTGTAAAGTTGCTTTAAGACAATGACTATTGTAAAAAAATACTATACAAATAAATTTGACTTGACTTGACTAACACTCAAAAAAAGGGGATAGGGCGACCAGGTGGCTCAGCGGGACAGCACCGAGTTTCTGAACTCCTCGGTTCAAAACTCGGTGTTGCTACCGGGCAGCTGGGTGCCATCTAGCAGGCATAATTGGCAGTGCCTGCAGCAGATACTAATTGGCCACGGTATCTGCAGGGTGGGGACTGGACTATGTGTGGGTGGGTGGTTCTTCATACGCTGTGTAAGGACCCTGATTGGCGGAAGAGACGCCTGTGCAGGATGCATGGACGAGAAGAGTGCACGTGTCGAAAGAGGCGTGTACAGTGACATGCTTTCCTCGGATGCTGCTGGTATCTCTCAGCAGCGGAAGACAAAAATTGAGTGCGCTAAATCAGGAGGAAAATGGGGAGAAAATGCAGTAAAAAAAAGGGGATAGGAGTGAGTGAAAATAACATAAGAGAAGAGTTTATAGAATATACTGTAGAATATTAAAGTTATAGTGTTTAAACCATTCTACAATAAGCAGGTGAATTGGTAACAGGTGAACCATATACCGTATATAATATTATGAAAAGAATCAGGGAATCTGGAGAAATGTCAGTGATAGGAAAAGCCAGAAACCATGTGTGACCTTGAGCCCTCAAACATCACAGCATGATAAGTTGTCATACTACTGTGAGAAATGTAGCCACATGGGCTTGGGTATACTTTGAAAAACCATTGTCACTTAACACAGTCCGCCGCTGCATCAATAACTACAACCAATGAAAAGACAGTGGAAATGTGTGTTGTGGTCAGATGCATTCACTTTTAGGGAGAAATGGACACAAAGGACCATACTTATCAGCAGAAGGTGCAAAAATCAACAGCTGTCATTGTATGGGGTGCATTAGTGACTACGCCATACGCCATTGGTGACTTGCATATATGTCAAGGTACTGTTAACACAAAGGCATATATTGGTATTTTAATAGACATACAGTTTGCTGCAATTAAGGTCACATCTTTGTTCATGGTTATTTTAGCAAGATGATGTCAGGCCTCATTTTGCACATGTGACACCAGTGTGGCTTCGTAGAGACAGAGTGAGTGTGCTTGACTGGCCTGCCTGTAGTCTAGATCTAAAGAGGTCAGACTATGGCAAACAGTTACTGTTGAGCAGCTGTAGTCTTAAATTAGGCAAGAATGGAGAAAATTCGACAACGGATCTGCAACAATGGGTGTGTTTGAAAACCTAGTGAGCTGGCTCGCTGTCCTACTGCCTACATAGGCAGCCGCCTAATTAGAGAGGATTCTAATAGGTAATTGACTTATAAGGCAGGTTATTCGAACGCACTACTTAGACAGCAATTCCATCAGTTTTTGCACACTAGCATGTCAACTAACATCTCCCTCCGTGTACCGAAAACTGTTAAATTAGCTGAAAGCCAGAATTTGCAAATAAACAACACGTGTGCACTTTTATACAAATTAAAAATCAATGATAATTTATTTACGTTTGAAAATAACTCCATTCATTGCTTCACACTGTCCATCATATTTTTTATTTTTCTGTGAAAAAAGTTGTGCCGCACTGAATGCTGGGATTGGGAATGGATTGCCTTCCCATGCTGGGATTGGGAAGGGATTGCCTTCACTGCTAAGGCAGCATCGGATGCTTCCTCATTATTCTGTCAAAATACCGTTTAGATTTTGGGTGCCTTAGTAGGTAGCATTTTAAAGCATCTAGGATTTCGAACAGCCTACTACTCGGGAGCGTGTGTAGGATGACGTAAAATGTAGAGAGCTCACAAGGTTTTCAAACACACTCAATACGTGTCCTTAATTCCCAAACCACTAACATGTCTCATTAAAGGAATGGTGATGAAACACAGAGGTAAACATTCGTCCCAAGTTTGAGTGAGTGACAGAGATCAAATTCTAAATGTTCACATTTGAATCAGTTCATCTGGACACAAGTTTGTTGTAGAGACACGTTTCGTCACAAGTGACTTCACCCTAAGGACCGGGTCCCTCGACACAAACAGAGTAACATAGTGTATGCTGTTAGGTGCCGGGAGGATTGCCGGGAACTGTACATCGGGGAAACTAAACAGCCACTGGCGAAATGGCTGGCCCAACATAAAAGATCAACCTTTCTGGCCAGGACTCCGCGGTTTACACTCACCTGCAATCCAGCGGCCACTCATTTAATGATGACGACGTGCAGATCCTTGACAAGGAGGAACGCTGGTTTAAACGGGGAGTCAAAGAGGCCATCTATGTGAAGAGGGAACGACCATCCCTGAACCAAGGGGGGGC
The DNA here is from genome assembly GCF_030014385.1 of Trichomycterus rosablanca. Classification (NCBI taxonomy): domain Eukaryota; kingdom Metazoa; phylum Chordata; class Actinopteri; order Siluriformes; family Trichomycteridae; genus Trichomycterus; species Trichomycterus rosablanca. Next base: position 6,869,927 of record NC_085993.1, on the reverse strand, counting down.
CTGAGAGTACATCTCTCACCATCTTACAACGCCGTAATAGGAGCTTTACCCCAATCATGTGTGAAAGGCACACAAGGCCATTGTAATTAATGCATTGTGATTTGCATATGGACCTGATCACAGGTGATCGGTCGTTATGCAAATCGTCTGCATATAAGGTTGGGGTACTGACCACTAGCTCAGACTGAAGAAGTCACTTGGATGAGTGACGAAACGTTTTTTTTACAACAAACTTGTGTCCAGATGAACTGATTCAACTTTGTGGATTTGTGTACCTGGATTATTGAGCATGCATCAAGAAGTATACATTTTACAAAATGCAATGTTGTTCAGGGAAAACATTGGAAATCTTTTCTTTGTACTTTTGTCCATTAAATAAAGGGTCAAAAAAACTAAATAATCAGAGATTGATTATTTTATTGCATTTTACAAAATGCCAAATGGAGTTGGTATATTTTGGCGATCTAAAGAAAAACTCTGTTTTTCATAATTTAAATGGGTTTGCAATTGGGTTCATTTTCAGTTCTTGCAGGTGTGGGGCTTAACAAGCTGCTCCGTTACATGAGCTGTTTCTGGAACATGCCAGGAAGTGTATTAGCTGCTCTAAATTGTGTCCTGGTTTGAGTGCATGAGCACTGTCTGGTACTTTAAAGCAAAATAAAAGTACATGGTCAATGCTTTTGAATGCACGTTGTGACATTTTTGTTCTAGATCTTGTTTATTCTGCTCAGTTTTTCTAAAATTGAAATAATTGTGTTCGTGAGGTTCGCCTGAAGCCTCCTTATCAACATGAACATCAAACTGCAATCTGTACAAGAGCTCCATCTTTTTGATTACGTGCCACCTCAATTATTAATGCTTGCTGATGGCAAATTTGATGCTGATATGTAAATACTTGGGGATCTCATTATGCTGATAAATATGACTTAGAGGGCTGATGGTCAAGCTGAGCCTTGTGAACTAAAAAACAAATTAAAAAGGGTCTACAACCAGCTAATGGGCTCTGCTTTCACCAGCATCGCACTGAGATGTTAAAGAATATCAAATTAAAGGTATAGATGGCACAACTACCGAGAGCGCCTCATGCAAATAAGATACTCCTATCAGTCGGACTCGGTTTGACGCAGCCCCAAGTCGAGCACCAAGCTTGTTAGGGATCTCATCAAAGCCTCGTCAATGCGCCCAACAGCCATGCATGGCGTCAAAGTCCCAGTGAAGATCTTATAGCTTTTCTTACTTAAATGGCATTAAAATAGCAAACATAATGTGTTTTGGTTCTTGTTTTATAATTTAAAATTCCCTCTCAGTCCTGCCATACAGCTGGTATTTATGGATTCCTTGTTAATTTTGATGGGCTAAAACTAGTCATGTAGACCAAAACATGAGCGTGAAATCAAAATATATTTTTTCAAATATATGTATAAATTCTGGTCTCTTCATCTTGGTTAGAATAGCTTTGTGCCCAGCAATATTCAGGACTACTGAGTGAACAGCAGAATGTCACTCTGGACAGGGTGCTGGGTTATGGGTTCTTGGATTACCGCTGACCATCCTGACAAATTTCTTTAATATAAATGTTGAGGAAACATTATGCCTTGTGATGGACATTTTGCCTTCGACCCTGAATTAGGGCTGGGCGGTGTATCGCAAATATCAATATATTCGATATTACTGTTTGCATGATGTTGAAAATGACCATATTCGATAAATAGAGTATGTGTAGAATACACAGATTAGCATTTGAGAACCTTTAAATCAGAGCATAAAAATGCTGCGCAGAGCGCTTTCCTTGGCGTATGAGCGAGTGGGCACGTGCACGCACACACATGCAAACTAAATCACTGAGTCGAGTCAAAAACGACTCTTTTTAAACGAATTAGTTATTGGAATCAAATTAGGGAGCTGTGCTCTTATCTATGGTAAAGATTCATTCGTTTTGCATAAACAACTCAATGAATCAGTTCATTTGTTAAAGAGATTCAGATGTATAAACCAATCAGAGCTTCCGAATTCAGATTTTGGGCAGAATCTCTGTCTTCATTGGTGACAGCTTAGTGAAAGAATTACCAGTTTCAGTTTACTTACCGGAAAACCTGAGAGAGTAAATGATCTAAGACGGTGTTCATTAGTTATGTGGACAAACAGTTAAAAATGGATTTATATATTCTGGAAATATTCTGAAAACATACAAGATGGCCTCCAAGAAGAAAAAATAAGTAGATTATATCCCTAATGGAACAACACGAATAAAGATTTGGTTTTAATTCAAAGAACAGAGGCTCAGGTAAGCAGCGGTTATGATTTTAAGCTGCTGTGTGGTTGATCTGGGTCGCGGTGCAGCTATTTACCGTGTGCTTTCACTTTGCAATGATAGCAAAGCATTATCAAATATTAAACGCTATCGGGGTTTTTTTTTTATGCTAATTTCAAAATCCCAACACCTGCTGACCTCACAAATGCCCTTTTGACTGAATTTAAACACAAATTCCCACAAAAAAATACTGTGGCAAGCCGTAATGGACAGAATACTACAGTCCACATACTACTGACCATACATTAGTCTTTTACAAATGTCCTTAACTCTATATATTGTTAAATGTTGTAAATTTGAAGTGCTCACATTTCCTGGAATGACTTAAGGCTTAGGCTTAATTAGGCATCTTGGTAAATCAGGGCATCAGCTGAGGTCCAGCTGATTTGCATCAAATGCAGAGGCACAAAAGCTAATCAGAAAGAATGCGAATGCGTGGGGGCATCCTGCAGCGAGAGAGCCGGGGCCACTCGCACATTAATGTGATAAGAGAAAGAAATATAGATTAAAGGCGTCCGAGTCCGGCTCATTGGATCAAATATTTAGCTTGGCTTACGTTCAAGCGAGACCGAGATAGAGTCGTAATTATGACTGATCAATGCTGGTTAAACAGATCCAGACTGTTTCAAATGTCTGATCTAAATGTCAAAGTTTATGCACCAGTTTAATTATTAATATCATTTAGAAATCTGCTTATAAATGTCTGTGTATCTCTGTGATCAGGTAAAAAGGGGTTATGCTGCCTCGTTCTGCAGTGATGCCTTTGAGAAGTGCTTGTTCTGAACTTTAAAAGGGCATTTTAAATATCTTCAGGCTCTCCTACAGCGCAGCCTCGTTGAATATTTCTATATAAGTGATGCGCTGGTGCTACAGTGGGCGTGTTCGCTGACCCAAGAATCTATTGTGCACTTTAATAGGAGCAGCTGAAAACAGGAACGCATCCGTACAGAGCGCCTCACGTTCACCTGAAAGAATTCCGGAAAAATCTCCAGGGAGTCCCTGTGCCGCCGTTCTCCTCTCTGATTCTGTGCAATTGTGAATTTAAATAGTGTACGCCCACTTGTTGGCGATAAAGGTCAGCGCAGGATGGGGTTAACACCCCCCCTCACCAGTTCATTCCGACCACATACCGCTTTAATTACCGCAGAGAGGCAATGAGGGGGAGAGAAGAAAAACAAAAGACGTAGAAAAGTCCGTCTCCGAGCAGCAGATAAGTCCTTATCTTAATCTACTGACTCCGCCGGCTTCATTTGTCAGGCTGGACTCGGGGAGAAAAAACAGATTTCTCCTTGCCAGTGTTAATAGGAACATCTTTCAAGTGTTGGAGCGAGAAGAGGAAGGGGGGGTACGATCATCCTCCAAACATTCAGTGACAACGCCAACGTGAGCCGTGTTCCTCGCAAGTGGTATTCCTGCTAAGAGCCACTAATTAGCGCCTTATCACCCGCCAAATGGCGGCTTGCTGCAGACCGAGCCGCCCAGTTTGAGTATTTATAGCATGGCTCCTGCGCCTGAGCGGTCTCGAGTCTCTTCTCTAGACTAATGAGAGGTAAAGCCATGATCGCACAGCAGAAATATTTCATGCCACTGCCAGGACTGAGAAACAGGAAAGTCTCCCACTTTGAAAGAAAACATTTGACATAACTTTGTAAGAGTTACTCAGCGTGCAGAGACAAAGGTTCGAGTCTTAGCGGTGTCGATGGCCCGGTCCGGCGGTCTACTGGTGCAAACAGTGTCTGATAGAGGGAAGGACAAGTGGGAATAGCGACTCCTACTCCTCCTCCTTTGAGTTAAACTTCTTGGAAGGAATGCATTCCTGGACAATGAAAAGAAGAAGCAGGGGCACCCAGGTGGCACATCAGCCTGGAATTTTTTACTCTACAAATTCGAATCTCAGCTCTGCTACCGGTGGCTAGGCGTCCTTTAACAGGTACAGTTTGCTGTGCCTGCAGGAGATGTAATTGCGCACTAGTCTGCTGGGTGGGAAAAAGCCGAACTAAAGGCAGACGGGGTCTTCAACACTGTATAAGGACCCTGGTTAGTTGCCAGAGGCGCCTGTACAGAAGTAAAGGAACACGGTGGATCTGTGGGTGAGTATATGTACACTACTCCTAATTATTTCGCTCAATTTTTTAGCCATACAGCCTGCTACCAGATCTATAAAATCACTCACTCACTCACTTTCTTAACCGCTTATCCAATTAGGGTAACGGGGGGGGGGGGGGGGGCAGACACACATACACACACACACACACACCCATTCACCTACAGGGCAATTCAGTGTCTCCAATTAACCTAACTGCATGTTTTTGGACTGTGGGAGGAAACCGGAGATCCTAAAGGAAACCCAGACACGCAGACACGGGGAGAACATGCAAACCCCACACAGAAAGGACCCAGACCGACCCGCCTGGGGGTCGAACCCAGGACCTTCTTGCTGTGAGGTGACAGTGCTGCCCTATAAAATCACTTAAATAGAATATATAATATGATTCCAACTTTGGGGCAACAGTATGAAGAGGGCATTTTGCTGTTCCAGCATGACTGTGCCCTCTTTGTTTGATGAGTTTGGTATCCAGTGGGCTGCAATGAGTCCTATTCTCAACCATATTGTACACCATTGCCGGACATCACAAATGCTCCTTTAATTGAATAGGGACAAATTCCTCTAGACAGGCTCCAGAATCTAATAAAGAGCCTCCCCAAAAGTGACGGCTGTTATAACACCACTCCATATTGATGACCACAGTTTTGGAATAGGATGTTCAACAAAACCATGGTCAGGTCCACATACTCTCGGTTATACAGTGCTCCATGTCTGGAGCCCTTCCCTCAGTATAATTAAGCAGTATACAGTTTTTGTTTGACCTGCCTCACCCTTCATGATCTGCTTTATGGCACAGCCAATTAACATGGCAATAAAACGCCACCCTTGCTTCCAGCGTGTTCCCTCCTGCTTTAGCGATTTCATCATTAAAAGTAAATAATGCAGCATCACAACATTACAACTCGGTCGGCTCACAACCTGGAGGCACGGCTCCCAAATGTTCTGCTGTGCGCTGAGCTCCCGTGCCTCCTCATGACACCCCCCCTTCCCCCCCCCACTCAAAAAACTCCCTCCTTACTTTACAAGCATAACTGAGTAATAAAACACACACTCACCTTTATTCCCAGTAAAATACAGAACATAGATGGCATGAAGAGACATGTTGGGCTTTAGAAAGTTCAGTCACCAGCAGTCATGATACAAGTTCAGAGACAGAGCCACAGAAAAGTTGATCATTAAAGATGAGTCATGACATTCATTTACCAAGCACTTTATCCTGGTGAGGTTCTGGCAACTGGCAAACACTGGGTGCAGGGAAGAAACACATTCTATATGGAAAGCAAATCCACACTCATACATTCATATACTCTTTTCCACTGTGGTGCATTTTTTTTTACAACAGGCAACCCCAAGAAAATCCACAAGGCTGTTTTAAGGTGTTTCTTGGATTCCTTATGACCAACAGATTAAGTAAGTATCTTTAAAAGAGCAAGGGGTGTCACAGGCTGCTGGGGTAAGTATTCATCAACGGTGGTCCAAGGAGGGACAAGCCACAAACATAAGACAGGCCATTGGCCAGCCAAGACTTATTGATGCTTGTAGATGTAAAAGTCAGAGACCATCGCTCATCTATTGCTGCTGTTTGAGTTGGTCATATTCTAGACCTTCATCAGTGGTCACAGGACACTGCCCACGGGGTGCTGTTGGCTGGATATATTTTTGGGTGGTGGACTATTCTCAGTCCAGCAGTGAGGTGTTTAAAAACTTTATCAGCATTGCTGTGTCTGATCCACTCATACCAGCACAAGACACACTAACACACCACCACCATATCAGTGTCACTGCAGTGCTGAGAATGATCCACCACCCAAATAATACCTGCTCTGTGGTGGTCCTGTGGGGGTCCTGACCATTGAAGAACAGCATGAAAGGGGGCTAACAAAGCATGTAGAGAAACAGTGTAAACTGTAAATGTAATCTTTTCTTTTCACCATTAGTCATAATAGCTGATGTGTTTCACCATAAAGGGAGAAAAAAAGAGAAAAGTAAGAGAAAATGTCCAAGGATTAATTTAAAGCTTAAAGCTCACAGCTTCATAATTCCTTTTCATAAATAAATGAAATAATTAACTGCACTGTTAAAACAATCCTGTAGAATCGAGCGACTGGCAATTTTCTAGCCGAGAACAAAAAAACTACAAATCTCTCCTGACTCTTACAGGACGTGAAATTTGCCGGTGTCGGCACACGATTGCTCACGCTGGGTGGAATTTGTCTCGCTAGAACACTGTGTTTCTTGGAGATGATTTCTGTTTTTTTGGGCGAGACAACCTGACAGAAAATCTTTGAGATTCTGCAATAGTAATGATGGAAGTGGAATTAAGTGCAGACATCACAGGCTTCATCACGGCACATGGAGATACTTTAACATATAAATTGCTCTTTATACGTTCACTCTGTTGGAGTGAATCCATCAAGGCCACCTGCAAAATGATACAGGGTTCATAAGACACCCGCAGCACCATTATTTCTCCGTCTTCATTCTCTGCTCTTAAAGAATGCGTCCAGCATTCGTACGCTGACGTGGACCGTCATGAGATTTTACTACATTAGATTTTTTATTAAGGTGGAAAAGCTTTAGTTTTCTCATGAGTACTGAGCATCCATGTTTATGGTCAGGGGTAAAAAAAAAACACAGAAACGAGGACTCTCCAGTCCAGCTAATGAGTTCAGATCAGGTGAGCTCCATGGTGGAGACACATCTAACTTCCAGGTGTGTTCTGTAAATTACAATCCTTTTATTATTGTTATAATTGTTATTATTATCATGCGCTTGGTGGTGCAGTGGTAAATTACTCTATTCTGCTACCCCTGAGAACAAGATCTGGGCCTCACTGTCCATCTCCCTGAGGACCAAATTCCACCTCTTCACCTCCATCGTGATACCAACGACCATATACGCCAGTGAGACTTGGAAGTCGTCAGTGAGCATCAACAACAAGCTCGACGTCTTCCAGCAATGGTGCCTAGGCTGAATTCTCAGGATCCGCTACTTCTACCACATTACCAACGGGAGGTGCTCCGAAGGAGCGGCACGGTCAAGCTTCACAACATGGTCGCTTGCCAAAGACTCCGACTAGCCAGCCACATGCTCCGAATGGACAACCCAGGCCCAGGACGGCAATACGATGGGCACGTCGCGGCACGAGAAGACCATGTGGACATCCCTGAAATACTTGGAGGAGAACTTGGGATGATGCTGAGACCCTGGTCCAAGATCGAAACCATTGGAAGACACTCGTTGCCCGATATGCTACTTAGCATGGGAGGATCTAACTAACTAACTAACTACCCCTGAGACCCAGGATTTGAATCCTTAGTGGTGCTAGCGGGTGGTCGGGTTTCTACATACAGACTTGATTGGCTACGTCTGAGAAGGTTAGGTTCCTCTAAGGCCCGCATTGGCTTGACGTACTGTCCAGGGTGTGTTACTGCTTTGCGTCCAGTAAATCCCGGCAAGCAAGACCCACTGCAACCCTGACCATGATAAAATGGGGGTTAAACATAAAAATAAAATGAAATGAATTTTCACAGCTTCTTTTCACCTGTATCAAGGAGGTTCACTCAGGGATCAGTATTGTGTAGAGAGTCACACACTGATCTCCACTATCCCCCATCTCTGTGCAGGCACCATTGACCAGCCAGTAGAGGTCAGAATTGCAGCAGTGATGAGGAATCCATCCGACCCTCCCGCCCACCAGACGTTAGCCAATTTGGTCGGAGGCAGACGTTAGCCAATCACATCTTTGTGTAGGCACACGGCCAGGCGCTAGCACAGCTGTAGCCTAGTGGTTAAGGTTCTGTGCTAGTAATTGAAAGGTCGCTGGTTTAAGCCCCACCACCACCAGGTTGCCGCTATTGGGCCCTTGAGCAAGGCCTTAACCCTCAGTTGCTTAGACAGTATACTGTCATAGTGCTGTAAGTCACTTTGGATAAAAGTCTATTAAATAAATGTACATTTTTGTCATTTAGCAGATGCTTCTTACAATTGTGACCACATACATTGCAAGCAATTGAGGGTTAAGTTGCTCAAGGGCCCAACAGTGGCAACCTGGTGGTGGTGGGGCTTAAACCAGCAACCTTCCAATTGCTAACTGTGTATCTTAACCGCTGAGCTATCACTGCGTAGATTAAAACTAATAAGCTTGAGATCTCAGCAATGCACTGCTGGGCTACTGTGTTTTACCATGGCACCACCTGAATGCTTGTGGTGTGTTTATTCTGACTAGTACTTTGATCACTGCTTAGTATTGGTTGTGTTTTGAACATAAAACCAGTATTTGAAAGCAGACACCAGTCTAGAACAGCAACCAGCTAATCATTTGTTTTGTAAGGGTTTTAAGGGTTTCTATTTTTTTTTTTTGGCATTTTACTAAAAAACAAAAAACAAAAAAAAAAACGTATACAATAGCTGCTTAGATATCTGTACAATACAGACATTTTATTTTTAAAAGGTGTATCATACACTGGGTGTGTTCGAAAACCTCGTGAGCTCTCATAGACAGCATTTTACGCCATCTTATGCACGCCCACAAGAAGAAGGCTGTTCGAAATCCTAGATGCCTTAAAATGCTCACTAGTAAGATACCTTCAGTTTAAACGGTATTTTGATGCTGTCTTAACAATGAAGGCATTACATGCATTCAGTGCGGCACGACTTTTCTCACACAAAAAAAACTAATATGGCGGATGATGCGGGTCAACGAACGGAGTTATTTTAAATGTAAATAAATTATCGTTGATTTTTAATCTGTATAAAGGTGCACAAAGGGAGACGTTAGTTGACATGCCAGCACGTTGTGCAACCTCATCCCATTGGTTTGGATGGCATAATGCTAACTGTGTTAGCTTAGTAAGCGAAAACCAATGTTATCGCTGTCCAAGTATTGTGTTTAAATAATCTAACTTAAAAGTTTGATGACTTATTAGAATCCTCTCTACTTAGGCAGTAAGACAGCAAGGCAGCTCACTAGGTTTTCGAACACACCCACAGTCTGTTTATTTGGTTGTCAGGTGGTAAAAAAAAGGTTGCTAATGTGTTACCAATTATGTTACCAAGTTAGCTAACTAGCACCTTGTCATGATCCAGTCAGTGTGTAAAATCATAGACACAGAGAACACAGCGCAACACTATTAGTAATATCAACATTTACTGATGTGTTAGCTTTTTCATTACTAAAAATTACAGTGCATTTTTAAACACACTTAGCATCCCCTGCTAGCCAAACACGCACATATTCTCCCTTAGTAAAGCAAAAATAAACACTGCCTCACAACCTACAAAGTACTTTGACTTTTAAGTCATAAAAATGTCATTATTTATGTTTACTAGAACTAGCTGTTTAAATGTCTTCAGTAGTTAAACATTAAAATATGGCCTACGCTGTGCAGTACGTTTGGCTAACAGGCACTTTCTCAAGCAGTGTGCAAATCCTAATTACAAAGTAAACAACACAAAACTGTCAGGAATATAAACATTTACCTCAGTAATTTGCTTTAAAAAAACCTCTTGTAAATACACTTAGCATAGACTGCTAGCTAACCGTTCTGCACAGTTCTGCAATAAAGAGAAATGTAATTCTTGATTATCTTGGTTATAATCAGAAATATTTACCCCCTTACCTCACAAGTAAAAATAATAATAATACTAATACTAATAATAATAATAATAATATTTAACAAGAAGTCTCAGAAAATAAAGAAAGTATTAAGAAATTTATACATAAGTTTTTGATAACAAGTCAACATAATGTTTTTAATTTTAGTTTAGGGCGGCACAGTGGCTCGGTGGATAACATTGTCGCCTCACAGCAAGAAGGTCCTGGGTTCGATCCCCAGGTGGAGCAGTCCAGGTCCTTTCTGTGTGGAGTTTGCATGTTCTCCCCGTGTCTGTGTGGGTTTCCTCCGGGTGCTCTGGTTTCCTCCCACAGTCCAAAGGCATGCAAGTGAGGTGAATTGGAGATACAAAATTGTCCATGACTGTGTTTGATATAACCTTGTGTGAACTGATGAATCTTGTGTAATGAGTAACTACCGTTCCTGTCATGAATGTAACCAAAGAGTGTAAAACATGATAAAATGTTAAAATCCTAATAAACAAACAATTTGAGTTTAAATAAAAAAAATCTAGTTCTCCAGACAAATGCTCATGTGCATTAGTATTTAATCCACTATTATTCACTGACTCACCTCCATGCTCGGTCGTGGGGATAGTATACTTCAAGTCATAGGACTTGCCTTTCTTATGCCAGACAAAACACTGATCCATATGGCCAAAAGTGGTGTGTGTTGTAGAGTCCGACCAAGTCCTTGATTGTTCAGTGATCTTCTGATGGTTGCCACATTTGTTCCAGCATTTATCAGGTCATTCTGTAAGTCTTGTACAGTAAAGTTGGGGTTTATCTTCATTTTCTCTCTTGATGACTCCCAGATCAGACCATCTGATAATGTAAGAAGCCTTGGTGTTGCCCTGGATAACCAGCTGTAGCCAACATGACAAGAGCATGTCGGTTCCTCCTCTACAACATCAGGAAGATTTGGCCATTTCTCTCCATGGAAGCCACTCAGATTCTTGTGCAGTTAATTGTAATCTCATGGTTGGACTACTGCAACTCCCGCCTGGCAGGTGCTCCAATGTCCACTATTAAACCCTTGCAGCTCATTCAAAATGCAGCTGCCCGTCTGGTTTTTAACCAAGCTAAACACTGCCACATCACCCCACTGCTGTGTTCTCTTCACTGGCTTCCTGTAGCTGCACGCATTCAGTTTAAAACCCTGATGCTCACCTACAAAGCCAAAAATGGACCAGCCCCAAGCTACCTTCGAGGTCTAATCAAAGCCCGCTCTGTATCACGCAACCTTAATTGACTAGTCTTGCTCGGCTTAATCCTCCACCCAGGACTAGAGGAAGACCAGCATCAAGACTTTTCTCTGTACTGGCACCCCAGTGGTAAAAGGAACTTCCCTTGTCTGTCTGAACATCTGAGTCTCTCACTGTCTATAAAAAATGATTAAAAACCTTCATCACCTATTTACTAAACACTTAAGCTGACTTGTACTTACTTACTCACTTGCTTACTAACGCTTTTATTCATTTCTTGCATTTCTCTTCTTAAACTAGAGTAAGGTAATGTTTACTATGGAAGCACTTCTGTATGTCGCTCTGGATAAGAGCATCTGCTAAATGCTGAAAATGTAAATGGTCCTGAGAAGATTTCTGAGATCTCTGGATGAAATTTTGGTTTGTTTCCCCACAGCCAGATAGGTTTGCTGCTGTGTTAATAGTATGGAACCGCCATATGATACTCCCAATGGTGTCTCTATGAATGTTTAAGGTCTTGGAACTGTTCTTATTCAGATTGCCTTTTTGGTGCAGAGAAATGATCTCTTCTCTGAGCTTTTGTGATGTTCCCTAGTTTTCACCACCTTGAACACTTCAGTTTTAAGGCGTTGTTTATATAACAAATCACAGCTGAAGCAAATGAAAGGTGGTTATTGAGTCCCAATGGTTTAATCATGCTGTAACCCAACTTTAGGTCCAACAGACTAACAGTAGGTAGTGAGGGCTGGAAATTGTGTTATGGCAGTATTAAAAAATACTCCATTATTAACAGAATATATATATATACAGTATATATACATATACAGTGTATCACAAAAGTGAGTACACCCCTCAAATTTCTGCAGATATTTAAGTATATCTTTTCATGGGACAACACTGACAAAATGACACTTTGACACAATGAAAAGTAGTCTGTGTGCAGCTTATATAACAGTGTAAATTTATTCTTCCCTCAAAATAACTCAATATACAGCCATTAATGTCTAAACCACCGGCAACAAAAGTGAGTACACCCCTTAGTGAAAGTTCCTGAAGTGTCAATATTTTGTGTGGCCACCATTATTTCCCAGAACTGCCTTAACTCTCCTGGGCATGGAGTTTACCAGAGCTTCACAGGTTGCCACTGGAATGCTTTTCCACTCCTCCATGACGACATCACGGAGCTGGCGGATATTCGAGACTTTGCGCTCCTCCACCTTCCGCTTGAGGATGCCCCAAAGATGTTCTATTGGGTTTAGGTCTGGAGACATGCTTGGCCAGTCCATCACCTTTACCCTCAGCCTCTTCAATAAAGCAGTGGTCATCTTAGAGGTGTGTTTGGGGTCATTATCATGCTGGAACACTGCCCTGCGACCCAGTTTCCGGAGGGAGGGGATCATGCTCTGCTTCAGTATTTCACAGTACATATTGGAGTTCATGTGTCCCTCAATGAAATGTAACTCCCCAACACCTGCTGCACTCATGCAGCCCCAGACCATGGCATTCCCACCACCATGCTTGACTGTAGGCATGACACACTTATCTTTGTACTCCTCACGTGATTGCCGCCACACATGCTTGAGACCATCTGAACCAAACAAATTAATCTTGGTCTCATCAGACCATAGGACAGGGTTCCAGTAATCCATGTCCTTTGTTGACATGTCTTCAGCAAACTGTTTGCGGGCTTTCTTGTGTAGAGACTTCAGAAGAGGCTTCCTTCTGGGGTGACAGCCATGCAGACCAATTTGATGTAGTGTGCGGCGTATGGTCTGAGCACTGACAGGCTGACCCCCCACCTTTTCAATCTCTGCAGCAATGCTGACAGCACTCCTGCGCCTATCTTTCAAAGACAGCAGTTGGATGTGACGCTGAGCACGTGCACTCAGCTTCTTTGGACGACCAACGCGAGGTCTGTTCTGAGTGGACCCTGCTCTTTTAAAACGCTGGATGATCTTGGCCACTGTGCTGCAGCTCAGTTTCAGGGTGTTGGCAATCTTCTTGTAGCCTTGGCCATCTTCATGTAGCGCAACAATTCGTCTTTTAAGATCCTCAGAGAGTTCTTTGCCATGAGGTGCCATGTTGGAACTTTCAGTGACCAGTATGAGAGAGTGTGAGAGCTGTACTACTAAATTGAACACACCTGCTCCCTATGCACATATGAGACCTAGTAACACTAACAAATCACATGACATTTTGGAGGGAAAATGACAAGCAGTGCTCAATTTGGACATTTAGGGGTGTAGTCTCTTAGGGGTGTACTCACTTTTGTTGCCGGTGGTTTAGACATTAATGGCTGTATATTGAGTTATTTTGAGGGAAGAATAAATTTACACTGTTATATAAGCTGCACACAGACTACTTTTCATTGTGTCAAAGTGTCATTTTGTCAGTGTTGTCCCATGAAAAGATATACTTAAATATCTGCAGAAATGTGAGGGGTGTACTCACTTTTGTGATACACTGTATATATATATATATATATACTGTATATATATATATATATATATATATATACAGTGTATCACAAAAGTGAGTACACCCCTCACATTTCTGCAGATATTTAAGTATATCTTTTCATGGGACAACACTGACAAAATGACACTTTGACACAATGAAAAGTAGTCTGTGTGCAGCTTATATAACAGTGTAAATTTATTCTTCCCTCAAAATAACTCAATATACAGCCATTAATGTCTAAACCACCGGCAACAAAAGTGAGTACACCCCTTAGTGAAAGTTCCTGAAGTGTCAATATTTTGTGTGGCCACCATTATTTCCCAGAACTGCCTTAACTCTCCTGGGCATGGAGTTTACCAGAGCTTCACAGGTTGCCACTGGAATGCTTTTCCACTCCTCCATGACGACATCACGGAGCTGGCGGATATACGAGACTTTGCACTCCTCCACCTTCCGCTTGAGGATGCCCCAAAAATGTTCGATTGGGTTTAGGTCTGGAGACATGCTTGGCCAGTCCATCACCTTTACCCTCAGCCTCTTCAATAAAGCAGTGGTCGTCTTAGAGGTGTGTTTGGGGTCATTATCATGCTGGAACACTGCCCTGCGACCCAGTTTCCGGAGGGAGGGGATCATGCTCTGCTTCAGTATTTCACAGTACATATTGGAGTTCATGTGTCCCTCAATGAAATGTAACTCCCCAACACCTGCTGCACTCATGCAGCCCCAGACCATGGCATTCCCACCACCATGCTTGACTGTAGGCATGACACACTTATCTTTGTACTCCTCACCTGATTGCCGCCACACATGCTTGAGACCATCTGAACCAAACAAATTAATCTTGGTCTCATCAGACCATAGGACATGGTTCCAGTAATCCATGTCCTTTGTTGACATGTCTTCAGCAAACTGTTTGCGGGCTTTCTTGTGTAGAGACTTCAGAAGAGGCTTCCTTCTGGGGTGACAGCCATGCAGACCAATTCGATGTAGTGTGCGGCGTATGGTCTGAGCACTGACAGGCTGACCCCCCACCTTTTCAATCTCTGCAGCAATGCTGACAGCACTCCTGCGCCTATCTTTCGAAGACAGCAGTTGGATGTGACGCTGAGCACGTGCACTCAGCTTCTTTGGACGACCAACGCGAGGTCTGTTCTGAGTGGACCCTGCTCTTTTAAAACGCTGGATGATCTTGGCCACTGTGCTGCAGCTCAGTTTCAGGGTGTTGGCAATCTTCTTGTAGCCTTGGCCATCTTCATGTAGCGCAACAATTCGTCTTTTAAGATCCTCAGAGAGTTCTTTGCCATGAGGTGCCATGTTGGAACTTTCAGTGACCAGTATGAGAGAGTGTGAGAGCTGTACTACTAAATTGAACACACCTGCTCCCTATGCACACCTGAGACCTAGTAACACTAACAAATCACATGACATTTTGGAGGGAAAATGACAAGCAGTGCTCAATTTGGACATTTAGGGGTGTAGTCTCTTAGGGGTGTACTCACTTTTGTTGCCGGTGGTTTAGACATTAATGGCTGTATATTGAGTTATTTTGAGGGAAGAATAAATTTACACTGTTATATAAGCTGCACACAGACTACTTTTCATTGTGTCAAAGTGTCATTTTGTCAGTGTTGTCCCATGAAAAGATATACTTAAATATCTGCAGAAATGTGAGGGGTGTACTCACTTTTGTGATACACTGTATATATATATATATATATATACACAGTATATATTAGATGTATTTGTTCATTTGCTGCATCATTCAACTTATAAAGTCTTAATTTGAAGCAAAATCCAGCTCTGCAGAAACATTCAGTCATAAATCCATGTTTTCTTTGGTGGGTTGAATATTCCTAATTGCGGCTGCATGTACAGTTATAGTCAGAATAATATGGCACTTGTGGCACAAGTTGGCAAAAAGTTGGCTGGCAAACTGAGTTACCCGAAGGAATGAGTCAAAAACCACACTTTTTTAAAATGGAAGCAAGGACACAGGAGGAAAAAACAGACCTTAAGGAATCTTAATACTTGCTCACCACTTTTCTGTGGACTTCCTGTCCTTCGTGATGTACGCAATACTCTGGTATCTTCTCCCAGCAGAGCTCAGATTGTTTTGATATTTTATGAGCACGTCCTCAATCATAAATCAACAGTGGTAGCTTCAGCAAGTTCATGCAACACTGGATCAGATTACAGGTGAAAGACAAAACTCAGGAGCCCACAGCATTTCAGAAGTCCTGTACGTGCGACTCAGGCACAAATACTGTACGCTGAGCACATTTACAAAAATATACTTTTAAATTTGATAGATTTGGATATACGTACTGACTCAACAAGTCACGCCAGTCTGGTTTATTAAGATGGATAAAGCCAGGAGGACCGGCAGTGAAAGATTTTATGCAATGTCGGATTCTCGGTCATATTGCTTTAGTGCTGTGGATCTGATTCTCACTTCCAGAACAGACCTGTGCTTCTGTAACTGGCTGGTTTCTATCCTAAAATATTATTATTAAAGAATTATCAAGCAAGTTATGCATGATGGTTGAATTAAGTAGTGCTTGGCATTTACTTTTGTCTGTGTGTTTACAACGTGTAAGTCAGTAATAGGCTAATGTGTATGCAGTGTCTCAAACCCACCTTGATACTCTAACTAATTGTCCATCCGGCTGTCCTAAAGAAAAATAGAGATACATTTCATGGTGTCTCACTTCATCTTTTCAATTTTGGGACTGATGGCACTCATGTGTTCCATCACTGAACCACAGTCTCTCACACACCTGTGCATCAAAAAGTCTAGACAAATGTAATTACTAAGTAATAATCTACATTAGGGCGGCATAAAGCTTAGTGGGTATCACTGTCACCTCACAGCAATAAGGCCTGGATTAAATTCCCATTTGGGGCGATGTGTCACATTGGCACAGCTGGTATGGCTCGTACTACATAGAAACATGGGTCCTGAAACTTTGGTTCAATCCTGTCTTCTGGTCCATTCCTGTCTGTTCTCCAAATGTATGTGTAGGTTTTCAGTAGGCTCTTTGGTTTCCTATCTGCTATTAAAACATTCAGATGGACTGGCTACTCCAAATTACCCAGATGTTCGCTGGTAGGTAAATTAGTTTGAAAACAGGATAATATTTATTTATTTATCAGGATTTTAAGGGGTGGCTTGGTGGGTAGCACTGTCACCTCACAGAAAGAAGGTCCTGGGTTTGATCACCAGGTGGGGCGGTCTGGGTCCTTTCTGTGCGGAGTTTGCATGTTCTCCCTGTGTCTACATGGGTTTCCTCCGGGAGCTCCGGTTTCCTCCCACAGTCCAAAAACATGCAACTGGAGACACTGAATTGCCCTATAGGTGAATGGGTGTGTGTATGTGTGTCTGCCCTGCGATGGACTGGGGCCCCGTCCAGGGTGTTACTGTGTGCCCTGTGCCCATTGAAAAGCTGGTATAGGCTCCAGCACCCCCGCGACTTTAATTGGATAAGCGGTTAAGACAGTGAGTAAGTGAGTGAGTGAGGATTTTAAGGTAATGCTTTACACACTTTGGTTACATTCATGACAGGACAGGTAGTTACTGCTTACACAAGATTCATCAGTTCAAGTTTAATGTCAAACACAGTCATGGACAATTTTGTATCTCCAGTTCACCTCACTTGCACGTCTTTGGACAGCGGGAGGAAACCAGAGACACGGGGAGAACATGCAAATTCCACACAGAAAGGACCCGGACTGCCCCACCTGAGAATTGAACCCAGGACCTTCTTGCTGTAAGACAACAGACTAGCCCTGCGATAGTTTCACATCTTTGCTTTGACCATGTGGTAAAACTTTGTGTCTTTATTCAAGTAGCTGGTAGTTTGATGGGCAATCGGGTGAGTCGGCTTGTACAGGGTCACATGCAGTTTGATGTAGTAACAAGTTTGTACAGGCCAGTGAACCATCGTTCTGCATCACGAAGGTCTCTGATGTTGTACATAATTCCTTTAACTGAAGGTCAGACTCATATCTCAGTCTCCACGGTAACAGTGCGCCTATGTCACCTCATATAGAATCTCTCATCCAGCTAAGCATAATTGATTTAATTAATACAGAGCCCATTATGGTAATGTGTGATTGTTTTAATCATTTGCATATGTCAGCCAGTAACACACTGTGTTTGTCAAGTGAAAGGTCAGTAATACTAATAATTGTACAGCTCTTAAAACATGAATTTATTTAAGCCAGGAGCAAACTGGTATGTCTTACAGTCGATTACAGTAAGAAACATGGATAAAACACAGTCTACAGACAATCTGATATTTTTTTTTTAATAAAAGCTGTTTGCAAATAAACATGTATTAATTTTGTCTCAGACCTGCATTTACACCCAAATAAACAAGCTCTAAATAAAACCCGCTCTGATGATGAATAAAACGTTCAAATCGGAGCGAACATCCAGTCCTTTTCCTGAAGCGTAATTATCCTTTATTTTAGCAGGAACAGGAGTTTGCTATATATAGAGTCCTGAGTGAAGTCGTTAATACCTGTGGCATTAGCAGCATGATGCGACTCCAGCTGAACAAAGCACCCAAACCAGAACGGACTGTGGCTAAAGAGAGCTAAATATTTTTGCTTTTTAGAGAAACATGACTAATCATGCTTTCAAACATTATCAGGATGGTGAAGATGCTTCTCTAAGTGCATTTATTTTATAAATCAATTTCTCGTCTCAGATGAAAGAAGAAAAAAGGTCTTTCTGGGAAATAACTTTTAAGGAAGGTTGATTAAAAAATTTTGAAAAATGATTTTACAGGAATAAAAAATCAAATCAAATCACACGAATACCCCCTACCAATTATGGTGCTGCCATCTTTTGGGGCTTTTTTTTATTTTTTATCTAAAGGCACTAAAATGACTAAAGTCATGCTTGGATCTTCCAATTGGACAATAGTATAAAACATGGGTCCAAATCCACAAACATGATGTAATAAACACATGGCTTTTGATATGGACCTCACAGCCCTCATGACCTAGTCCCTATTACAAAGCTGTAAGGAAGCTAAACAGTATCTAGTTGGTTCTAATAGTCTAGAGGATGTAAAGAACATTTCTCTAATTCTTTTAGTTGTAAGTACTGTAAAACATGCATCTATACATTTAAAACATTTATACATTTAAAGAATTTTAGAGCCAAATAATGTATAATATAATGACACAATTGTGTCTATCTTATAAGCCATAGCACTATTATGAATATAAAACATTTAGTTCTTGCTTCTTGGGTAGGGCTAAAATATGTAAATGCATATATATATTTAGATAGATAAATTATTTTAATGATTTTTTCCCTTATGTAGGACTAAAGATTAGCTCTGATGAGTTACAGATCAAAGCCCTCCCACTGTACTGGACATTTGGTTCGGTTGTCTGTAGTGCCAGATCTGCTCTGGTGCTTTAAAGCCAGCGTCCCACCTGCAGATTCATCAGAGCCTGACTGTTTCACCTGCAGCACCCACGCAGAGCACTGAGTGTTAATCACTTCCTAAGACTTCAAACAACTGAAATGGTCCTGTTAGTACTGCAACCCACTGAATATATGATAATATTACAGCTTACTAAAATAGTCCTCTAAGTACCCCAAGCTACTAAAATATTTGTGTAAATACATAAACATAACTGAAACCAAATAAAAGGGTCCTGTTACCATTTTATTTTACAAAAATGTATAGTAAAGCAATTTACTATAATGGTTCTGTTAGCAATGGAACATACAGATGTGCTGCTGGGTACAACTGCCAGGTGACCATTCATCAGAGTAAATTTGGTTTCTTAACAGTTGGGACTGATTTTTAAAGTCAGTGATCTCCATACATTAGTAAATAAATTAATCAAAAAAATTATTTTTTAAATTGAATTATAGATATGGTATGATAGATATGTTTTTCAATCTGCTCAAACATTTGGTGATTTTTGAGTTGCAAATCTGGCAACCCTGAATATTGCAAGAAACAAGGCTTTAAGTGTGATGCCTGGCTTATTTCATAACAGTCTAAATATTAATAATTATGTGGAATAAAGGATCCAGACACAATCTATATATTTACTTTTTATAATTTAGACGTTGTCTAATTCCCCCTACTATTAAATGAAATGCCACCGCCTCGTGCACAACCTCCTGTTTAGACCATAGCTTTTCGACAGCTTTATGGCTTATTATTTTACCATTTCACAACAGATAAACTTTGCAATCATAAGCACCGTGTAATTAGTAAATGAGCACAATTAGTTACAGACTTAGTAGCTTGGACGCTGATTTCAGATGCATTCTGAGTAAAACCTGCAGCCTATTAAAGCTGCTCTTTTGCACTGCTTGTTTTACCTGAACTGATTTAATCTGAGAGGTGCTGGTTTGTAGGTGCACGAGGTGGTTAATATAATACTGTAGAACCAGAGCATAGACGTCTCTTCTCAATAGTGTCGTTATGTAAAGAGACTTTAGTGTGGCTCTGATTCCTCGTTAGCTCCTGAGTAAAATGACGTGTGCAGAACTAATCGAGAGTTTGGAGCCACTTTTGAAAGTTCAGTGTGAATGAAAACCTTGTTTAGTCCATGTGAGGTGTGTGTCATTAGCGTAGAGCTGAGGAACGCTAGTTGTACATTAAACCACAAGCAGACGTGACACACAACTACTCACACACAACTATTAATCCACTTGGCGCAGAGGAATTTGGAACGGTATGTCATGTGGAGTGGTAGGAGACACAGACTTTAGGATCCTAGTATCATTTTTTGTTTTTTAGCATCATGTCACCCACTTAAATATGTTCAGTGTGAACTCATTATAAAATATGGTAGCCTGTGAATAGTAATAATTTCAATAGTAGTGATAAAGAAATAATAATAAAACATAAATGAATAAATAATGTTTAATGATTAGCTTTTCTAATGATTCGATTTTAACATTCAAGCTGAAGCCTACTCCAGCTTTTTAACAGGCGCAAGGCACACAGTAACACCCTGGACAGGGCAGACACAGACACACACACACATACACACCCATCCATTCACCTATAGGGCAATTCAGTGTCTCCAATTAACCTGGGAGGAAACCGGAGCTCCCGGAGGAAACCCACTCAGACACGGGGAGAACATGCAAACTCCGCACAGAAAGGACCCAGGCCGCCCCGCCTGTGGATCGAACCCAGAATCTTCTTGCTGTGAGGCGACAGTGCTACCCACAAAACCACCCTGTATCACATTTACAATATGTGAGATGGTGTATAAAATTAAATCACACTTCATGGCAGCACTTCAAAGGCCTTTCCCTGTTCCAGCATGACTGTGCCCCTCTGATTAAAGCAAAGCCCATGAAGCCCATCTGCCCGGTCACTTTAGTACCAAAGAACAAAGGGAAAAAAACATAAAAAAAAAATAAAATAAAATAAAAAAGTAATGTACAAAATAAAATAAACTTTACAAAAAATATAGAAAGGAAACAGACAAATTTAAGTAAAGATAAAACACTTTTAAGTAAATATTAGATTAAAAAGGTGCAATGTAAGCTTAAAATAAATGCAGTGTGCGTAAAGTGCAAATCAATGAGTAACACCAATTAAGTGCATGTGGACTCCTGGCAGTGGCATTGACAGGGCTTGAACTGGCACAGGTAAAGAGAAAACTAGCAGGTATTATACAAATATCAGTGCTTCTTTAAAAAAAACATCAAAAAGCATCTCTGATATTTACACCACCTCATGGACCCATCACAAAGACCTCACTTCGCCTGAGCTGTTCTGCACGACTTGGTTCGTTCCCCCTGCCAGGACCGTGGCTGCGGTTTGGGCATGTGACCTTTACAGATGGCATTTGTTCCAGCGTCATGTCAGCAGGCGCGGACGTCAGCAAGGCCGCAGTCTGCCGTGCCATGTGGAGGCCCAGATGTAGCAAGCAAAGTAATCCACGTTCATACACTCATAAAAGTGCCCATCTGGCCTCGCTAAGCCTCGAGAACACACACTCTGTTCTGGCATGGACTCACCAGGGGCTCACACTCCACAGCACAAACCTCTCGCTTCGTCTTCTGATGCCCGCTGCTGCTGTTTCTGCTGTTGAGCCAGCCGACCAGAAAAGCCAACTGGCACTTAAACTACACACACCCACACTTGCACTCGCTTTGAAAAAGACAGCGAAGCACGGTGCAAAATATCAGAGGTTGTGGCGCAGGAGGAAGCCCAGCGAGACAGGAAACACCGCTCAGATACCAAGTAAAAAGGGTCCATTTATACCAGTGAGTGCATAAAGATAAAGTCAAGGGCTCGCTGACTGGCCTCAGAGCTCTCTGCCCCTTATCGGTCTGCTGAGGGATGGCATTACACCAGCCCAAAATAAAACAGAACACAAAGGAAATCATACTGAACCTTTTAAAACCATGTAATGATTAGAGTGTTATAATTAGCAACAATACGAAACTCATGAGAGAATAAATAAGTGGCACAGCTGGTAGAGAGGGGGCTACAGAGCAACATGCTGGGTTTGATCCTCATCTCTGGTCACTGTTGGTGAGGAGTTTGGTAGAGTTTGTTATGTTCACAACATGTTTGCACCCCCCCCTTTCCGACACACAATTTTTTTTTTAATCAACAGATTATAAATTGTCTCTGTGTGTGTGTGTGTGTGTGTGTGTTACCCTGGATTATAATTCTTTGACCAGGATTAAGTTATCCTGCTTAATAAATGAATAAATACATAAATAACATTTGCAGGATAAATTGCAGG
Organism: Trichomycterus rosablanca; assembly: GCF_030014385.1. Taxonomy (NCBI): domain Eukaryota; kingdom Metazoa; phylum Chordata; class Actinopteri; order Siluriformes; family Trichomycteridae; genus Trichomycterus; species Trichomycterus rosablanca. The sequence goes on along the minus strand of NC_085993.1, from coordinate 6,847,476 downwards.
TTTGCAGGTTCAATTCCCTGGTGAAGCGGTCTGGGTCCTTTCTGTGTGGAGTTTGCATGTTCTCCCCATGTCTGTGTGGGTTTCCTCCGGGTGCTCCAGTTTCCTCCCACAGTAATGAGTAACTATTGTTTGTCATGAATGTAACCAAAAGTGTAAAACATGTAAACAACGTTAAAACCCCAATAAACAAGCAAACATCTGAAAATGTTATGATGTTTGGACTGTAATGAACTTCTTAACTGAATTAATTTTTTTCATTATTTATGTTAATGCTATGATAATCCAAGCTATTGTAGTTCATTTCTTGCACAATTCTGCAACTAATAGTTAATCATAAAATATTGTCATTAATTTAAAAAAATATTAAAATATGTTATTCTGGTGTAGTTTCTGATATTTCTAATGTCATTGAAATATTTGTATGAAATGTTATCAACTTTATTTGGTATAAATAAAAAAATAAAACCAAAAGTTAACTTTAAAAAGGTTTTAACTTAAATCAAATGTTCTAAATTTAATTCATAAGTCATTCAATTCCAAACTAATTCAAAACTTTAAACTAGTAATTAATGTAAAGAAGGTATTTATTTTGTTATTTATTTTAGTTTTTATTTAATTTGGTCATACTGTAGTTCATTTTTGTTGTGGTTTTTTAAATTTTTTATATGCTTTATTAAACACTTTATTATTTAATTAGTAGCTTTATAGTTTTTCAATTTATTATTCACATAATATTAATAATTTGTTATGTTCTATTTCTCATGTAGTGTATAAAATGGTTATGTTGGTTTCTAATAATTTATTACTATTACTTTATACACTTAAGTGTCAGTGTCAGTTTTAGTTTTTATTGATTTCTTTTTAGCAGTACTGTAATGTTCTCTTAATTATTACAATTGTTTAAACTCATAAATAATCATTTCTTATTATGATATGTTAAATATATATGTACTTATGTGTGTGGAATAAATATGACATCTTAGTGTGAATCAAGTTTGAACTAAATAGAAAGTTTAACTAATCATTTTAATACACTTTAAAGAGATTTTAGAGATCTACACAATATAAAAACCCTATTTGAATACTATGGTCTAATAAGCCAGTGATAAATACTTTTACTACTACTACTATTACTACTACTAATACTACTATTACTATTACTATTACTACTACTACTACTATTACTAATACTACTACTATTACTACTGCTACTATTACTATTACTACTACTACTACTACTACTATTACTAATACTACTACTATTACTACTACTATTACTACTATCACTACTACTACTATTACTTCTATCACTACTAATACTACTATTACTACTAATACTACTATTACTACTACTACTAATAATAGTAATAATAATAATAATACAAATATTAATAATACAAATAAATAAAATAACAATAAAAATAATAATTAATAATAAAAATATTAATATTAATAATAATAATGATGATAATAATGCAAATATTAATATGAATAATAATAATGATGATAATAATGAAAATATTAATAAAAATAATATATAATTATTTTTGTACTTATTCTGTTTGTCAATCATTGTAGTGGAAAAGTTAATAATTTGTAGTTAAATATTTGAAAATATATATTATAATAAAAAATAAAAGAATGAATGATAGAGTTCTTGTAATATTAAACAAAACAAAGCATTAATGCATGTCATAAAAGTAACAGGTGCACTTAAATATATAATAATAAAATCACGGTGTGCAAAGAAGGCAGAAAATTACCAGTTCCTACCAGACTGTGACAGACCCATGCGTGTGCTGATACTGGAACATTAAATCTATGATCTATTTTTTGCATAGTTTGGTGATTAAATAAACAAATGATTCTCAGTCATTCTGATTTCTACAAATATTTTTTCAGACCCGGGTTTGTGATGCATGGCTGCTTGTGCCAGGCCGGTACCCACTGACATGTAGCCAGCTCGGGCAGCAGGAGGGTCCTCCGTCCTGTCCAAAAGTTAAATGAATCACTGCGAGTCAATCTGCTTTGCTTTTTCCACCACGGGGCAGCTTCATCACTGCCAGAGGGCATCTGCCTGGTGGCCATGACCTTTGACCTCAGCCTCCTGCTCTTCGTCCAGTTTTCGAGGCTGAAGACTGAAGGAAGTCTGCTGTGCCTGTCGGTAACGGCTCGTCATGTAGCACCACAAAAACCTTCGGAGAGAAGAGAAATATTTTTGTAGGATGTCATTGTATAATATTAACATTACATGAGCTCTTGAAAGATGACTGAAAGTTTTCTGTATGTTAACTTTTGCATGTATTAAACTGAAAGTTAAAACATTCTTATATATAATATATAATATATGCACATTGTAAAATCAAATTGTAACATTTGGAGAAGGCTTGATTGGAGTACTGATAGATTTTAAAAAGGCATTTATTTTATTAAGTTTTTATTTAATTTTTATTTAATTTTTTTTTATATAGCATACACACATTAAAACTGACTGTAGTTTATCTGTTTCTCTGCATGCTTTGTTAGCCCCCTTTCATGCCCCACAGGACCACTACAGAGCAGGTATTATTTAGGTGGTGGATCATTCTTAGCACTGCAGTGACACTGACATGGTGCTGGTATGAGTGGATCAGACACAGCAGCGCTGATGGAGTTTTTAAACACCTCACTGTCCCTGCTGGACTGAGAATAATCCACCAACCAAAAATATACAGCCAACAGTGCCCTGTGGGTAGCATCCTGTGCCCACTGATGAAGATCTCAAAGATGACCAACTCAAACAGCAGCAATAGCAATGTGGAATGATCCACAACCTAAATAATACCTGCTCTGTTGGGGTCCTGACCATTGAAGAACAGGGTGAAGGCAGGTTTAAAAAGTATGTAGAGAAATTGATGGACTACAGTCAGTAATTGTAGAACTACAAAGTGCTTCTATATGGTAAGTGGTCTGATAACATGGACAGTGAGTGTAGAAACAAGGAGGTGGTTTTAATGTTATGGCTGATCAGTGTATGATGGTAATGTAAAAACAAAATCTGACACTAAAGCGTATAAAGTAAGAATAATACTAACAACAATAGAAACCATGGAAACATACTGTTTCTATTGGTGTTGGTTTTATTTGTAAATATTTTGTATGTTAACTTTTGCATGTATTAAAATGAAAATTATAAATATATATTATAAATTTGATTTGGAACATTTGGAGAAGGCTTGGTTGGAATACTACTTGATTTTAAAATGGCATATATTTTTTAGTTTTTGATTGTAGTACTAAGTGATTTTACTGTGCCGTTCTTTTGAATAAACCATAACATATCTGGCAACATGGTGAGGTCCTCCAAAAATGCCAGGTCATCAGTTTTAGTGACACAAGTCACCTTGGAGTATCAGGAGGATGCTGATACCCGAGTAGATTTACCAGAACGAGAATCATTACAACAGTCACTCACTCCAGCAATCAAGAAGCTCTTGATTTTGGAGAGCCGGGCCACTACAGGTTGCCAGGCAACCTGAAACGAGTGAATGGAGATGTAGAGTCGGAGGGGTGTCATTTAGACGAGATAGCTCTCAGGTTACAGTTCAATCTGAACTCTTTGATGAAACGTTTAAACCCACTAACACACACCGATGGGGAGGAAGAACGATGGAGCTTTATTGAATGATGACTGAGCAGAGAACGTTCTCCATTATAGAGGTTCAATGACTCGAGACAACTAAATCTCACCTGATGAATCAAGAAATGTTCAGATTACTGCTTCAAGATTTCAGTACTTTTTGATTATCTGTAATCTCACAGTATCAAAAGTTGTTTTTCTTCCCGGCACTTAAGCTCACAGGTGACATGAATTCCTGAGTCAACATGACACGACATTAAAGTCATTCTTATACAAAAGTTTAGGAAACCATGGATTTCAGCTGCATGGCTCAACTAAGAAATCAGGTCCTTTTACCTTCCCAAATTTGGCCAGCAAATGGTGCATGGAGGTGCAGATGATTAATATATAATTTTCTCTTAACTGCAGTCACCTGCTTTTTGTTTCTCTCGCATTAATTCGCTCCAGGTGGAAGTGTTCCTATTTATCATGGTTTCTACATCACAGATTTAATAGCTCCTCTGTTGGCAACATGCTTTCTCTATTACAGCAGCTCCAGGTATGTTAAAGTAAAAAGTATTAAATGAACTAAGTATTACTGTACAACACTATGTAGGTAAATAAACAGAATAAAGAGATGTAATATGTAATATAATAAACTAATATGACAGTGCCCTGTGTAGTAAATACACAATGTAGGCTTTGCACTCCATTGTAGGAGTGTCAGATCATGCTCCATGAATCTGTCCTGATAGTCCTGATAGCTTCTTAGTGATATGATATTCCGCATGTGTTACAACAGTGTGACTTTATAGTAAGAGAGTGCAGGTGCTACACTGTCCTGCCTGCAGTCCAGACTTGACTCCAACTGTAAATGTACGCCACATTAGAGAATGAAATAAACCACAATAAAGAACACATGCTATATCAAAACCAAAAAATTGTACCAGTGAGGTTTAGAAAAGATGTTGGGCAAGAAGGTCTGTCTCACAGTTGACCATTTATTCCAAAGGTGAAGGTGAAAGGTCAAAATTTTTAATCACCTCACTTTTACCCCTTATCTACCGATGCGGATCCGGCTCCGTTCCAGTTCGCGAACTTGATTTTGAACCAGTTCTGCGTGTTTACATAAAAAAAAGAGGTTCAAGACAGCGAACTGGCATTCTAATCTGGCACCACAGAATACTTAATGTGAAAAATAAAGCTTAATGTGGCTTGCTGTACTAAAACAATGACAGATGAATTTGGGCAGTGCAGAGCACTTATAACCAGTAATAACGGAGAGAAATTTAGTGTTTCTGTGTCATACTTTAAGTACATTATTCCATGTTATGCTTTATTTAGGTGAAACTTTTTGCGAATTCAGAACCCCGAGCTGCATAAACACCACACGTGAAGTTAATACGGCTAAACACAGATACATGTGGAGCTTTTAGACTGGATTTGATGGTTATTTCACACAAATGGATGTTCATGTCGTGGAACTTTAGTGATGTTTTACTGCTCAAGCTGAGCGCTTGGCTGTTTGTGCCGAGGGTCGTGGTGAGAGCAAAGCGCAACAAACTAAAGAAAACAACAACTGCGACAAACACGTCTATGTCTTATCACCAGTAGTTGAGCGATGCTTTTTGCATTAAAACGAACATCTGTAACAACAGCACAAATGCTTGCAGGTAATCTACACACTCCGCCATTACATCACTACTCTTTACTTCCATTGTGTAACGCCCACCGTTCCCAAAAACCCAAAAACCGGTGGAAACGCGGGTCAGTTCTCTACAAAACACCAAGGTTCGAAGAAATCTGAACAGAACCAGTTCAAGAACCAGGGTTATTTTAGTGGAAAAACACTATTTGAGCACAATGGCAAAGTCATGCTGGAACAGAAAAGGACCTTACCCATACTGTTGGGACAGAGTTGGATGCATGTATTGTATTGTATTGTATTGTATTGTATTGTATTGTATTGTATTGTATTGGTTTTATACTCTTGTTAGCAATGGTTGTGGCTGAAAGTTTAGGGCAGGTGTAGCCTAGTGGTTAAGGTACTTGTCCAGTAATCAGAAGGTTGCCGGTTCAAGCCTCACCACTTCCAGGTTGCCACTGTTGGGCCCTTGAGCAAGGCCCTTAACCCTCAATTGCTTAGATTGTATACTGTCACAGTACTGTAAGTCACTTTGGATAAAAGTGTCTTCTAAATGCTGAAAATGTAAATGTAAACACCTGAACTCAATAATTACAGAAAGTGTCCACATACATTACTGTATGATGACATGGCATCCTGTCCAGGATGAGTTCCTGCCTCACAGCCAGTGAAATGAAATAAATAAATGAATATATGAAGGAATGATATGAAAGAACTGAAATGAATAAACGTCTCACAGACTTCTGTATAATTGGAATCTTCAACCTAATCACACGATGACTGAAAGTTATTCCTGAGCCACTATTTACGGTTATCAGATCCGAATCGTGCAGTCCTGTAATGGAAATCTGCAGGGGACAAAGCAGGACATCGCTGGAGCCGGATTGAAAAACAGGTTTCGTGTTTTTAGCGGTAACCAAGCTGTCAACAGATAAGAAGGTTGAGAGTATCTCCTCACTGCTAATCCATCTCAGCATCGCTCAGCCTGCGTTTCCTTTCCAAACAGCTTGGAAATATGGCTTAAGGACTTCACCCAAATGTCACTCCTGATGATTTCTCCAAATGTTACTGCCACACATGATTAAAAAAAAGAATGAAAACTAGAACGGGCATCAAATGCTGTCAAATGTTTGTAGCTAAATTAGCTTTGTAAGAAATTTTTAATAAAATGTTGTTCTGAGTGAATTATGTTTGCCACCGGTTTGCTGTTGTATTCAGATGTACGTGATGCTGTGAATGCTGATCAGATTGGTGGTATTCTATAAAACGTGATACATTACTCTATAAGGTTTCTTTCTATCTAGTGTGACAAAGATAATTCAATAAATTCAGCAAATATTTTCCAAGCCCACATCATTTTTGATGACATTTAATTTTACTATGCAAATGAAACCAATAAAAAATGAAATTCTATTATTTTTTCATAAACATTTATGATATTTACATCTATTTTCCACCTGCTTGAAATATACACCAATCAACCATAACATTGGAACCACCTTCTTGTTTCTACACTGTCCATTTTATCAGCTCCACTTACCCTATAAAAGCACTTTGTAGTTCTACAATTACTGACTGTAGTTCATCTGTTTCTCTGCATACTTTGTTAGCCCCCTTTCATGCTATTCTTCAATGGTCAAGGACTCTCCCAGGACCACCACAGAGTAGGTATTATTTGGGTAGTGGATCACTCTCAGCACTGCAGTGACACTGACATGGTGGTGGTGTGTTAGTGTGTGTTGTGCTGGTATGAGTGGATCAGAGTAGTGGTCCTGTGGGGGTCCTGACCACTGAAGAACAGGGTGAAAGCAGGCTAAAACAGTATATAGAGAAACAGTTTGACTACAGTCAGTAATTGTAGAACTACAAAGTGCTCCTATAGGGTAAGTGGAGCTGATAAAATGGACAGTGAGTGTAGAAACAAGAGGGGGGGGGGGCTGGTTAATGTTATGGCTGATCAGTGTATCTGTCCTGTTATGAATGTAACCAAAGTGTGTAAAACATGACGTTATGATCCTAATTAATAAATAGAAAGCCAGCCATTGCAAACAGGTGTATAAAATTAATAATATAAAATAATTGATAAGCTCTCAACATGGTCAGGTGTCCAGAAAAGGTCTGGGGGTTAAATAGACCTTCATCATCTGTTAACTACATTAGTCTCGTAGTGCTGGTGAATTAGGAATAGTAAAAGTTCTCTCATATCAACAATATCTGGAGCATTCCATCAGCAAATACTTTAAGCCAATGCCTCTTCCTGCTATATAAGCACCCCCCCCCCCCCCCCCCCCCCCAACTTTGCTCACTGGCTTATCTGTCAGCACTGCTTAAATAATGTAATTAATGAGTTCATTAACATTTCCATAATCTATTTTAATGAATCTCAGGCGGCATAATGAGAGATTTCAGGCTCCAGGCAATGACAATGCGCACTTTGTTGAGATTGTGTGTTAGGCGGGGGGAGGGAGGCAAAGGCTTTTTTTTCTTTCTCTGTGGGCCCCGACTCACTTTGACACTGTAGAAGGATGACGGAGGGATGGAGGGTGTTATGAAGCAGCATGATGGCGCTGGGGAAGGGAGCTCGACCCTGACAAACGCCGTAGGACTTGCTGGTTATGCAGACTGAACGTCCCGTGGCAGTGTTCTGTCCTCCCTCCTCAGGGAGCCTGGCTTCACCCGCTCTCCGCTCTCTCCAGATCTGCCAGGTCAGGTTTAGCGCAGCATCTTCGTCGCTGTTTATTAATGATGGTTGAGTTTGCGTAAACACTGTTGGACTTTTGGTCAGAGCAGTTCATGTGAATCTTTGTGACACATGTGAGGGAAATACAAAACAAGCAGTCAGCAACCTGCTAATGTCAGTAAGGACCCGGCCGAACAGATCCGGAACGACTTCACTCGAAAAGAAATGCTGCATACACAAGGGTTCGATGTCAAATCAAATCAGGACTCATTTAAATATACTACAAAAATGATCTGAAGAATGCAGAATGCATTTTACCATACAGTGTTGTGTAAAACAACTCAAAAAGTATGTGGACACCCATCCTGTGTATTAAAGTCCAACTACATTGCATTAAGATCCACCAAGTGTTTCACTCACTCACTCACTCACTTTCTTAACCGCTTATCCAATCAGGGTCGCTGCTGGAGCCTATCCCAGTTTTTCAATGGGCGCAAGGCACACAGTAACACCCCGGATGGGGTGCCAGTCCATCGCAGGGCAGACACACATACACACACACACACACACCCAGTGCAATTCAGTGTCTCCAATTAACCTGACTGCATGTTTTTGGACTATGAGAGGAAACCGGAGCACCCGGAGGAAACCCACGCAGACATGTGGAGAACATGCAAACTCTGAACAGAAAGGACCCGGACCGCCTTACCTGGGGATCAAACCCAGGACCTTCTTGCTTTGAGGCGACAGTGCTAGCCACTGAGTCACCGTGCCGCCCAAGTGCACTGTCTAACATATTGGTCCAAAGTCTTTCCAAAGCACCCTCATCAAACCATCATGGCCCTCTACGCCCTTAGACATGGCCTAATATATTCTACAATATATATTCTAAAGCCTAATATATTCTAAAAAATAATATTTTATTATCTATTAATCTATTATCTATTAATAATTTGACAATTCTGCCTATTAAATTTGTGTCAGAATGTGAAGGGTTAAATTAAAGAAGAATGTTAGTGATTGTTGGCCCAGCCGAGCCGACCGGTAGGAATGCCGAGTTTTGAACCGAGGAATTAAGAATCTCAGCACTGGTGTGCTAGCGGATTATCCCACTGTGCCACCTGGGCTTGTCCTTATTTTTGTTACTTCAATTTTGCAGTACTTCAGGTTTAGTACCCTGCACTGGGTTTTTGTTTTCTGACAAGAAACATGGGGATGAGAAGGGTCCAGAGGGCGGAGGTTTAAGAATCATGGTTTGCTATTGCCTTTTGGTAACCCATTGTGCCCTTTTGATGAACACATTGTCATCCTGAAGGATTGTTTCTAATTGCTTCCGCTACTCTGCAAAATAAATGGAGCATGAAGCATTTATTATTTTGTTTGCTAGAAGCATTTAAAGTGTGTATAAAAATGATATAATGGAGTGTAACAGTACCCAACAATCATGTACAATGGGAAATGCAACACCTGCTTGACAAATCACAAAGACAACTGTAAAAAATAAATATTTATGGTTTTTTTCAGGAGTGGATGGTGATGACACTGACATTGACAACCTGGATGAAAATAATGTAAAGGTTAGTAGCTACACAAAGTGGAAACAGAACGACAGCCAAATAAAGCCAAAGTTAGTCAGTGTATTCTGGTCAGTCCTTAAATATAAGCTCATTCCATATATTGAAAGAACACAACTGATTTTAAACCACCAGCTTCATCTTCATATTGAGGCATTAATGTTGAGCTTCAGCAGCCTGTCTGTGGTGTATAACTGTAGTCCAGGATTGTGTCGTCTGGCTAGAAAAATCACATTCACTCTGTGTCTTGATCGTATTTACAGCATAAAGAATGTTACGCAGCAGGGTTTAACATCACTCTAGCTAAGCTAGCCTTTGGGGCAAGTACCAAACCTGTAGCTGGAAAGACAGATAGTCGAGTTGTACAGAAAACAGCTTGTGTTGTGTGTTTGGTGAGATTTGTTGAGTTCTGTCTGAAACATGTATTTGAATGTCCTATCTTTTTATACAGTCGGTGTATGAGAGTGTGAAGGTGGGGCAGTAGGGTGAATAATTTCTGATTTTTGAGTGAGCATCTTGAAATCATCTGCTAAAAGGAATGCCAGGCTGCAGCACATGAAAAATAAACATTATATATTATCTGCTACATTATTACATTAAAATTTTCAACAATTAGCAGATGTCTTTATTTAAAGCAACTTACAGTATACAGTCCAAGCAATTGAGACTTAAGGGCCTTGCCCTTAAGGGGTTTGAACCAGCAACCTTCTGCTTACTAGTCCAGTACCTTATTTGCTAGGCTACAACTGCCCACTGGTAAAAGACTCAGATGTTCAAACAGACAGGGGAAGTTCATTCCACATTGAGTCTTAAGATTACATTTTAGTAGATAAAACGTAACCCAGGGCAGTTGTAGCCTAGTGGTTAAGGTACTGGACTAGTAAATGAAAGGTCACTGGTTCAAGCCTCACCACTGCAAGGTTGCCACTGTTGGGCCCCTTAACCGTCAATTGCTTAGACTGTACACTGTCACAGTACTGTAAGTCGCTTTGTATAAAAGCGTCTGCTAAATGCCAAAAAAGTAATGTAAACGTAGTAGATGCTTTTATCCAAAATGACAATTATGACAATAATTTAAGCAAGTAAGGGTTAAGGGCCTTGTTCAAGGGCCCAGCAGTGGCAACTTGGCATTGATGAGGCTTGAACCAGCAACTTCCCTAGTTTTTAGTTCAGCACCTTAACCGCTGAGCTAAATTATATTAAACTTCCTATCAGATTTGTATATTTATTAATCAATTGTTCTGGAATGCCATTAGAGATCATTCTGGCCCATAGCTTTCATGTATCAGCTTAAACCAGTCTGGTCATTTTCATCTGACCCCTGTTATTAACAAGTAGTTTTTACCACAGAACTGCTGCTCACTGGATGTTTTTTGGCACCAGTTATTGTGAACATTGAAGACTTATAAAAAAATGTGCGAATCAACAGCTTCTTCACCAACGGCCATGCCACAGTTTCAATTTCTGAATGACTCTGGTCTGGTTGAGTGCTCTACAGAAATGATTGGGTGCTTCTGAGGATGGAAAGGTCAGATTGGTAGAGACTTTTTTGCAGTTGCAGCTACTGTGTGGTAAAGTGCCAGCAAGAGTAGCGACTGTACAGAGAGCATAACATTAAATAATTAAATAAATAAAATATAAATAACATATTCCTTTTTTCCTTACAATTACACAACTATTACAATACACAGTGGTGTCACCCACCAGAAAAAGTCTCTACACTCAAAACACCTATTACAAAGGTATTTTATTACCATATTAATGTTATACTGTGCACCATACTCTCTGTTATAATTTCAAACTGCTGACTAATTTCAACCCCCTCTGCTTGTAAACAAAAGCCAACCATCATCACTGCTCCATTACATTTTCCTCAATTAATAACCTGTCATGCTAAATTAATAGGCAGCTTTGTCCTTAAAGTAGCTGAACGATGGTACACAGCATGGAAAGGTCAGGAGGAAGACTGTTTTCATGTTTTGTGCCCAAAATGCTGATCTGTGAGCAGTTTCTTCAAAGGTTAAGGTGTCAGAAGTAGGAAAGAATGCTGAGTTGAGGGGTTAAAGTGGGACACGGGGTACCACAGTGATTGAGACACATCGTGACAGCGGGCCACAGAAAACTATAGGGTAAAGCAGAAACACAAATACGTCTGAATATTAAAACAGATTGCTGATAAATTAGTAAAATAAATCAACAAAATGTGTTTTAGTAAAGTACTGATCTGTCACAAGCTACCAAAACAGCTTCACTTATTTATTTATGATGATTTTAATGTCATGTTTTACACACTTTGGTTACATCCATGACAGGACAAGTAGTTACTGGTTACACAAGATTCATCAGTTCAAGTTTATTGTCAAACACAGTCATAGACAATTTAATATCTCCAATTCACCTCACTTGCATGTCTTTGGACTGTGGGAGGAAATCGGAGAGCCTGGAGGAAAACCACACAGACATGTCATGTCAAGTCAAGTCAATTTTATTTATATAGCGCTTTTTACAATAGACATTGTCTCAAAGCAACTTTACAAAGTCCAGGACCAACAGATACGAAAACCCCTGTTGAGCAAGCCGAGGGCGACAGTGGCAAGGAAAAACTCCCTTAAAATTACAGGAAGAAACCTTGAGAGGAACCAGACTCAGCAGGGCCCATCCTTCTTGGGTGGTCTGGAGGATACTTTAAATGAATAAGATTTACACAAATCATATAAACACAGAATTAAAATGAACTAAAAGTTATAACTAGCAATAAATAAATAATAATAGAGTTATTATTCAGTCCAGTCTGCAATGCAATGCTGTAACATGCAAACTCCACACAGAAAGTGCCCAGACCGCTTCACCTGGGAATTGAACCCAGGACCTTCTTGCTGTGAGGTGACAGTGCTACCCACCGATCCACCGTGCCACCCCTGCTTCTACAAGTGTTTGGAACTATACTGTAGGGATCGAACAACACTCAGAAACTTTCAAAAGTTGATCATTGTGTATGGACGTAAATGCCAATATCACTTAAGTCACTGTTCCTACTGTATCTGTGACTGAAGCTCCCGCCATCCACACCAAAAAATTAACCTTCTTTTTCTTATGCCTTCTTGATCTCTGAATTAAGGTAAATTGGGCTTGCTTAGCACATTAGGATAGAACGATGCTTGAAATAATCTGCACTTGTTATGTTTCTCCATTCTTCTTCACAGCAAGCTTTTTGCTGAAACAGGAAAGGGCCTTCCCTAAATTGTTACCATTCCCTATTATTGTACCAACATTAATAAGCATAATAAGAACAAATAATAACGTAATTTCCAGTTTATTGATTTGCTTATTAATTGATTGAAGCGAAGTATTGAAACCACAAATGACTCGCCATATTAACGAATGCTGAAATATAACATGATGTTGCTGATGGGTGGCACGCTGGCTCAAAACTGGAAGGTCCTGGGTTTGATTCCCAGGTGTGGAGCGATCCGGGTCTTTTCTGTGTGGAGTTTGCATGTTATCCCCATGTCTGTGTGGGTTTCCTTTCCTCCCACAGGCCAAAGACAGCGACCTGTCAGGGGTGTTTTCTACTTTTCGCCCAGTAAATTGCACCCTCCGCAACCCTGACCAGGATAAAGTGACAGTGACTAAATGAATGATAAGACAGGTGTGTCCTCGGGCTTCAGACCCAGCGTCTCCTTAACCATCCTCAACCAGGATGATGCAATAACTGAAGATAATGTATTAATGAGTGGTGGGCTATCACATTTCAACCCACTTTTGTTTATCTCCCCAATTCACAGCTGGATCACATCTGTGGGTAGCCACTAACTGACTGGTTTTTTTTTTTTTAGATGAGACAGAGACAAAAATGACAAAAGAACAATATTTTATAAAAGTAAAGGGCAGTGAGGGTCTCAGTACACACCTAGCAAACATTCTTACACATAAACAGAAGCCTCGCTAAACACTAAACGCTAAACACTAGCACGTTTTACCAGCAGATGCATGACCCAGTCATGACCCGGACCCCCTCGGGCCCCATGCCCTGCCTGGTTCACTGGTAATTGCATTGACCAATTAAAGACATTTAGCTTAACAGCTGGGAAAGAAGGGTTGAAGGTCAGTTAGGATGGTATCAGGAAGCTCTGCACATAGAATGTAAACTGTAGTAACAGTAGCAGGTCACATGGCTGCCACTGAACCAAACAAAAAAGTGTCTGTGGGGTTCGATGTATTACACTGACCCTAAAGTACATACAGCACCTGCATAACAGATAGATCAGTCTTGTACCTCCGTTCATTAGTGATATAATCACACTTGCCATGCACTTGTCTCAGCACCCGTCTACTCTGTCTATTAATGGAAAAGTGCCACCATAGATTCATGATGGGACATTTATTAAGTAAAATAATATATATTAACCTCTGTCTCACAGTCTTCTCTGCTAGCCTGATGGTTCATCTTCAAATAAGCAAAAGGGGAAAAAATGTTCTACACAAAACACATCGTCTGTTTTTAATAACATTCAATATATGGCAGAATTAAAACCTCATGTGGGAGCGATTTAAAGCTACAGGACTCTTATTGCTTCTCATAACTTTGCAAAAAAACTACTGATGCTGATCTCCACTTCTGATTGAGGAGAGCGAAACTGACACATGCCCCCTCCGACACGTGTGCACTAGCCGACTGCATCTTTTCACCTGCTTGAGGCGAGTTCATATGTGGATCAGCTTTGTGTACGGAGAGCCACACCCTGGTCAACACATTATTTCTCGACTCTGTGCAGGCCCATCAACCAGCCAGTAGAGGTCGTAATTGCATCAGTTATAAGGTCCCTATCTGGCTTCCCACCCTGTATGAACAACAGCCAATCGTTGTTCATGTAATCGCCCAGCCCAGCCGGATGGCAGAGCTGAGTTTCGAACTGACGAGTTCGAAATGTCAGCTTTGGTGTGCTAGCGTGATTTACCGCTGGGCCACCATAGCGGCATAAAAAAAATGACGTATGTTATTGACACGTTTTTGAACATTATCATTTAAAAGTGGGCATAGATGTAAAACCTAAAAATATTTAGACAGAGACTCGTGAGCTGTGATTCAACCTGGAGTAAAATACATATAAGGACAGAAGTATTGGGACACCCCTTCTAATTTTTTAATTAATGTGTTTCAACCGCTATTATTGCTAAAGGCTAAAAGTTGGGTTTAAAGAAACTTCAGTGTCCTGACCTCAGCTCCACTGACCAGCTTTGTACTGAACTGGAACATCAGCTGAGGTTTTCTTGACCAACATCAGTGTCCAGCCATACAAATGCTGTTTTGACTGAATGGGCACAAATCCCTACAGACATACTTTAAAGCTTTGTGACAAGCCTTCTCAGAAGAGTGGCTGTTGATATAGTGGAAACGATCACATAGAGGTCACTCTATTTTAATACTTTGTTTTGGAAATGGGACGTCCGACAAGCCCATGGTCAGGTGTCCAAATACTTTTGGCAATACAGTGTATGAATATGACATATGACTGTTAAATTCTGCTTGGTCATGTCTAGTTAAGGACAAATATTTGTGTAAAATGTTTCACAAGAGTTTAAGACCTACATACATTGTCCAGATGTAGCACTGGACACCTCTGGAGTGGATTTCACACAAGAGCAATGCACTTGAGATTAAACAGTGAATTACCAATAACAAAAATACACCATTTAAGGGCACAATTTGAGATATAGCCTGGGTTATACAGCTGGCTTTGTGCCTGCCAACACGCTAGTGGTAATAATTATCTGGTAATCAGAACCACTGAGCGTAGGCTGCAATCCTCTGTACCAAACCATACCAGAGGGCCGGATACTGGTATCAAGCCGAGTCGTTCGGTACCAGGTTGCAACAACGTGACAATGAGAGACGGAAAGCAAAAACAGCTGTGTAATCAGGACGGTAAAACCCTGCAAAAAAAAGCTTTACAACCAACCAACATGTACACATGCTTCTCATGATCAGAACAAAAAGTCAGTGTCAGGTCAGGCTGTTCTGTTTCTGTGACTGAATAAAAAAAGTTACAGTTTTCGTCAAGTCAAGTCAGGTCAGGTCAAGTCGTGATTTGGGCAGCCGTGGTTTTATGTTTTTTGGATACAATCCGGGTTAGCACCCGAACATCCCTTTCAGACAGCTTCCTCTTGCGTCCACAGTTAATCCTGTTGGATGTGGTTTGTCCTTCTTGGTGGTATGCTGACATTACCCTGGATACCGTGGCTCTTGATACATCACAAAGACTTGCTGTCTTGGTCACAGATGCGCCAGCAAGACGTGCACCAACAATTTGTCCTCTTTTGAACTCTGGTATGTCACCCATAATGTTGTGTGCATTGCAATATTTTGAGCAAAACTGTGCTCTTACCCTGCTAATTGAACCTTCACACTCTGCTCTTACTGGTGCAATGTGCAATTAATGAAGATTGGCCACCAGACTGGTCCAATTTAGCCATGAAACCTCCCACACTAAAATGACAGGTGTTTCAGTTATTTTGTCCAACCCCTGTATGTAGTGTATATATAGTGTATATGTAGTGTATATGTAGTGTATATGTAGTGTGTGTGTAAAGACCAAAAATATTGGGCCACCTGACCATGAGCTTTGTGTCTTTTGCCCTCACTTTTCTGTTCAAGCTTTCCACAAGATTTTGAAGTGTGTCTATGGAAATTTGTGCCCATTCTAAGAAAAAAAGGAGCTTGTGTAATTTCAGGGATGTACTGTATGTTTAACAAGAAGGCCTGGCCCACAATCTACGGTCCAATTAATTCCAGAGGTTCTCAGCAGATGAGGTCAGGGCTTGGTGCATGTTACTAAAGTTTCTACCATATATTTAGGGACGCCACTTTGTACACAGAGCCACAGCCATGCTGGAACACTTAAGAACCAGCTTTGATCTGTTGCTGCAAAGTTAGTAGCAATGACACTGTTTTACATGGTTTATTTTATAGCATTAGGTGTGGCTTAAACATTAAGTAATTAAAACGGCGTCTGGCCATACGTTTGGCCATATAGTGTATATAACAACAGGCTTAAGATGTGCATGGACTGTGATGCCTCTGCAGCTAGTTAACATGTTGTTCAAACTTTTTTTTTTTTTTTTTTTAATTTTGTGTTTATGCATTTTCTCCCCTTTTTCTCCCTTTTAAGCGCGTCCAATTGCCTGATTGCATCATGCTTCCTCTCCACCAATGCCGATCCCCGCTCTGATTGAGGAGAACGAGGCTAACCCACGCCTCCTCCAACATGTGGGCAGCAGTCGTATGCATCTTGTCACCTACACTTTGATGAGTGCAATGCAGATCAGCACTGTGTACGGAGAGACACACCCTGACAGCACTCTTTTCATGTCTCTGAGCAGGCGTCATCAATCAGCCAGCAGAGGTCGTAATTGCATTAGTTATGAGTCCCTATCCGGCTTTTTTTTAATATCCCACCCCTATCTAAATAACAGGCCAATAGTTGTTCATGCGGCTGCTAAGCCCAGCCGGCAGGCAGAGATGAGACTCGATACGATGTATTCGAGATCCCAGCTCTGGTGTTCAGCATGTGTTTTTACCGCTACGCCACCTGAGCGACTCTTTGTTGTTCAAACTTTAACCTTTTTCCTGTCTCAGCTCACTAATGTGAAAGCAAATTAGCTCTGCAGACATCGTATTCATTATTACAAAGAACAAATTATGTGTATTGTTTGTACTACTATGTGGACTATTGTGTGTATTAATGTGTGTATCACCAAAGCAAATTCCTCGTATGTGTAACATACCTGGCGAAATAAAGTGATTCTGATTCTGAAACTTTTTTTCTTTTCTTTTTGCCAAAAACATGTTTATTGCGAGCATTTTGCCTTAATTATTACCAGCTTCTGTTCATCGTCTGTGTTTTTTTTCTTTTAAACAATAAAACCGGTTAGTAGCAATAAGAAAAACTGTGTACATTTCAGACATTTTAATTTCCCCTGCTAGCATGGAAAGACGCCCCGGGTGATTTTATCACCATTTCTGTAAAGATCAGCTTTCACATTGAAGCTGCGAACGACTACAGCAACATTTAGCTAGCACAGTAACTACTGCACACGGTCCATGTTTACACCGAGAATTTAAATCATTATTTACAAGTCGGAGGCTAATAAAAGCAGGCTGCTCGTTCTCTAATGATGAACAGCACCCGGAGCGTTATTCCAATTACTTATATAGCAAAAGACTCCGAATCAACAGGAGAGGAAGAAAGTGTGTTAAAGTGTACATACAGCCTGTTCTCACTTTAATTAAAGCAATTAAGAAATCTGAGTTTAGGCTGTGTGTTACACTATTTTGACCATGTAGTTTTTGAATGCACTGGTAAGAATCTGAATCAGGACTTACTGACCAAGTGTGCTCACACATACAAGGAATTTGACTTTGGTTACATGGATGCTTGCAGTGCACGAAAAATACAATAAAGACAAAAATAAATAATGAATATTTATATAAAAATATATTAAAAAAGTACATGTGAAAGACCAGTGTATGCAATGTTGTGTCATTATACACCAATCAGCCATAACATTAAAACCACCTCCTTGTTTCTACACTCACTGTCTTTTTTTATCAGCTCCACTTACCATATAGAAGCACTTTGTAGTTCTACAATCACTAACCTGCTTTCACCCTGTTCTTCAATGGTCAGGACCCCCACAGGACTACCACAGACTTGGTATTATTTAGGTGAAGGATCATTCTCAGCACTGCAGTGACACTGACATGGTGGTGGTGTGTTAGTGTGTGTTGTGCTGGTATGAGAGGATCAGACACAGCAGCGCTGCTGGAGTTTTTAAATACCGTGTCCACTCACTGTCCACTCTATTAGACACTCCTACCTAGTCGGTCCACCTTGTAGATGTAAAGTCAGAGACAATCGCTCATCTATTGCTGTTATTTGAGTTGGTCATCTTTTAGACCTTCATCAGTGGTCACAGGACGCTGCCCACGGGGCGCTCATGGCTGGATATATTTGGTTGGTGGACTATTCTCAGTCCAGCAGTGACAGTGAGGTGTTTAAAAACTCCATCAGCGCTGCTGTGTCTTACCCACTCACACCAACACAACAAACACTAACACACCACCACCATGTCAGTATCACTGCAGTGCTGAGAATGATCCACCACCTAAATAATACCTGCTCTGTAGTGGTCCTGTGGGGGTCCTGACCATTAAAGAACAGCATGAAAGGGGGCTAACAAAGCATGCAGAGAAACAGATGAACTACAGAAAGTAATTGTAGAACTACAAAGTGTTCCTATGTGGTAAGTGGAGCTGATAAAATGGACAGTGAGTGTAGAAACAAGGAAGTGGTTTTAATGTTATGGCTGATCGGTGTATGAACTAAATACAAGTGTCCCGAGGATTAACAGTTGTGTGCATTCAGTAGTGTTTAATGGAGCTACTATAGTCTAGAAGATTAAAGCAATTGAAGTTAAAGGACCCAACAGGGGCGATGTGGCTGTGTCCAGATGTGTACACTATATGACCAAAAGTATTTGGACACCTGACCATGAGCTTGTTTGACATCTCTTTCCAAAAACAAATGCAATTAGACATAGAGGAGAGACCTCTATGTGAACTTTTCAGGTAGAACAGCAGCCACTCTTCTGAGAAGGCTTCTCACAAGACTTTGAAGTATGTCTGGGGAAATTTGTACCCATTCAGTCAAAAAAGCATTAGTATGGCTGGGCACTGATGTTGGTCAAGAAAGCCTAAGTTGATGTTCCAGTTTATTATAAAGCTGTTCAGAGGTGTGCAGGTCACTGGAGTTTCTTTAAACTAAGCTTTATGTATTTATAGGGATTGCTTTGTGCACAGGGGCACAGCCATGCTGTAAAAGGAAAGGGCCTTCCCCAGACTGTTACTGCAACAGTTTGTCTTTATATAATTGATTTATTACACCTGTTAGCAATCATTGTGGCTGAAACACATTCATTCAAAAATTAATAGAGGTGCCCCAATTCCTTTGTCCATGATGTGCTTTGACTTTTGACCCTTAGTTTAATGCCTGAACATCCACTGCTTTAAATAATTACCAGTTCTAAATGAAAACCACTAAAGTGCCACTTTTACTGCAAACTAAAGCACATTAAAGCTTTTTTTCTGATTCCTGTACCACCGTCCTCCCACCCGGTGCACTTTAAATTGATTGCGCTAACACATTTCTGTTGGCTAGCACGTCCATTTCTGGGAAAGCTAATTTCTGAGTCTTGTGTAAGACATGCTGACGTTTTCTCACACTCTTGAGAACTTGTATCTTACTGATGCATTGAGGCGAGGCGAGATGCTTAACTGCCTAATATGGGAATCTTAATATAGTGCATTGTCCTCCTCATTACCTCAGCACAATCCTCGTTAAAGCGCGTGTCCATGCGTGTCCTCGTGGGACCGCTGCTCTCCCATCACCACTGGCTCTCACTCCAACGTTACACAGTGTGGTGTCAGGAGAGCCGGACACAAACGGCGCTCCAAAATGAATCAGTAATTTCTTTTTTAATGACACTGTGGTGTGGATGGAGCCACGTTGGTAGTAAAAGTATTAAGAGAGACACGTTTTACTTTTATATAAAACTTTTTGTAAGCAGAACACCCTTCAATAATCATTATTATTATTATTTATTAAAAAAGTATTATTATTATTATTATTATTATTATTATTATTATTATCATTATTATTATTATATTATTATTTATTTAACAATATATTATTTTTAATATAATGTATTTTTATATTATTATTATTATTATCATATTATTTATTTTAAAATATATTATTTGGTTGATATTTAATTTTTATATTATTATTATTATTATTATTGTTATTATTATTATAATATTATTTATATAAAAACAATTTTTTATTCTTTAATTTTTTATTATTTATTTATTTATTTTTAACCAGCAATAAACAAATGAAAGGCCTCAAAGGTATGCAACTATTTTAATATGCACGTCTCCATCATTTATTCCTAACAAAACAATGATTCCAGAAATCACAGAGACTAGCACAGCTTCAACTGTGTAGCTCATATTATTGTGAAACCAGCACTCGCCCCACTGATGATGTCTCAATCCGCCTGTAGGTTAAACTCCAATTTTGGATGCCACACTGAGTCAGGAAGTCCAGAAAAAATTTTATGCATTGAAATTGCTCTGCAGAATCTCAGGGGTCGAAATGAAAAAAATAAAAGGGGAATCAATGCAGCTTTTAATTTTACCCCTCATTGATCATGTCAATAGCGCGCGTACCTTCCATGAGCGACTCATATTTCTGGTGGCGATGTGGCTGTAATGACTTGTCTCTGAGTGTGACATCTATTCCTGAAAGGACAATTAATGTCTATTCCCCTTCGGAAAAAATAAAATCACATATATATGGAGCGGAGACATTTGATGCTTTTCAAATCATAATCACACACACACACACACACACACACACACACACACACACACACACAGTGTAAGAGTGTGTATTTCAAAAGCTTTCATTTCCTGGTGCTTGGCTCATTGCTTTAGTGATTACGAGGGTGAGAGCAGTGAGGTAAACTGAGCCTCGGAGAGGGAAAAAGCATGTTTATTGAAATCTAATGAAATTTATCTCAACTTAATCAAGCTCTAGCAAATACTTTACACAGCAGGGGCCTGGAAGCAATAACACACACACACACACACACACACACACACACACTGAGATTCGGAACAGACACTTAAAACACTTAGTTTTACACGTTAAGACAGCAGGTCCTGATTATGCTGTGGTACTGGCACCCAGGTCAACAAGGTCTGGAGCTTAATGAGGAACACTGACACAGTAAAATAACCGTGTTTAACTGTCCACATTACTAATTACAGTGGTGTAGAATATCAAAATAATCCGGCCCATTATGATTTCTGAGTTCAGATAATTAAGCAAAATATTTAACAAAAAGTGAAGCTTGGGGGTCACAGTGATCTATTTCAACTTGTATCCTAGCTGTGCTATCAGCTGGCTGGACATCTACACAGACATGATGGGCTGTGTTTCTGGGGAGGGTTGGGGCCAAGGCTTTGCAATGGGTTGGTGCCCTGGCCAGTGTGTTCCTGCCTTTAGCCCAGTGTTTTCCGGTGGGGCTGGACTCACCGCGACCAAGACATGGTAAATAGAATAAATAAGAATAGAAAAACAATACTATAAAATAGAATAGAAAAATATATATTATAAAATAGAATAAGTGAATAAGAATAGAAAAAAATACTATACAATAAAATAGAATAAGTAAATAAGAATAGAAAAAATACTATTAAATAAAATAGAAAAGTGAAATATAATATATTATAAAATAGAATAAAATATGTGGAAAAGAACAGAAAAAGATATTATAGAATAGAATAAAACAGAATAAGTGGATAAGAATGAAAAATACTATAAAATAAAATAGATTAAGTGAATACAAATAAAAAAAATACTATAAAATAGAATAAGTGTATAAGAATAGAAAAATATACTATAAATTGAATAGAATAAGTGGATAAGAATAAAAATACTAGAAATAAAATAGAATAAGTGGATAAAAATAGAAAAAATACTATATTATAAAATAGAATAAGTGAATACAAATAGAAAAAAAATAGAATAAGTAGATAAGAATTAAAATATTATAAAATAAATTAAGTGGATAAGAATAGAAAAATACTATAAAATAAAAAAGAATAACTGGATAAAAAATATATATTATAAATTAGAATAAGTGAATGAACAAAAATGAACAATATATATATATATATATATATATTATAAAATAGAATAAGAGGATAAGAATAAAAAAATATTATAAATTAAAATACGTGGATAAGAAAAGAAAAAATACTATAAAATAAAATAAGTGGATAAGAAAAGAAAAAAATATACTATAAAATAAAATAGAGTACGTGGATAAAAACAATATTATGAAATAAAAGAGAGTAAGTGGATTAAAACAATATTATAAAATAAAATAGAGTAAGTGGATGAGAATAAAAAATACTATATAAAATAAAAATTTTTTTAATTTAATTAAGGAACATAATTATCCAACATGCATGGTGAGCTCATGTGATGTAATGGTAAAACCCACGCTGCTGGTAATAGCTGTTCCTTAGCTCTGAGGGTTTAAATCCCAGGCTGTGCTAACGAATACAGAAGGTGCATACAGTGGTAGCTCAGCGGTTAAGGAACTGGACTAGTAATCAGAAGGTTGCAGGTTCAGCCTCACTACTTCCAGGTTGCCACTGTTGGGCTTCTGAGGCCTTTAACCCTAAATTCCAATTCTGACTGGGTTGGGGCCGAGTCTTTGCAATGGGTTGGTGCCCTGGCCAGTGTGTTCCTGCCTTGAGCCCAGTGTTTTCTGGTGGGACTGGACTCACCGCAACCCAGAAGTGGTAAATAGAATAAATAAAAATAGAAAAACATACTTGCAAAGCCTCGACTCCAACTCGGTCAGAGTTGTAAGTCGCTTTGGATAAAAGCATCGTCTTAATGCTGAAAATGTAAATGTAGCGTGATGTGAATCTAGCCGTTCAGGGGACACATATCAATGCACTCTTGGTGCTGGGCCAAAGCCCAGATAAATAGGAGGGTGGCATCAGGAAGGGCACCTGGCGTAAAAGAAATTGTGAATATGTGGATGAATTACTCGCTGTGGCGGTGCCTAACAGAAGCAGCTGAAAGGAATCACTGGTTATCCAACATCCATATTAGTCCTAGTTAGCTCACCGAATTAAAATAAATTTGGTGTAAATTAATGAAGTAAAAGTCAATAAATTAAACACAGTCAGGTTTGAAATGAGCCAGCCTCATAAAACATAAAATGTCAACTTTTTCCATTAAATTGAATCACTCACTTTAAAGTTTCTACAGAAACACTACACCACAAGCTAATTACATTCCAAAAGAGCTGATAAACAAAAAAGTCGCCAACGTGCAATTTGTAATATGAGTGTACGCGCATCCAACAAACTAGCTAACATCTCACTAGTGCTCAATGCTACATTGTAGTAAACACTAGCTGAGCTAATGCTGCTACACTATGAGTCCAGATCAGTGGAATGATTACTGGTGCTAATATTAAAACCATTTCTCTTTCTCTGTCTGATATAGAGGTGTGATGAAGGCATGTGGGTGGTGCGAGTCGCATGGTTTCATTGTCATATCCGCAATTAGACAGCCACAGATGTGCATACCTTCTGGCAACCCCAAATCCCCAAACCTCCAAATTAATTTTGCCTCCCCTCTCCTCCTCCTCCTCCTCTTTCTCTTTCCCAAAACAGGTTCTGCAGGGAAAGAGGGCTCTTAGTCGCCCCAGGGGTTTACGCCTATCCAACGTCTCCCCCGCTTCTCTCAGTCGTAATCACACAGTTTTATCTTTAGTTGAGTGTCTATAAGTCATGAGTAAGCAGCGTGTGTTTAAGTGCAGCCCGTCTGATTTATTGCTTTTGAAAAGCCGTGAGCAGCTTGTTTGCACGTTGTAAAGCTGTTATGTCCAATTTTCTATGATGCCTTCTGTGTAATAATTGCTAATTAGCTTCAGACAAAGGGACTGCATTTATATTTACTCTTGTGTAACACCATTTCTTTACATGTAAATACCCTTAATATTCCAACGACATTTATAAATGCGTACATGGACTGGATATTAAGCTTTCATTTTAGCATTGTTAGCAATACGTACAGTGGTACCTTGAAACTCAGCATCAATTGGTTCTGGGAGTGGCTTTGAATTTAAAAGACGTTGAGTTTCAAGGTATTTTTCCCATAAGTATGTATGGGAAACCTGTGTGTTCCATGGTCCGGTGGAACTGCATTAACACTGATCAGCCATAACATTAAAACCACCTCCTGGTTTTTACACTCACTGTCCATTATATCAGCTCCACTTACCATATAGGAGCACTTTCTAGTTCTACAATTACTGACTGTTGTCATCTGTTTCTCTACATACTGTTTTAGCCTGCTTTCACCCTGTTCTTCAATGGTCAGGACCCCCACAGGACCACCACAGAGTAGGTATTATTTAGGTGGTGGATCATTCTCAGCACTACAGTGACACTGACATGGTGGTGGTATGTTAGTGTGTGTTGTGCTGGTATGAGTGGATCAGACACAGCAGCTGGAGTTTTTAAATACCGTGTCCAATCACTGTCCACTCTATTAGACACTCCTACCTAGTTGGTCCACCTTGTAGATGTAAAGTCAGAGACAGTCCCTTATCTATTGCTGCTGTTTGAGTTGGTCATCTTCTAGACCTTCATCAGTGGTCACAGGACGCTGCCCATGGGGCGCTGTTGGCTGGATATTTTTGGTTGGTGGACTATACTCAGTCCAGCAGTGAGGTGAGGTGTTTAAAAACTCCAGCAGTGCTGCTGTGTCTTATACATAAATACATAAACCAAGTAAAACAGCAAAATTCAGTTGCTAATTTGTTGTTGTTTTTTATCTGAACTTGCATATTATTTGTTTATTTCTATGCTACATTTCCAGTATATGTTTAGTGTATATTATATTGACTCGTGACTTGACTCGGACTCTAGTCTAAAGACTTGTGACTTGACTCGGACTCTAGTCTAAAGACTTGTGACTTGACTCTGACTCTAGTCTAAAGACTTGTGACTTGACTTGGACTCTAGTCTAAAGACTCGTGACTTGACTCGGACTCTAGCCTAAAGACTCGTGACTTGACTCGGACTCGTATCTTGTGACTTGTGAACATCTCTGATCCTAACTCATATCTAACTGAAACAAATCAACCCCACTTAACTCAACCCAACTCAATCATTTTTAAAAATAAAAAAGGAAAACTGTGAAAACTTATATTTTATCTACCTGACCTGATAGAAAACCATACAGTCATGAAGACTCACCTAAACAAGAGAGTTTCGGAGACAACGCCAAAGCAGATAGCAGCAGTTTTGAAGAGCTCATGTGGAGCGGGGTTATCAAAGTCTGTCAACATGCGGTACACAATATAGGGCACCAGGGCTGCCAGTGTTACCACTCCAACCATCACAATCCATGTGTACCACTGAGATGCCACAGTCCACCATGGAGCGTTTCTCTGCTGGTACTGGTCAGATAGACAGAAAGGAAAATGTTGATTAGTTCAAGGTTACAAAACAACACTTTCAGTCACTTTCATGGAAAATACATGAACATTTAAGTCTGTATGAGTTTAACATGGGCGGCTCGGTGGGTAGCACTGTCACCTCACAGCAAGAAGGTCCTGGGTTCAGTCACCAGTTGTAATTACACTTTAACTTATGGTCTGTTCAACAAATTCATTGTCTGTTTTACCACTGCTTTATCCTATTCAGGCTCGTAGTGGGTTCAATTTACTGGATGAAAGGTAGAAAACACCCCAAACAGGTCTCCAGTCCATCACAGGGCAAACACATATGCACATGTAGTAGCCACAAGAAACCTGAGTGCATGTCTTTGGACTGGCTCCTAGACTGGCTCCACCTGGGAATTGAAACTAGAACTTCTTGTTGTGGGGAAACAGTGCTACCCACCGAGCCTGGCTATGATTTATCAGACCCATATGAACATACTGAAGTTGATAAAGCACATGTTAATTCTTATTACTTGTGTAAGCACGTCAAAATTAATTTCTTCTACTGCTGAGGTAGAAGTCCTAGACCATCAGCTCACCATATTTAAAAGAAAAAAATCAGCATTTTGGATGAACTGTGTATTAATGTGTGCTTTTAGATTGTGTTTGAAATGTGTTTAGATTACCTGTAGTATGTGTGTGTGAGGTGTGTTTAGATTGTGTGTAGTATGAGTTGTGTGTGTAATGTGAGTGTAGTGACTAGTAAATGTTGTGTGTAAAGTGCATAGTGTGTGTATATGTTGTATATGGTGTATTGTGTGTGTATGGTGGATGTAATGTGTGTAGTGTGTGTAATGTGTGTGTAGTGTGTTTGTTTACATTTATTTCTTTTTAAATGAAGATCTCTGTCTAATTGGTGTAGATATTGGCATATTGTGAAAAGCCCTAGAGCCCATCAGCTCACCATATTAAAAAGGAAAAAATCTGTATTTTGGATGGACTGTGTATTCATGTGTGTGTTTAGATTGTGTTTGAAATATGTTTAGATTACCTGTAGTATGTGTGTGTGAGGTGTGTTTAGATTGTGTGCAGTATGAGTTGTGTGTGTAATGTGTGTGTAGTGACTAATAAATGTTGTGTGTAAAGTGCACTTTATGACACAGTGATGAGACACAGGAGCACATTTAGTGCAAGACTCATCCTACCCAAATGCACCACAGAGCGCCACAGGAAGTATTTTCTACCTGTGGCCATCAAACTCTAAAATTCCTCCCTTAATGTGTGACACTATGGTTTATCTGTGCAAGATTCAGTATTCATATGTGCAATATTCAGTATTCATATGTGCAATATTCAGTATTCATATGTGCAATATTCAGTATTCATATGTGCAATAATAATAACGTACGCATTTTAATTATTTAAGCTAGCAGAGTATTTATTCTTTTTACATAAATGGGTGCTACTGTAAAAAACTGCAATTTCCCTCTGGGATCAATAAGTATTCTGATTCTGGTTCTGACGGTTTGTATTTCTGTGTGTATATGTTGTGTGTGTATAGTATGCAGTGGATGCATTGTGTGTAGTGTGTAAGGTCTGTATGTGTCGTGGGTGTTGTAAGGTTATGTGTAGAACGTTGTATGTGTAGGGTGTATGTAATGTGTGTGTAGTGTGTGTGTGGTGGGTGTTTTGGAGGTTATGTGTAGAGTGTATTGTGTGTATATGGTGGATGTAATGTGTGTAGTGTGTGTAATGTGTGTGTAGTGTGTTTGTTTACATTTATTTCTTTTTAAATGAAGATCTCTGTCTAATTGGTGTAGATATTGGCATACTGTGAAAAGCCCTAGGCCATCAACTCACCATATTAAAAAGAAAGAAATCAGCATTAATGTCCATACATACAGCTGAGAAGTTGTATTATTGGTCATAGATGTAGATTTAATGGTCAAACTTCAGCTTAATTAAACTCTTTGTGAAATCTGATCTGGTTTCACTGGTACGTTTTGTTTGCACTGGAAGCCACACACTTGGTGAGCTTTTTTATGTTATACTTTCCTCTTTCTTTTCACTGTGTACATTTTGGTTTGTCTAGGGCACAAATAATAATAAACTGGTTAGATTTGCAAGGGTCATGTTTTTATGACTCATTCTTTTATATAACATCCAATAAATTTGCTTTCAGTTACAATTCCCGTAGGATCAAAAGATATCTGGTTTGACAAAAGATTGATTGGTCTGAACAAAAGATTTGGTTTTCTACAACTGTCGTACGTTGGTCCTGTAACAATGGCACTGTTTGTAATTGTGCTTTTCATTTTCGGCTGAGTCATTAAGGTTCTCGATTGGGAAACTAACAAAGGAGCTTTTGTGAGGGATAACAACTGTACTGATTAAAGCTTCCAGCTTCACACCTGTTCTCTCCAACAGCTTTCAGCTGAGTGCACGTGCTCAGCGTCACATCCAACTGCTGTCTTTGAAAGATAGGCGCAGGAGTGCTGTCAGCATTGCTGCAGAGATTGAAAAGGTGGGGGGTCAGCCTGACAGTGATCAGACCATACGCCGCACACTACATCAAATTGGTCTGCATGGCTGTCACCCCAGAAGGAAGCCTCTTCTGAAGTCTCTACACAAGAAAGCCCGCAAACAGTTTGCTGAAGACATGTCAACAAAGGACATGGATTACTGGAACCATGTCCTATGGTCTGATGAGACCAAGATTAATTTGTTTGGTTTAGATGGTCTCAAGCATGTGTGGCGGCAATCAGGTGAGGAGTACAAAGATAAGTGTGTCATGCCTACAGTCAAGCATGGTGGTGGGAATGCCATGGTCTGGGGCTGCATGAGTGCAGCAGGTGTTGGGGAGTTACATTTCATTGAGGGACACATGAACTCCAATATGTACTGTGAAATACTGAAGCAGAGCATGATCCCCTCCCTCCGGAAACTGGGTCGCAGGGCAGTGTTCCAGCATGATAATGACCCCAAACACACCTCTAAGACGACCACTGCTTTATTGAAGAGGCTGAGGGTAAAGGTGATGGACTGGCCAAGCATGTCTCCAGACCTAAACCCAATAGAACATCTTTGGGGCATCCTCAAGCGGAAGGTGGAGGAGCGCAAAGTCTCGAATATCCGCCAGCTCTGTGATGTCGTCATGGAGGAGTGGAAAAGCATTCCAGTGGCAACCTGTGAAGCTCTGGTAAACTCCATGCCCAGGAAAGTTAAGGCAGTTCTGGGAAATAATGGTGGCCACACAAAATATTGACACTTCAGGAACTTTCACTAAGGGGTGTACTCACTTTTGTTGCCGGTGGTTTAGACATTAATGGCTGTATATTGAGTTATTTTGAGGGAAGAATAAATTTACACTGTTATATAAGCTGCACACAGACTACTTTTCATTGTGTCAAAGTGTCATTTTGTCAGTGTTGTCCCATGAAAAGATATACTTAAATATCTGCAGAAATGTGAGGGGTGTACTCACTTTTGTGATACACTGTATATGTTTCATTTTGATGATGTGCAATGCCATAGTAGTGTTTACAGAGAAGCAGCTGCATATCGTGATGCTCCCACTTCAATATCTAACTTTAGGTTTGGTGCTTTTGGGATTGTACTGAAATCTGTTTACATTCTTATTTTGATATTTCCAAATTAAGGAGTGTAATTTACTTTTATTTATTTATTTATTTATTTATTCATTTTGAGAGTAGGGGTGGCACGGTGGCTTGGTGGGTAGCACTGCTGCCTCACAGCAAGAAGGTCCTGGGTTTGATTCCCAGGTGAAGCAGTCCTTTTTGTGTGAGCTCCGGTCTCACGGTCCAAAGACATGCAGTAATAAAAATTATTGTGGAGGTCTTCTTTGCTCACCGTTGTAACTGTTGTTCCTACTGTGGTCAAGTTGTCTTGTACGTGTTTTTGAGTGACAACTGGCTTCCTTTTTGAATTTCAATATCATTAGTCTACAGGTGCCTTCACATGAGGCTGCTTTGCTCTGCGCATGGCAAGTGCGAATATGAGACAAATCTGCATTTGTGTGAAATAACCATCAAACCCAGTCTGAAAGCTCCACATGTATCTGTGTTCAGGTGGATTTTAATCACTGTTTCACTTTTAAACTTGTGTTAAAATGCTTATTGTGAGAAGCTTAACGTGGCTTAATGTACTAAAAAAACAACACAGGAACACTAAACAGCTCTCAGTTATTACTGGTCATAAGTTGTCTGGTCGTTGTTTTAATACAATAAGTCACATTAAGCTTTGTTCGCGTTAAGCGTTGTTTGTACAGCCTGAGTCAGTTTTACCACATTATATCAAACAGTTCGTCTTATTGGAGATGCTTAGAAAAGGTCAGCAGCAAACTAGGTCAGCAGCAAACTGGGTCAACGAACCATTTTTGAACCACTTGTACTGACAGTACAGTACATCACATTTTCTACTCAAGTCTGCATTTATTATGTTCCTGAGAACACCAGGAAGCTTAGAAGGCAGTCTTTTGTATTTTACAGTGAAAGCAGTTGACATTTGCACAAGAACATTTATTTATTTTTGAAGTGCACATATGCTGGAAATACATAAAAATTACAAAAAAATGTGGTTGAATCCTGATTTCTCTTCACTATACAGCACCTCCATGATGCTAAAGGCTACTTCTGAAGAGAAAACTTTAGATTCAGATGAGCTAAGGACTCATGGTGTGATATTTGAACAGCTTTTAATTAGCGCAGAGGCTTCATCTACAAACGCAAAGCACATGATGCTCTTTAGACTCGCTAGTCATTAATTAGATTCTTTGTGGCGAGTGCCATCGAGCCATCCGCAATGTTTAAGGTTACATCAAGCCGCAGTAAGTGGCTTCCTGATAGCAGGCCACATCTGTCTTCATTACTCAGAGTGCTGCCAGACTCTGCTCTTCAGCCAGAGAGGGAGAGAGAAGGACTGATAGCACGCAAAGCAGACACCCTCTCAACTTCTGCGCTATTATTTCCACTCTTAGCATCATTAATTTACACAGAGTGAGAGGGTGAATACTTACGGCCAAATTTCTTCAGCATGGAAGACTCGCCGAATGTCCCTCATAGTAGAAGCCAAGTGTGCTGGGATTTTGCTTTTACTTATAGTCACACCACATGACTAAGTGCAGTATAATAATGTGTTCTTATTCATGTAACCACTTTCTCCTGGTCTAAGTTGTAGAGCCTTAACAGAAGCACTGGGTGCAGGACAGTAACACACCCTGGACAGGGTATTAATCCATCACAGTGCATGGCATACTAATCTCTTATTCTAATCTTGGGACAACCTACTGGCATAATTTTGGTTGGTTGAAGAACAACCAAAATACACAACAAAAAGTCATGTAGACACAGAAAACAAAACAAATCCTCAGAGAGGTTTAAACTAAAGTTAGAACCCATTTACCATGTTTCTTAAAGCTGTGTGGCACCCACAACACCACCATGGTTTTGCCCTCATGTGTAACTTTTTTCCCTGCATCATGAAGAGTCTGTTATTCTGTATTCATTCACTTACTGTTAATACACTTTCACACACCGACTCACACCAAGGGGCAATTTGGAGTAGCCAGTCACCAATGTTGGATAATAAGAGTACCAAGGACAGGAAGGAACCCAAGACCTACCTACCTAGCTACCTACCCATCTATCTACCTACCTATCTATCTACCCACCTATCCATCTATCCATCCATTCATCCATCAATCCATCAATCCATCATTCCATCCATCCATCCATACATAGATACATACATACTGTACATAATTACCTGTCATACACTGTGCTATTACCAAAATCATGTTAGTAAATATCAAATAAAGACAAACATGACAAAGAGCAGCAGCGGCCCTCTTTTAAAAAAATAGAAAAAGTCGCTTAGATAGAGTAGCGGTAAAACACACGCTAGAACACCAGAGCTGGGATCTCAAATACATTGTATCAAATCTCAGCTCTGCCTGCCGACTGGGCTGAGCAGCCACAGGAACAACGATTGGCCTGTTGTTCATATGGGGGGTGGGGTGTGTGTGTTATATTAAGCCGGATAGGGTCTCTCTCATAACTAATGCAATTACAACCTCTGCTGGCTGATTGATAGCGCCTGCACAGAGACGGGAAAAGAGTGTGTCTCTCCATACACAGTGCTGATCCGCATTGCACTCGTCAAAGTGTTGGTGACAAGATGCATACGACTGCTACCCACGTGTCGGAGGGAGCATGGGTTAGCTTTGTTCTCCTCAATCAAAGCGGGGATCGGCATTGGTGGAGAGGAAGCTATGAAGGACTGTTACCAAAACATTTATGGCATTTAGCAGATATTTTATTCAAAATGACTTACAATTATAACCAAATACAATTTAATTGAGGGTTAATGGCCTTATTAAGGTACCTAACAGTATTAACTTGGTGGTCTTGAACCAGTAACCTACAAGTAACAAAAACTGTTCTTTGTGAGATGAACAAAGATGGAATATAAGGCAACATTTGCATTTAAAAACTTTTACTTTGTTACAAAACCTGGACCCTTAAACACTGAATACATTATTTTCAAAATTGTCTGATAAGTTAACTAATAAGGACCAGAATTCCCAGATCAGGATGGATTTAAGTTTGGAGGAAGCTGAAGAAAGCTTTCACTTCAGAATGTTATATATTCGAAGTATAATGGCTTGTGCAGCCACTGTGTAGAAACCAGAAGCAATGATCGGTCATTATCACTGGAATAAATGGACACTATGGTGAAAAAGACTTGAATATGCCCGCATACTATTAAAATAATGTCAGAGTGGTTTGTTTTACTATTATTAAGTGTTGACAAGTCGATTCAGACCTGGTAACCACACAGACAATGTTTCCCCAGAACATTTTGTCTTCTGATTGGATCTTCAGGATTCATAATGACTCTAACTGCATTGTTTCTCCAATTGCATCCACCTGTCTTGTTCCTGGCCATCCTCTTCCTCTTTTACCTTCAACTCTTTGAAGCATAATAGTCTTTTCCAACAAATTGTTTCGTTCCATAATGTATCCAAATGATCTGTTGATATAAAGACATTCAGTGTTCATGTTTTGGCAGTCACCAGATTAAAATATCACTGAACGTTTGAGGGTAAGTTCTGGAGCACAGATTGCGAAGTAGATATTCAGTCCTTTCCTCCCTGGAAGCACTAGAAGACTTGTCTACCATGTCTACAGCTTTCCAAAATGGAATAAACCTGTTCTGGAGGTAATTGTAAATCAACATCTTACTAGGGTTTCCATTATTTTATGTACCCCACCCCCCAATAAATAAAATAGGGCAGGGGTCACTCAGCGGTTAAGCTACCGGACTGGTAATCAAACGGTTGCTGGTTCAGGCCCCCTTCACTGCCAGGTTACCACTGTTGAGCCCTTGAGCAAAGCCATTAACCCTCAATTGCTTGGATTTTATTCAGTTACAACTGTAAGTCTGCTAAAAGTCATAATTACAAAACTGTTATAAAGACCTCTGTGTGTCCTCAAACCAGGCGGCCTGGACATATTCCTCCCGGAATCGACACCACTTCTCCAGTTTGCACATCAAAGCAGAACAAACACAAATAAGCCGGATTTCTTAAAAGCATCAGATAAGCTGTTGGAGGAAAAACCCACTCTTACTTCCTGAAAGTCCTTCTGCCTTTGATTGGGACCTGAGTGCTATGTTTATCTGCTCCAGCCCCCCTTCCTCATCCAAACAAGCCCCCTTCACTTTCAATGCAGGCACTAAATACTCTGTACATTAGAGTCGCCCCAAACCCGCTGGTAGGATACTTTTGATGGTCAATACTGGTGTTTATTTAACAGAAAATGGTCCTGGGCTGGGGGACAAGATTTAGGCTAAGAAAAGCCCCTGAGGAGCACAGCATGTCCTGTTTTAAGTGATGCATAGGTAAACGGATTTTGCAGAGTAAGAGGGATTTAATGACAGCTGAAACTGCCTCTCTGAATGGACTCACTGTGTTTTGGGTACATTTCAAGGGAATATTTACACAACCTGGGAATGGGGGCCACTTAAAAGGATATGGGGGCTCTCTGGACCGTCACATTCTCTAATCCCCATTATCTAGACTTCTGATTTTCATGATTTCCATTTCCTCAGCCTACAGGTATTCCCAAATTACAGTCCCTTTTTATCTTATCGCGGTCCATTCCTATAGTAGTACCTATAGCTTCTCAACTTGTGTGGACTCGTTTTATTGGCTTCCCAGAATGCCTGGGTTATTCACGGCTCACAGTGTGAAGAGAGCAGGAAAATATATTCCCCGTAAATTCTCCACGAGCGTCCTGTGAGAATTCTCTCGGCCAAAGAAAACATATTTTAAAAGCAGATGGAGCTTGATACTTATCATGCAGTAATTAGATACACATTGGGCCCTTTTGTTCTCTTCATGGACTCTTATGGTCCAGAGGTCAAAGATCAGCGGTGGTAGAGTACTGAGATGCGGGGGTTGTGCCAATGAAACCCACTCTTCTTCTCTTAATGCTTCAGAGATGGTCAAAGCAGCATCACAACATTTAAAAAAATAATAAAATGCATAGCTCAGCTTTACCAAGGTTGTTTTTTATATACAGTATGAAATGTGGACGTATACCTTATTGCCATCTATGTAGCCAGTATGACCAGTGGACATGGGAAATGACTCTAAGAACATTCCATCAACCAACCCTGTTTGGAAAAGAAGTGACTTAAAGTGCTGTGTCAGTATACTGTCTAAGCCATTTATGGTTAAGGGCCTTGCGTAACTGCCCAACCTGGCAGTGGTGGGGTTTTAACCAGCAACCTTTTGATTACTAGTTCAGTACCTTAACCACTAGGCTACAACTGCCCTAGTGGATTTATTTAAAAGAATGTATTTTGTCTTTCTATTTTATTTTATACAGCACTTTTTTTTGAAAGGGGGAACCAAAAGTAAGGCCAAAAGAATGTGCACACTTCACCATGAGCTTTTCGGACGTCTTATGCCAAGTTCACACTACATGACTTTCCAAGTTGTCAGATCACTGTACAGTTCACACTACACGACTGGATCTCTTGCAATCGGGAGTCTTTTAAGTCATTGTGTATTTCACACTGCACAACTGATCGGCGATAGGGGATTATACACTACACCATCTATCACCATGAGGAATCGCAGGCGAGTCTATCTGGTCTCCAAACTACGTTTCGTCATGAAAACACACACGAGATGTGACGAGGGGGTTTAATGATACCGTGTCCAAAAATGTATGTCACCAATAAGCGAGCGATCAGAGATGTTGTGCGCTGATGTGCAGCATGAAAGCAAGTAGGAAAAATAAATGAATTCAAGTGGATTGGGCAACACCAGAGCAGTGATCTCGAATACATCGTATCGAATCTCAGCTCTGCCTGCCAGCTGGACTGAGCAGCCACATGAACAACGATTGGCCTGTTGTTCATATAGGGGCGGGGCATTTAGCTGGATAGGGACTCTCTTGTAACTGATGCACTACGACCTCTGCTGGCTGGTTGATGGCGCCTGCACAGAGGTGGGGGAAAGAGTGCGGATCAGGGTGTGTTTCTCTGTACACAGAGCTGATCTGCAGCTGATCTCGTGTAGTGCAGGTGAAAAGATGCATACGGCTGCTGCCCACGTTTCAAAGGGGGCGTGGGTTAGCTTCTTTATTCTTAAATCAGAGCTGGGGCCAGCATTAGTGGAGAGGAAGCATATATATATATATACTGTATATATACAGTATATATAATGGGTGCAGCTTAAACACGAATGTAATAATTAAAAAAGGTGTTCACATTATTTTGGTCCTACAGTGTAGAATAAAACATGAGCATATAATTAATGATGTCTTATTGTTTTCTTTATGAAATTAACATTTTAATTAACATTAACATTACTATTTCCTTTCTTTTTTTAAATATTCATCAACCACTTTATCCTGGTCAGGGTTGTTTCAGCTTCAGCCTTCCACAGACAGACAACGCCAATCATGTCTGTGTAGATGCCAGGCCGGCTGATAACACGATTGGCTAGCTTAAAAAATCACTGTGTCAGACCTCTGTGATGTCTTCTTATGTTCATCTTGTCGTGTTTTAATCTGTGAGGACCCCTCCCCTCCAAACAAAAACAAATAAAATAATAAATAAAATAATGTTTATGTGCACGTCTCCAAATGTTCAGGCAGATTTTGCAGCTCATCCGGAAACAATCACA
Organism: Trichomycterus rosablanca; assembly: GCF_030014385.1. NCBI lineage: Eukaryota > Metazoa > Chordata > Actinopteri > Siluriformes > Trichomycteridae > Trichomycterus > Trichomycterus rosablanca. Next base: position 6,811,656 of record NC_085993.1, on the reverse strand, counting down.
TACCAGAAACAATAATAAAGGCTTTTTAATGGCTTCTTGCAGCGGACGGACCTAATAAATGAATTATTTCAGTTCGGCACTTCTCCTGAAATAAATCAAACACAGTTTTAAATAAATATATAAATAAATAAAAGCAGCACAATTGAGAGCGACTCCGAGCTTATCAGCCCAATTTCCGCTGTTGTCTCCGGGCTGAATAGAGCCAGGCGCAAGAGATATTACTTTGTTAAAAGAAACATACTTTTTCCATCTCAGCAGATAATGGGTCCAAGGTAAAAGCCGTAGAGGACAGACGTGTTGTCGAACAATGTCGCTCTGTGTTGTGATGGAAAATGCTAAAGGAAAAGACCGAGAGGAAGATAAGGATGTGAAGAGGAGGTCAGTCTCCAAGTCCTAAATAATCAGTCCTGAGATAACAGGGGCTGGTTAAAAGGTTTTTTTTAATGGCCATGTGCTGAATGGGAGCACTGCTATTAGCCTTCTTTCCCCGGGCTTTCAAAGGGCCCGTGTGTGTCTGCTAAATTTATATTTAAAACCGAGGGCCGAGGCGACTCTGCTCGGGTTAAAAGCGCCACAACAAGGGTCAGCACATACATCCCGAAAATCTAATTATCTTGTATGACTCGGAGGAAGCAGCTACGTTATTGAGACAAGGCAGAGCAGGATGGGATTTTTTCACTTTCACTTGTCCTCGAAAAAAAAAAATCAATGCAGCCTTAAATATGTGTGTCAGGAATATTGAAAAAGACAAAAGTGTTTCAGTAATAATGATCACATAATAACCTGTATCATCAAATAATACTAAACTAAATAATACAACTAAATAATTAAGATCAGAGTCTCTGTCAATTCAGCAAGACAAACCCAAGACATCCAAATTTAAACACTACCAGAGGTTTGTTTGTTTGTTTATTAGCATTTTAACCTCATGTTTTACACTTTGGTTACATTCATGACAGGAACGGTAGTTACTCATTACACAAGTTTCATCAGTTCACAAGGTTATATCAAACACAGTCATGGACAATTTAATATCTCAACTTCACCTCACTTGCTCGTCTTTGGACCGTGGGAGGAAACCGGAGCACCCGGAAGAAACCCACGCAGACACGGGGAGAACATGCAAACTCGGAAAGGACCCGGACCGCCCCACCTGGGGATCTAACCCAGGACCTTCTTGCTGTGAGGCGACAGTGCTACCCACTTAGCCACCGTGCTGCCCCCCACCACCAGAGGTAACGTTACACCATAATTATACAAACAGCCCATTATAGAAAAGGTCAGTTAAGACCATTTCAAATAATCTATTACTTTAGCATCGCCCCCTTCCCCCCTCTCCAAATCTCCGTCCAAAGAACCACAATAAAATACAAAGAGCATCAATATAAATTTGCTTAAATTAAATATTTTACTAGATCCGGTGTAATACACCGATCAGCCATAACATTAAAACCACCTCCTTGTTTCTACACTCACTGTCCATTTTATCAGCTCCACGTTGTAGTTCTACAATTACTGACTGTAGTCCATCTGTTTTTCTACATACCTTTTTAACCTGCTTTCACCCTGTTCTTCAATGGTCAGGATCCCCACAGGACCACCACAGAGCAGGTATTATTTGGGTGGTGGATCATTCTCAGCACTGCAGTGACACTGACATGGTGGTGGTGTGTTAGTGTGTGTTGTGCTGGTATGAGTGGATCAGACACAACACCGCTGCTGGAGTTTTTAAATACCGTGTCCACTCACTGTCCACTCTATTAGACACTCCTACTTAGTTGGTCCACCTTGTAGATGTAAAGTCAGAGACGATCGCTCATCTATTGCTGCTGTTTGAGTTGGTCATCTTCTAGACCTTCATCAGTGGTCACAGGAAGCTGCCAACGGGGCGCTGTTGGCTGGATATTTTTGGTTGGTGGACAATTCTCAGTCCAGCAGTGACAGTGAGATGTTTAAAAACTCCATCAGCATTGCTGTGTCTGATCCACTCATACCAGTACAACACACAATAACACACCACCACCATGTCAGTGTCACTGCAGTGCTGAGAATCATCCACCACCCATCTGTAGTGGTCCTGGGAGAGTCCTGACCATTGAAGAACAGCATGAAATGGGGCTAACAAAGCATGCAGAGAAAGAGATGGACTACAGTCAGTAATTGTAGAATTACAAAGTGCTTCTATATGGTAAGTGGAGCTGATAACATGGACAGTGAGTGTAGAAACAAGGAGGTGGTTTTAATGTTATCACTGATCAGTGTAATGTATTAATAATCAAAAAACTGACATTTCTTTTTTACAAAAGTATTGAGATCTTTTGCTGTGGCACTTCAAATTTTATACAGTCATTATGAATCACACAGAACCTGATAAAAGAGAACCAGCTTGTGAGAGGTACCAGGATGCAAGAATAAGTCACGGTACACCTGTAGAGGTGAAAACTTGCCCACTTTGAGCACAGCCTTAACACCAAAGTGGAAAACGGATCAGTTAATTGCAGACGCTTATGGTTTAGCATAATGCAATCTCCTTCCAGCACAGGTGTACATTTATATTAGAAATATCCAGCACACAGTGTTTCACAAATACATTTCTCTAATTAAAACAGGCCATACCTTAATAAAGTAACACACTTCCTAACTTTCAGAACCTAGAGACGAATAACCAGAGCATGAACTTACCGCTGTAATATATTAACTAGCGGTTAACAATAGCAGACAGCAATGTGTTTATCACTACCTAATGTTTTATGAATATGACCTTTATGGTGCCTCTAATCAATCCGTATCCTGGCAAGAGGTCTGCTGGGATTATTTAAACACCAAGATCCTAGAAGTAGGACACGGTATAGTACACCAGTGCTACCATTTCAACACTCGGTTAGTCTAAATATATTTTCTACTTCTGTTTGATTAGATGTTTAGTTTAGTTTTCATGACTGTTGAGGTGCACATGGCTTTTAAATTGTCTTTTACATTTACAACCCCAAATCAGAAAAAGTTGGGACAGTATGGAAATGCAAATAAAATAAAAATGCAGTGTTTGAACCTGAGATATTTCATGTTTTGTCTGCTCAACTTCATTCCATTTATTAATAAACATCTATTCCTACATTTCAGGCCTGCAACACATTCCAAAAAAGTTGGGATGGGGGCAATTTAGATCTAGTAATGATGTGACAAAACTAAATAATTATGTGATTCCAAACAGGTGATGTCAAGAGGTGATTGTGATCATGGTTTGGTACAAAAGCAGCATCTAGAAAAGGCTGAGTCTTTGATGAGTAAAGATGATCAGAGGATCTCCAGTTTTGCATATTTGCATATTTCTCCCTCTACAGTGCATAATATCATTAAAAAATTTTCAACAGACAATGCAAAACCACAAGCTGCTCACATTTCAAAGGCATGGCTGCGGAAGAAGAGGGTACGGGTACTGGACTGGCCTGCCTGCAGTCCTGACCTGTCCCCAATAGAGAACATGTGGAGAATTTTGAAATGAAAAATGTGACTACGACGACCCCGTACTGTTGCACATCTTAAGACGTGTTTGCATGAAGAATGGGACAAAATAAAAGCTGAAACACTAAATCACTTGGTCTCCTCGGTGTCAACACGTCTTTTAAGTGTGGTGAAAAGGAATGGCAAAATTACAAAAAGGTAAATGCTTTACTGTCTCAACATCATGAACAATTTAGTGTCTCCAATTCATCTCACTTGCATGTCTTTGGACTGTGGGAGGAAACCGGAGCACCCGGAGGAAACCCATGCAGACACAGGGAGAACATGCAAACTCCACAGGACCTTCTTGCTGTGAGGCGACTGTGCTACCCACTTAGCCACCATGCCACCCATACATTTTATACATAATACTTACTTATTATATCATTTTAATGACAATATTTATAGTGTAAATGTGAGTGTTTAGGTGCTCAGTTAGGTGTAAGAGTTTAGGGGTGTATCTGTACCCCCTGCAGATGTTTTCAGTCATACATTACAATACAGGCACTGAAGTGTTACTCTCATTTTTATCTTCCACTTTTTTTTATTAGTCAAAAGACAGTTGTGAGCAATTGCCTTCCATAATGAGCTACGGTTCGTTAGTCAACTTAATTTATAATTGAATCGGATGGCTAAAACTCAGACGTCTCCCAAGACTGAGGGGGTGTTTGGAGCATTTCATTAACACACAAGCCCTTTGGAAACACCACAGAATGTGAGCTATTCCACAGAAAAAAACATTGTAAAAAGAGAAAAGTGAAGAAAATAGAAAGAAAGAAAGAAAGTATTACAATTATTTTAACAGCTGTGCATGACCCACGCGGACCTCCTCCCTTTGGTGGTACGGAGAAAAAAATCCCGAAAACGGCACATAAAAGCTAATTGATTTAAATATATCCTAAAGAGCACGAAGTTCGTAAAATGAAACTTTAACAGCCCAATGACTAATTCATGAGCATTTATTTAGCTGCTGCTATTTGCAGCGTGTGGTCAAAACAAGACTGGGTTCAGGCGTTTTCTGTTTGCGGACAGGCAGGCTAAAGTTGCTGCTGCCTGAGAAGAGAGTCCATTAACTAATAGAGATTAAAAGCCTGATGCCTTTTCAACCCCCCCTCCCCTCCCTCGGCTTACGCTTCCAAAGCAAAGCGCCCGGACTGATTGATGAGAACCAGCAGGCTGAGGGAAATCTACTCTTTTATTAAGGCCCGTGTCAGTCGTTCGGTCCGTCCCTTCATCGGCGGGGCCGTCCACTTCTCTCCAGCTCTGTCGCAGCAGGGGCGAGAGAGGTAAACACACAGAGAGCTCTGGAGGAGATAAGTGGAAGCACTTTAACATTAGCCGCGGAAGTAGATGTACAGCACGCCGTGTGCTTTTACTCCCTGAAGTTATTTACAATGACAGGAAAGAAGTCCGGCCTTTTAGTATTAGACCTGATTTTCGTGAAAGCCTGCTTGTAGAAGATAGTGATTTTATTTTCCTCATTACAGAAGCTGATAAAGCTTGAGGTAATATCTTTTTAAGAGCAGTGAGAAAGCCTAGAAGTCCACAACCAGAGCCTCACAGGTCTGTTTATATTTACCTTTTATTTTTGGCACTTAGCGGGTGCTGTTATCCAAAGCGACTGACAATTGTGACTGAATACAGTTCAAGCAATTAAGCAATTAGGTGCCTTGGCGGTGGTGGGGATTATTTATATATTTATTTATTAGGATTTTAATGTCATGTTTTACACACTTTGGTTACATTCATCAGTTCAATTTCTTATGTCAGACACAGTCATGGACAATTTTGTATCTCCATTTCACCTCACTTGCACGTCTTTGGACTGTTTGGACTGGTGGGGATTAAACCACCAACCTTACAATTACTAGGTGAGCACCTTAACCACTGAGCCACCACTGCCACTGTTTGATAGATAGATAGATAGATAGATAGATAGATAGATAGATAGATAGATAGATAGATAGATAGATAGATAGATAGATAGATAGATAGATAGATAGACAGTGTGTGCATTCCACTGACCCCTTCTTATTCGCCCAGACTTTAGTGGACTTTCGTGTGAGGCCAGTCTCACACACAAAGAGTTACGCTCTGATCTCCGAATCCCCCCACTTCTGTGTAGACGCCTCACCCTCTGTAAAGACCCCACCCTCTTTTTAGTCCTGTCTTTTCCCACCCAGCAGACTAGTGGCCAATTTTGTCTGCTGCAGGAACCGCCAATTGTGCCTCCTAGGGGGCGCCCAGCTGACTGGTAGCAGAGCTGAAATTCAAACTCAGCTCTTAACTATCGAGCTCAACTGTCGACTATCAAGATGCAAAACTCAGTGGCTGTGATTAAATACAGTATGTTGTTCATCAGTCAACTATATCCAAGTGTCTCACCAAAATGTTTATTAAAAAAAAAAAATTTGACAAGGGCCAAATAGTGATGGCTAGACGACTGGGTCAGAGCATCTCCAAAACTGTAGCTCTTGTGGGGTGTTCCCGGCCTGCAGAGGTCAGTATTTATCAAAAGTGGTCCAAGGAAGGAACAGTGGTAAACCGGCGACATGGTCATGGGCGGCCAAGGCTCATTGATGCACGTGGTACAATATAAATTAAATCTTGCACATCTGGTTACAGGCTTGTAAAAGAAGATTCTCTGGTTCCTTAAACAACCACCATCACCTGACCAGTACTAAAGTCAGTAAAAGGCATCCTGAGAGTACAGAAAGTGGAGACCCCAGTGTTGTACTGACACTCATATCAGTACTTTAGCTGGGTGTGTTTCTTCATGAGGTGAGTGTGTGTAATGTCAATCCCAGCAGGATAAGCGCGTCCTGACAAGGCAATCAGGAACACGAGCGATCGGGAGGCCGCACGGCCTCAGCCATCTCGTCCCTCACTCTGATGAGCTTTTGACAAATGGGGGCGCGACCGAAATTGGTTTTGTATGAGCGCGTTCAGATCTGCCTCTTAGCAGGATTATTGCCACCTGTCTTCATTGCCTACACTCAGTTCATCCATTCATCAGCCTCTGGGCTTTCTGCTGCGCTGCACTCATTCTCACAAATTCTCTGGCTTTTATTTCAACACACACTCGCATAGTCATGCAACGAACCCGGACCGGGGTCAACAGTAGCATCCTAAACCAGTCTGAAAAGCATGTTCTTACCAAATGTTAGCATTGTGAGCTGTTTGCGTACTTTCAAATACATAGATCTCTAATTTTTAAGATTAAGATAAGATAAAGACTTTATTGATCCCTTCAGGAAAATTAACTTGTTACAGCAGTACAGGAGGAGGATGGTAAAGATCAGAAAGTTAGACAACTAAGAAAAAAATCTTAAAAGTATACCCGATACATACACAAATCAGGCATAACTGTATTACCACCTCACTTTTTTTTTACACTGTCCATTTTATCAGCTCCACTTACCATATAGAAACACTTTGTAGTTCTACAATTACTGACTGGACCACCACAGAGTAGGTGTTATTTAGGTGGTGGATCATTCTCAGCACTGCAGTGACACTGACATGGTGGTGTGTGTTAGTGTGTGTTGTGTTGGTATGAGTGGATCAGACACAGCAATGCTGCTGGAGTTTTTAAACAGCTCACTGTCACTGCTGGTCTGAGAAAAGTCCACCAACCAAAAATATCCAGCCAACAGTGCCCCGTGGGCAGCGTCCTGTGACCACTGATGAAGGTCTAGAAGATGAGCAACTCAAACAGCAGCAATAGATGAGCGCTCGTCTCTGACTTTACATCTACAAGGTGGACCAACTAGGTAGGAGTGTCTAATAGAGTGGACAGTGAGTGGACACGGTATTTAAAAACACCAACACACCACCACCATGTCAGTGTCACTGAAGTGCTGAGAATGATCCACCACCTAAATAATGCTTGCAGGTAATCTACACGCTCCGCCATCATGATACGTCTCTTTACTTTCTCTTTACATTCGCCCACCATGATGACGCAGGCTTGGTTCCCAAAAACTGGTGGAAACGTGGGTCGGTTCTCTACAAAACACCAAGGTTCGAAGAAACCTGAACAGAAACGGTTCAAGAACCAGAGCACTATGATAGACAAACTACTAATAAACCAAATTCCCAGTTGATGCCAGTGCTTCTCCTACAGCAGGAACACAATTTATTCTCTTCACCATCACAATCTTATTAAGACCAAAGTTCAAACTCACCAGCTAAAATCCCAATTTGATTTTACTCATGATCGTAGCTTTTAAATCACTTACAGCTGTACTGAATAGTATGTCAAATTAGTGCACTGCTACTGTGTGTGTTAGTTCTCTCACTTATTATACGGTGGTACAAAGTAAACAATCAGACCCGAGCTTTTAGCTTTAACCTTTAACAGTTTAGCGTGGGAGCTAGCTAAATGTCACAAGTGCAAAAAATCAGGAATCAGGAACCACATTACATTTAACAAACTCTCAGCTGTTTATTTAATCATAACCACATGTAAACATAAGTACATTACTTGTTTTAAATAGGGAACTTTTATAGTGTAAATACAATGTGTGCCATTTTGTCATGTACTCTAAATGGCAGTAAATGACAGGTCTGTATTTATATTTTAAATGTTTAGGGTCTTTACCATTCTTCTCTTGTACTGCATTAACAGGTTATTTCTTTCTTTCTTTCTTTCTTTCTTTCTTTCTTTATTTATTAGGATTTTAACATCATGTTTTACACTCTGGTTACATTCAAGACAGAACAGCTGGTTTACTGGATGAAGATTCATCAATTGAAGTCAAACACAGTCATGGACAATTTTGTATCACTTATTCACCTCACTTGCATTGGACTGTCTTTGGACTGTGGGAGGAAATTGGAGCTCTTGAAAGAAACTCACGCAGACACAGGGAGAACATGCAAACTCCACACAGAAAGTACCTGGACTGCTCCACCTGGGAATCGAATCCAGGACCTTCTTGCTGTGAGGTGACAGTGCTAAACACCGAGCCATCGTGGCACCCCTGTAACAAGTTAATTTCCCTAAGGGGATCATTAGTCTATTCTTATGTTACCTTATCTTATTACCTTATAAAATTAAATCAGAAACTTGATGTATTTAAAAGTATGCAAACAGCTCAAAATGTACCAAAATTACAGTGATTTCTTCTGCAGCTAATGTTAGACAACAGTGTAATTTTAAACCTGTGGTTGCCTTTAAGCCAACACTTAACAGCCTGTCATTCACTAATAGACAAATTACAAATAAACCAGATTCCCAGTTTGATGCCAGCGCTTCACCTACAACAGGAACAGCATTTATTCTCTTCAACTTCACAATCTAGGACCAAAGACCAAACTAGAACAGCTAAAATCTTATTTATCTAATCGTAGAAACTAAAATGCAGTGCTCGGTGGGTAGCACTGTCGCCACACAGCAAGAAGGTCCTGCATTCTATCCCCAGATGGGGCGGTCCCAGTCCTTTCTGTGTGGAGTTTGCATGTTCTCCCCGTGTCTGTGTGGTATTCTTCTGGGAGCTCTGGTTTCCTCCCACATACAAAAACATGCAAGTAAGGTGAATTGAAGATACAAAATTGTCCATGACTGTGTTCGAAATAACCTTGTGAAGTGATGAATTTTGTGTAACCAGTAACTACCGTTCCTGTCATGAATGTAACCAAAGTGTGTAAAACACTCACTCACTCACTGTCTTAACCACCTATCCAATCAGGGTCGCGCCAGGGAAGGGGTGGGGGGTTGCTGGAGCCTATCCCAGCTTTTCAATGGGCGCAAGGCACAGAGTAATAGTCTATCGCAGGGCGCCAGTCTATCGCAGGGCAGACACAAATACACACACACACATTCACCTATAGGGCAATTCAGTGTCTCCAATTAACCTGACTGCATGTCTTTGGACTGTGGGAGGAAACCGGAGCTCCTGAAGGAAACCTACACAGACACGGGGAGAACATGCAAACTCTGCACAGAAAGGACCCGGACCGCCCCGCCTGGGGATCAAAACTAGGACATTCTTGCTGTGAGGCGACAGTGTTACCCATTTAGCCACCGTGCTGCCCTTAGTGTGTAAAACATAACAGTAAAATCCTAATAAATAAATAGAAACAAAAATCAGAGACTGAATATATTTTAAAGTATGCAAACAGCTTAGAATTTACCAAAATAACAGTGCTTACTGCAGCTAGTGTTAGATAACAATTCAGCTCCGACTAGATGTGACAGGAACCTGCCATGTCTGTACTGAAATTGTCCAGAACTCACCACTGACTTCATCACAGACTGGACTGAATAATATAATTTTTTTATATAATTTTTTTTTATTATTTATCAGGCAACCCAAGGAGAATGGGGGTCCCTGCTGAGTCTGGTTCCTCTCAAGGTTTCTTCCTCTAGTTTTTCCCTGCCACTGTCACCCTTGGCACCCCCTGGACCGACAGGCCAAAAACCCCTGTTGGGCAGCCAAGGGTGACAGTGGCTTGAGAGGAACCAGACTCAGCAGAGACCCCAGTCTCCTTGGGTGGCCTGAAGAATAATTTGAATAAATAGGATTTACACAAACTATACACACTCAGAATTCAATTTAATTTAAACTAGTAAATGACAATACTGAAGTCTTGATTTAGAATGTTTTTAGTACAGTAACCTGCTGGTGACACCTTGTATAAATACATTCTTGAGTGACCAGGACTTAGTAAGGCGTGGGAACGAGATAATTAAGTCATGACCACAAACGTGTGGAGCACCTGTCAGAAGACGATTACATAAGATTTCAAAAACCTTTTACTTCCAGATTATTATTTTACTGACAGCAGTTCAGTGGGTTTTTTAGGCTGTTTATTAATTTTTTCTTTGGAAATTTCTGTACTTTCCTTGGAATATTCTGTACTTTCTCCAAAATTATTTGCAAAATTTTCTAATTAAACTTCTAGTAAAGATTTAAAAAAAACATATTTTTCTTTTATGTATTTTCTCCCCTTTTTCTCCCTTTTAGCGCATCCAATTGCCCGATTGCATCATGCATCCTCTCCACCAATGCCGATCCCTGCTCCGATTGAGGAGAACGAAGCTAACCCACGCTTCCGCCGACACATGGGCAGCATGCCGTATGCATCTTATCACCTACACTTTGACGAGTGCAGTGCAGCTTAACGTTGTGTACGGAGAGACACACCCTGAGAGCACTCTTTTCTCATCTCTGTGCAGGCGCCACCAATCAGCCAGCAGAGGTCGTATTTACACCAGTCATGAGAGAGAGACCCCATCCGGCTTAGTCCCGCCCATCTGAACAACAGGCCAATCGTGGCCGCTCAGCCGACAGGCAGAGCTGAGATCGGATACGATGTATTTAAGATCCCAGCTCTGGTTCCAGCATGTGTGTTTTTACCGCTGCTCCACCTGAGCGGCCCTAGTAAAGATTTTTTATTGTTCTTTATTTGCAGCACTAATGTTCAGAGGTTGATGTTTTATTTCCAGGGACCAACTTTTTTTTAGAATGTGTTGCAGGTCTGAAATGCAGGAATGGAGGTTTATTAATAAATTAAATGAAGTTGAGCAAATAAAACATGAATTATCTCATGTTCATCCTGTCTGCAATCAAATTAAAATCAAAGTAAATGTAGGAAACTGTTTTTTTATTATTTGCATTTTCCATACTGTCCCAACTTTTTCTGATTTGGGGTCGTACAAGTCTTCTTGGATTCATTTTTACAAGCTTTGCACAGCTGGATTTGGAGAGTTTATCCCATTTGTCATGGCAGATAATTTTTAAGTTCTATCCGGATGACGAGTGTACTGTATGTGACCTGCCATCTTCAGGTCTCTCTACAGATGTTCTACGTTCGACTGGACCACTCAATCACTCATCACTTTAATATTGATTTGGCTGTTGAACGATGAACTGTCACTCCAGTCTGAAATTGCATGTGATCTGGAGCAGGTTTCTGTGTTTGGTGGCATCACCAGTTTTCCTGCCCCTGAGACTGAGATCCATTCCATCACATGATTCACAGTAGGAATGGTATTAGCCAAGTTATGTGCAGTGTCTGTTTTTTATAGTACTTATATAGTACTATAGTAAAATAGTACTTCTCCTAGCTAATATATATATTTTTTTTTGCATTTTCCCCAATTTTCCTCCCAATCTAGTCGTATCCAGTTACCCAATTGCATTACGCTTCCTCTCTACTGATGCTGATCTCCACTTCTGATTGAGGAGAGCGAGACCGACCCACACCCCGTGTGCAGTAGCTGACTGCATCTTTTCACCTGCATAAGGCGAGTTCATATGTGGATCAGCTTTGTGTACAAGGAGAGCCACACCCTAAGCAACACATTATTCCTTGATTTTGTGCAGACACCATCAAGCAGCCAGCAGAGGTAATTGCATCAGTTATGAGGTCACTGTCCGGCTTCCCTCCATGTATCAACAACAGCCAATCGTTGTTCATGTAGCCGCCCAGCCCTTTAGCGAACTTTATAAGCCTGTTACTCAACATTGGTTTCCATTGTACCACTCGGCTTGCGGTGGTAGCTCTGTGGTAACTGCACAGGAGAGCTTTTGCAGTGCTTTTAGATTGACTGCTGCTTCTTTCTTACCTCATCGACCAAGGCCTTTCTTGCCAAGATGCCCAATTTGTCTTAACAGCCAACTCTAGGAAAGTTCAAGGCTGTGTCAAGCTTCTTCTATTTCTAAATGATTGAACCACTGTGGCCCTAAGAACGCTCAAAGCCTGACATATTATTTTTTTTTATCCTTGCCCTGATCCATGCTGCCACAACGTGATCGTGGAGATCCACACACAGTCCCTTGGACTTCATGGCCAGTGCAAATTGTGGGCCCTTATGTCTGCCCTGGTGTCTGCCTTTACAAACTATGTGAATTCAATTGAAGTTACAGCTCAGTTTGAGTTCTAGACATACCTTAAAGATAATTAAAGAAAACAGAATGCACCTTACCACAATTTGGAGTGCCAAAGCTATATTTTTGTGAATTCAAGGATTTAAAATGTGTTTTTTAATTACTGTATGAAAACGTCTAAAACCTGTGGCTTGTTGACTTAGTCATGATGGGTGATTAAGTGTAGATTGTTGAGTAAAAATGGCAATTTTATCTTCTTACAACTGAATCCACAACACAGAACATGGAAAAAGTTAAAGGGTTTGAATACTTACCACTAGGACAATGGTAGCCTAGTGATTAGAGCTTTGGGCTATCAATCAGAGGATTGTCGGTTCAAATCCAGCTTCTGCTATGCAGCCACTGTTGGGCCCTTGAGCAAGGCAGTGCCAAACAATGGCTGACCCTGCGCTCTGACCCCAGTTTCCAGATAAGCTGGGATATGCAGAAAAGAATTTCATTGTACTGTACACGTGTTTACACCGATCAGCCATAACATTAAATCCACCTCTATATTTCGACACTCATTTTATCAGCTCAACCTACCATGTAGAAGCACTTTGTAGTTCTACAATTACTGACTGTAGTCCATCTGTCCCCACAGGACCACCACAGAGCAGATATTATTTAGGTGGTGGATCACTCTCAGCACTGCAGTGACAATGACGTGGTGGTGGTGTGTTAGTGTGTTGTGCTGGTATGAGTGGATCAGACACAGCAGTGCTGCTGGAGTTTTTAAATACCCTGTCCACTCTATTAGACACTCCTACCTAGTTGGTCCACCTTGTAGATGTAAAGTCAGAGACGATCGCTCATCTGTTGCTGCTGTTCGAGTTGCTCATCTTCTAAACCTTCATCAGTGGTCACAGGACGCTGCCCACAGGGTGAATATATATATATTCTCAGTCCAGCAGTGACAGTAAGGTGTTTAAAAACTCCAGCAGCATTGCTGTGTCTTATCCACTCATACCAGCACAACACACACTAACACACCACCACCATGTCAGTGTCACTGCAGTGCTGAGAATTATCCACCACCTAAATAATACCTGCTCTGTGGTGGTCCTGGGAGAGTCCTGACCATTGAAGAACAGCATGAAAGGGGGCTAACAAAGCATGTAGAGAAACAGATGGACTACAGTCAGTAATTATAGAACTACAAAGTGCTTCTATATGGTAAGTGGAGTTGATAAAATAGACAGTGAGTGTAGAAACAAGGAGGTGGTTTTAATGTTATGGCTGATAGGTGTATGTATATATGACAAATAAAGGCATTATTTTTCTACTTTCTATTTACTTTTATAACATATTGACTAAATATTTCTATGAATTATTTAAACATATCTTAATTTGTCCTTATAAATAAAGATTAATTTGTTATTATTTTTTAATAGGAGACCAAAAGTAATCTCTATACAGTATGTGGGTAAAATGTAAAGCTAAATAGCTTGATATTGGAACATTAATTAATAAAATATGTTGAACCTTTATATGACTAGCTGATATTACATAACATTACAGCAGTCATTAAGGCTTAACATCAAATAAGTAATTTACACAGATGCATCATACACAGAACCCTCATCTGCCTTCTCTACTATTTAAATTAACGACAGATAGCACAGGAAAATCGAGTGAACCTCCGTAATCGGATAAGTTACTCAATTCAGATAATGAAAGCTGGGAGACCCTTTGTCTTGGGCGCAGTGATATCTGCTGTGATCAATCACCAACGGCCAGGCGCCACAGATATCTCGACTGTCTGGCTGATCATTAATACAGCAATAAAAGAGAAACTCTTATGTGGGGCCTGGCAAGCAGAAGTCATGATCAATAGGCAGATTGTCCGACTGTGGCAACGCACGTAACAAAACAACAAACTGGAATCAGACTGAAATTCTACTCTTGGTTTTGTAAGCACTTGATTGAGGAATGAAAAAAGCAAACCACACAGTCATAGTGAGACACAAAAAGAAACTGTTTGGCTTTTAATTACACACTTAACACTTTAGAAATAATAAAACAAATCTTGTGTGGAGTACGGAAAGACGGCGATGTCGCTCAAGGTCAGCGTAAAGCCCGTATCACTCACAGACGCAAACACGGGGCTTTTTAATTAAAAGAAATGCCCTCCCAACAAATGCCACAAAACGGATCCATCAGATGCAAAATTAATTAATAGATGTCAATGAGGGATGTTTGGCACCCGCTGAGCTTATCAAGAGTACGGAATCGTTACATAACCTTCAGCTGCGGCGGAAAAAAACCAGCCTGCTCACAATGAGATGAGAGGAATAGACTGAACGGCTGGGTATCGTAGGCGTGGGTTGCTTTTGGTCAGTTGCACCATTTGCCCACACAAACTGTTTCACTCAATCTGTTTTTCAAAGTGTTCTTTACTTTTATTAACTACAATTTTTATGTTGACAAAGAAGCTAAATTCAACTGTAAATAACATGATGCCACTAAATGAGTGAAAACTTAAGATAGACAAAATATAGAATAAAACAGAAATGTTGATTAAACAAATAAAAAAGATTGTAAATATAAACTGGAAATAATGGAAAGGACCTGGAGATGTTTAACCAGACCCTCTTTTGAAAATCTGAATCAGTAAAATGTAACAGGGCAGGTCACACCACACTACTGAAACGTGAGGTGAAGCCCCACACATGCAAGAATGATAAGAATATAACCAAGGTACAACAATACTGGGGCTAAAAAGTCACCAAAAAGGAGCTTCGGCCATCTGTAACAACTCAGTACTTGGAAATAAGGGAACCCTCAGAACCAACCGCGACTGGCAACACACAAGCGGCACCCTAACCACACCAAATGTCACAGTCTGTGCATAATGTGCATTTACAGTTGGGAATCCAATGTAGCATTAGGAAGACGCCCTGCCTCTGGGGCAGTCCACTCTCTCGGGGGGGTCCTGTCATGAGACCCAAAAATGCTGCAACACTGGGTGAGTACCCCGAAAGACATAAATGTGCTGGCATCACAGACTTCAGCAAAATAGCAGGTTCGCCAACAGAGGAGCCGGCAAGTGATATATAGAAAAACTCACCTGGAGCCAGTTAGAAGAAACTGACACATACATCATCTGCACCTTTGTGCCTCTGCTGGCTCCTTAAGCGTGAAGTCTGATGGGTGTCCACTTGACTATTGACAGTGGAAACCTTTCTAATTCATGCCAGGTCTTTTTTTGTTGGATTGTGTGTAACCATTTAAACAAATTTCCTCTTAGAATGGGACGGCAGGTTGGCTTGTCTTCCTAACCTTGACAAATAGACCATTTAATCCAGCACTTTGTACTTAAGTCTATTTATTATTTGCTTTGTAGACTTTCCTCTTTTGATGCTTGTAGCTAAGTCAAAAATGGATGCTTTGTGCAATATGAAATTACCAATTGTACCAGCAAATGAATGAATCTTAATTAATCTTAATCTTCAGTTCCAATCATTTAGTCAAAGGAAAAGAAAACATTTAAGCCTCAGGACTTATAATATTAATATTAAGCCTGATGTCATTATAGATCCGAAACTACTGTGCATCTTAGTGTGTATAGAGAACCTAATAAAGGTAAATAATATTAAGTACTGGGCAGCACGGTGGGTAGCATTGTCGCTTCACAGCAAGAAGGTCCTGGGTTCGATCCCCAGGCGGGGCGGTCCGGGTCCTTTCTGTGTGGAGTTTGCATGTTCTCCCCGTGTTTGTGTGGGTTTCCTCCGGGAGCTCCGGTTTTCCTCCCACAGTCAAAAAACATCCAGTCAAGTTAATTGGAGACACTGAATTGCCCTATAGGTGAATGGGTGTGCGTGTGTATGTGTGTCTGCCCTGCGATAAACTGGCGCCCTGTCCAGGGTGTTACTGTGTGCCTTGCGCCCTTTTAAAAGCTGGGATAGGCTCCAGCATCCCTCAGCAACCCTAAATGGGTAAGCAGTTAAGAAAGTGAGCGAGTGAGTGAGTGAATATAAAGTACATTTCAAGTACATACAAAGTACATATTTACACTAACAAGAAAATTCTATTATTTATCCAGTAGTAAACTGTGCTTATCACTCAAAGCAAAAGTCAAATGTAACCACATTATTAAATGATAAAAAATATTAGAGCTTTCATTATTTTTATTTCTCCAAGCATTTCTTTAAGGATAATCAGCATCCATCATAAACATTTTTAAGTGTGAGTTAATGAAAATAAAAATAAGCTGCATCCTTAAGGACATTTTCTTAAGAATCAATGTTTCACTTCCCCCATCTTCGTTCTCTCTCTCTTTCTCTCTCTGATGAGCCAGTACTGAGGGTCTTGTCGACACCCACAGGTAAATTCATCCATACATTAAATAATCATTTTTCAGGACCGTAAGAGCATGATAAATCATTACGCTTTGGACAATTAATAACGGAGCAAAAAGACCGAGCTCTATAATTAAAACACTTATGATGCATATCATTGAAATTTCAATCCTCCATTCCCACTTTAATTTAATTCAAGGTTTTCAGCCATTAGTGACTCTTCCAGTTGACTTGCACGTCTTTCAATCAGCAAAATTATTGCTCAGTTTAAAGCACTGGAGAGCGGTCATTTATTCTGCCGAACTAAGCCAAGTGGAACGAGCTTGTTTTTCTTTATTAAGAGGAAGACGTGGAGAACAAGGAGAGACAAAAGAACATTTTCATTTGTTCTTTTGGAAGATTATTATTCAATACAACAATGTTACTCAGTACAGGGTTACGGTTCCTACTTCTTTTTAAACACCTCACTGTCACTGCTAGACTGAGAATAGTCAACCAACCAAAAATATCCAGACAACAGCGCCCCGTAGGCAGCGTCCTGTGACCACTGAAGAAGGTCTAGAAGATGACCAACTCAAACACCAGCAATAGATGAGCGATCGTCTCTGACTTTACATCTACAAGGTGGACCAACTAGGTAGATCTAATAGAGTGGACAGTGAGTGGACACGGTATTTAAAAACTCCATCAGCGCTGCTTTGTCTGATCCACTCATACCAGCACAACACACACTAACACACCACCACCATGTCAGTGTCACTGCAGTGCTGAGAATGATCCACCACCTAAATAATACCTACTCTGTGGGGGTCCTGACCATTGAAGAACAGGGTGAAAGCAGGTTAAAAAGGTATGTAGAGAAACAGATAGACTACAGTCAGTCATTGTAGAACTAAAGTGCTTTTATATGGTAAGTACAGCTGATAAAATGGACAGTGAGCGTAGAAACAAGGAGGTGGTTTTAATGTTATGGCTGATCAGTCTATGTTAGGTCATTTGCTGTATATTACATTTAAAAAAGCTATTCTCTATGTTTGATAGGTTGGATAAAAATGCTGAGACACTCTACAGTGGACAAGCACAAGAATATACAGTATAATCTGTGTTTGCTGGGCATCCAGGCTAGTAATTTGTCCAGTTTTGTGTGAACGTATCTGGTAGTTTGACTTTTACTGCTGCTGAAGATGTTTTGGCCTTTTAAGGAACGTTGCTCCTGCACAGTCACATGCACTGATGGACTCCAGTCACATGACAAGTGAACCCCTGGCCTCCATTAAAACAGTGAAGTAACATTTCCTATCATTCAACAATTAGATTTCCATCTACAAATGGAATTTGACTAGTGGCTTTACCCAATATTCACAGAATGTGTTTTATCCCTTGTTAAAGTGACCCTCCAGCCTAAAACCTGGCGCTCCTTTCATCCAGTCCTTCATTTACTCTGATCAGATGAGGCTTGAACAAAGTACTTTACTTCATCTTGCTTTTTCAATCTCCTAGTGCCTCATAGGACAGGACGAGGAGAATGGCTAAAGCCAACAGGTCAACAAGCAGAAGGCCTCTCAGATGTTGAGTCGTTTCTATAAAGTTCGAGAGCAGACCTTTACTCCAAACAGCAGTACAATCACCAGCTTAACTAACTCATTTTCTCACTGATCATGAGAAGCTCTCCACTCAGGTTCCCAAGAATCTACTCCGACCTGATTACCAATTGTTCTTCAATCACTCGCTCCATCCTGACTGCACCACTATACAATTGCTAATACGGTTTTGCTCGCTGCTTTTCGGCTTCATTGTAGAAGAAAGTAAAAACCTGACCTGAACCTAGACCACCTTTATAAAGACTAAAGACATAAGAGTGTCGCAATTAAAGTGAGTTCCATGACTACATCGACTTTGTCAGAATATTTTCCAATAAACTCCACTAATTAAATGAGTTTTTGTCCCTAATTGCTCACTCCACTTATGTTACAGTGTGTATATCAGGTTCTAGAGAGCTGAAAACGTCTCTGCATTCAAGTGGTCGAGAAACATCCTTGAGCTCTGATGTGTATAAATGGACCATTATTGCAATGAGTGGAGGCTTTCAAATAAAAAAAAAAATCCTGCACAATGTCTTTTAACATACTGAATCAGGAGGAAAAAAAATCCCCCCTTGTTATTTTCCAATCCTGTTCAGCCAAATGGCATGTCTTCCATTCTAAAAGCTTCACATTCTCTTCTTAAAATCATCTCTTCTTTTTTCTCCTGGAAAACATTATGGTGCTATCAAAGTAATGGACAGAATGACAAGGTAATTTTCTTAATTCTAGTGTTACAGAAAACTGATCTGAAAATTTCAGCAAAAGACCTTTCAGTTGCCTTTATTATCTAAAACCTTGATGCATTTCAAAAGCTGTGAGCACTGAAAGGAAGAAATGAATGTAGAGGAAATCAGAGCCGTAAAGTTCTTATTCAGTGAAACATCAATAAGTTAATAAAGGAAAAAATGGCTTTTAAAAATCAAGCTTTTCTATGTTTTGGATGCCTACGTGAAGGTTAATGGAGGAAGATTTGCCCATGTCAAAATGACAGTACTCGCAAAAAAAACTGATTTGTTGACTGGCTCTACAGTATTAGGCCCACATCTTGTACAGAAGCAAAACAATAAAAAATATAGATAATATAAAAAAATATAAAAAATAATTGAGGCAACATCAGTGCCCAGATTCCCAACAAAGAGCTGAAAAAAATCACATAAAGGTCAATCTATTTTTGGAAACCATTTTTTTAAAATAGGATGTCCAACAAGCTCATGGTCAGATGTCTAAATACTTTTTGCCAATTATAATAATAATAATAATTATTATTATTATTATTATTATTTTTGTTATTATTATTATTATTATTATTGTTATTATTGTTATTATTGTTATTATTATTATTACTATTATCATTATTATTACTATTATTAATATTAATTATTATGATTGATTATTATTATTGTTATTAATGATTATTACTATTATTATTATTATTATTATCATTATTATTATTATTATTATTATTATTAATAAAGTAAATTCTGACTTCTGGCGACCATATGCTAGTGTTTTTTCAGAACATCCTGTCTACTGTTTGGATCTTCAGGCTTCTTAATGGCTCATTCATTATCCCTCTAATTATATCCATCCATCTTGTTGCTGTCCTCTTCCTCTTTTACCTTTAACCCTTGCAAGTCTTTTCCAATAAATTAGTTGCTCTCATAATGTATCCTAAATGAAAAGAACTTCAGTTTGGTTTTCTGGGCTTTGAGTCAGAGGTTCGGTTTGATTTGGTAGAGGATTTATCTGTTTGTCTTCTTTGCCATCAACAGTCCTCTCTTAGTTTTTAAAGTCAGATAAAAGTAAAGTTGATTTTACATTTACATTCATAACAATGTGTGACGATATAAAATCCAAGCAATTAAAGGTTATGTGGCAGATGTAGGCCTTGAAGCTTCAACCATTTGATTATTAGTCAAGCGCTTTTACCGTTGGGCTACCACTAAGAATGGGGTGGTAGGGCCCCTTCCACGCACTAACATACTGCTTTGTGTTGTGATTGTTCTACAATCTCTGAAAGATTCTCACAAGCTTAAGTAAAGATGACAACAATCAGATCCAAACCTTGGGTAAAATCTTGGCAGAGGGAGGGCTAACAACACCCAAGTTAAAGCCAGGAACATCAAACAGAGATGCCATCCCGACGCTTGTTTCTCTGGGGAATATGTTTACACTCCCCAAGCCATTCAAAATGTCAGATTTACTTATTCAAACATCAAGAGGGTTCTGCAGCCTCTCCTCTTTTTTGATGTTTTTTCATACTTGTCACCACGGCAAGTCACTGAAGCGGCATTCAAAGGCTGAGAATGGAAAGCATTCCAGATAAAAAGCCACATATTTTTTCATTTCTGTGTGGATAGAAACCACCCTGACCACTTCAGAGGTCGCATTCTGCCCCAAAGAGACGAAAACACTCCTAAAAGACTCAAAAATACCAAACCCAAACCGTGACCACACAATAGCACCGTCTGAGTTCTTTTAACGCTCGGGCACAAACCATCCACACTTCTCACAGGTCCGACCTCCTGCTAGAGCTGCACCAACACACCACAGCTGCCATGATTGCAACTTCTGAGACGTTCCTTTTCATACCCTGTAGCTAAAACACAGTAAATGGATCGTGCTGGCTGTGCTGGAACGAGTTCTGAATGTATTTTTACCTACCTAATATGCTGCTTACACTTTTCCTGATGGCTTTGAATTGCATCAAAGCAGAAATCACAACTAAGAGCAGCTCTGGTCTGTAAAAAACTACAGTTCTGATACAATAAACACTGAAACGTTCACATTATTACATGCAAAGCACTTCGTCAAAGTGGCCTGGAACTTCCTCAGGTGCACATGAATTTTTACTGTTGTTATGGTTGATGCTGTTGTTATTGTTAATATTGTTGTTGTATTTTATTATATTATTTCTTTTTTATTGTTAATAATGGTATTATTTTATTACTATTAGCAGTAGTAGTAATTATTATTATTACAGTGTTATTATTATTATTATTATTATTATTATTATTATTATCATTATTATTATTATTATTATTATCATTATTATTATTAATATTA